>NC_090934.1:760248641-760555706 GCF_040938575.1 Ambystoma mexicanum
AGAAATTCAAGATGATCAGGCCTTGTCAGACAAAGTCCTCGTTGCAGAAGGGTGATTGGCTCAGCGTGGTGGACCTTCAGGATGCGTATATGCATATTCTGATCTGGAATCCATACCGGAGATACCTGAGGTTTTCTGTGGGGGCGGGGGGCACTTCCATTTCTGAGTGCTCCCTTTTGGCTTCAGCTAGGCACTGCGTGTCTTTACGAAGATGACGGTTTTTGCAGTTTATCTTCGGCTTCAGGGTATCCATGTGTATCTGTATTTGGACGATTGGCTGTTGCGCAGTCCTTGCTCGCTGAAAGCCTCGAGCAATCTTCAGTCTCTCCTCCAGCTCCTGTTCCACCTTGGGCTGTCGGTGAACTGGCGGAAATCTTCCATGACGGTCTCTCAGGACTTGACTTTCCTGGGTTTTCGTTGGAACACGATTGACTGCAGAGTTTACCTGTCTGGGGACAGAATGGCGGATCTGTTGGCCACGTGTCAGATGTTTGCGCAGTCGGAGAACATGTCGGCCTGGTGGTTCCAGAGGCTTCTGGGCCTCATGGCCTTGTGTGTATTGGCTCTTCCTCTTGCTCAGCTCAAGATGAGGCGGACGCAGATGGCTCTTCCGGGTTCTTGGCGTCAGGCTGTGGATCCAGACTCCAAGATAATATTGATTCCGGCTTTCATGAGAATGGACCTTGCATGGTGGTCTTCTCTCAGCAACTTGTCATTGGGTGTGGGTTTTGAAGACCCCGCCCCGATGGTGACAATCACAACTGACTCCTCCCTTCTGGGGTGTGGTGCGACGTTGGATCTTCTTCAGGTCTCCGACCTCTGGTCGCCCCAAGACAAGTTCCTTCACATAAATCATCTGGAGCTTTTGCTGATCTTCCTGGCGCTCAAGGCGTTCAGGCCGGTCATTGCCAACAAAGTGGTTTGTGTCCGCACGGACAATGTGGTGTCCATGTTTTACATCAACAAGCAGGGGGGCACCAAGTTTCCTCCTCTTGTTGATCATGCCATTCTGATTTGGAAATGGGCGGTTCAGCATGGCGTCTGGTTGGTGGCAGTGCACATCCCGGGCCAGCTGAATGTCATGGCAGATGCCCTCAGCCGACAAACAATGGTCAGCTACGAGTGGGAATTGAAAGCGGAGGTCCTCTTACAGATATTCCTGTGTTGACGGACTCCGGAAGTGGACCTCTTCGCAACATCGGCAAACAAGAAACTTCCTCTGTATGCCTCCAGAAATGGGCTGGGAGCCTCCTCTCTGGGAGATGCTCTTGAGATTCCATGGCTAAACATGAGGGCCTATGCTTTTCCGCCTCTTCCTCTGATTCATCGGACGATTTGCAAGCTGAAGAACATGGTGAACTGTTCTCTTCTGCTCATAGCTCCGTGGTGGCCGACCAGGTCCTGGGTTTCAGAGCTTCAACATCTGTCGGTGTGTGCACCGATCAGGCTTCCGCTGGTTCCCGATCTGCTTCACCAGAGAGATCGGCAGCTGTGGCACCCCTCCCCACAATTGTTCAGCTTGGCGGCATGGTGCCTGAGTTCAGATCTGTAGAACATCTCAACCTGTCTGCTGACAACATGCATATTATTCAGGCAGTCAGGAAGCCCTCGACGAGGTCTCAGTATAGAAGCAAGTGGCTTTGATTCTGTCACTGGTGCTTAACCAAACAGCTGGACCCCAGGGTGGCTACGATTGACACGGTGCTGTCCTTCGTCTTTCCTCTAGCAGAGTCTGGCATTCATGGCCTGTCATGCAGGACTTATCTTTCGGCTGTGGCCGCCCACCTATCCATGGGCCAGTGCTCTTTTTCACTGTCAAATCCAGTGATTAAACAGCACTTTGCGGGTCTAATGTGTCTTTACCCTCCTGTTCGCAAACCGCATCCGAAGTTGGATCTGAACCTGGTTCTTACGGCCTTGTGCCATAAGCCTTTCGAAGCAATGGCTACAGTAGATCTTAAGCACCTTTCGTGGAAGGTGTCTTTCTTGGTCGCTGTTACCTCGGCAAGGCGTGTGAGTGAGCTCCAAGCTTTGTCGGTGGAGCATCCCTTCTTGGTTTTCCACAAGGATAAGGTTGTCCTTAGGACAAATCCTTCTTACTTACCAAAGGTGGTTTGATTTCCATCTAAATTAGTCAATCTCGCTGCCTGTCTTCTGTCCAAACCCGGCTTCGGAACCTGAGAGGGTTTTGCATTGCCTGGATGTTAGAAGAGCTCTTAAGTTCTATCTGGACAGAACCTCTGAATTTAGGAGTTCTCAACTATTGGTGACCTTTGGTAACCCGCAGGGCAAGCAGGCCATCAAAGCTACTATCTCCAGATGGATTGCTGCCTGTATTACGGAGTCCTACACTATTCAGGGTCTCCAGCCTCCTAAAGGGATTCATGGACATCTGGTACGGGGCAAGGCAGCTGCTGTTGCTTTTCAAAAGTATGTCCCCTGGTAGACCATTGCGAAAGCAGCTACTTGGGCTTCCCCATCGGCTTTTTGTAAACATTACTGCTTGGACCAGAGCTCAGTTCGGCCAGGCTGTGCTGAAAAACCCTTTTTCAGTAGGGGGTTTCCATCCACCCGTAGTTCCTGTGAGGAGTGCTTGGGAATTTCCCATAAGTATGGAGGAAAGGACACGGGACGTAGGAGTATAACTAGGTTACTAGTAGTTACTACAGTAGTGACCACCTTATTCCTGGTCCATAGTCCCCTTTCCTCCATAATCCTGCCTGCCGTCCCCTCTAATAAGGTTGCTCTATTATTGCTTAACGGTCTCTGACCTGGTGTTAGAACAGGACTGATGGCCGATGCGCTGGGCGGAGCTAAGAAGGGCGGGGTTATGGCCACGTGCGATACCCCGCCTAAAAAGAGAGGAAGGACACCTTTTTTTAAAATGTGACGCTTTTTACAAAGTGCTACGGTCCCGTTCCAAAGGACAGAGGAATGTCCCATAAGTATGGAGGAAAGGGGACTATGGACTAGGAGTAAGGTGGTCACTACGGTGAGTACCCTGGTTAAACTCCACACAACATCCATCAATACGATAGATATCCTCCATCAAAGAAATCCATATGCTCAAGGTGACATAGACAGATAACTCTCCTTTAAAAGGCACATAGCAGGGAAGACACAAACAGCTTGGTATCATCTTTCTCTACTGCGGAATAGCCAACCCTTCATCCCAGAACACAACTTCAGACCTGCTGTCCAAGCCTTGATATTCTCCAACCTGGATGGTTGGAGTGCCCTTTTGGAAGGCCTTCCGACGACTACCCTGGCACCCCTGAGATGTGTCCTGCACTCTGCAAATTGAACCACATCATCCCGACCCTTATTGAACTGCAGTGGCTCCCCCTGAAAGCCTGTATCCTCTTCAACTCCTGTTGCCGTACCTACAAGTCTGTCATCTTGAAGTCCCTAAGCTATTTCAGTGAGAAAATGAGCATCACCGGAGGCCTATGATCCACCAGAAGTAAAGGTATGTGAAGACTTGAACTCTGCTGGTACGTGAAAGAAAGAACCAGATAGGCCTCCATCTATGCCCAAGACTCTGGAACCTCCCCCCTGTCAACATCAGACTCGCCCCACAGGTTCTGCAGTTCAGGAAGGAACTCAAGACCACTCTCTTCAAGGTATGGCTCCCCCCGAAAGCCTAGATCCACACCTCCTCTACTCCGCGTCCTACCCGAGACTGGGTGATCTGCTCCCCATGGTTTCCTGCCCTGATTGCTTGTAGACCCCTTGCTGCCAGATTGCCTGCCCCCTCTCTCTCCCATGTTCTTAGCTCATCACTGCCTTGTTTCTCTAATTCCCTCACTGTGTTCTTTTCCCTATGACTGTAAAGCACTCAGCTGCTAGGTCTGGCTCAATAAATACCATAATAATAATTATGGTGATTATAACCAGTGATGTGCGTTTCGATGTAGGTTAGGAAATGGGGATCTTTTCCAGGTCAGCATCTTTTACTGTATCACAAAAAGATGACGTGTGAAAACGTTTCAAAAGATCCTCTATATGGGAGAAGAGAGTTGCAAAGCAAGAACTGGCTGGGGTCATCTTGTTTTATTATCTACCGATCCAAATGTATGCTAAAGATCTAAAGATACACAGATTTACCTCCACTTGGAAATATGCATGCGACAGTCTCTCCTGCCCACTGGATGGAAGAAAATCATCTTTTCCCTAATGTTAAAACCACAAAGCTGCTGAAACCATGAAGACTGCACCTTTCACTTTTGCGCCGCTTGTGGGAGCTGCACTTTCGCCATCTTTGATAATGGGGAACCTGTAAGAAACACATGGTTGCAACAGTAAAGACAGACACAAGTGATCATTATTCAAGGGTGTTTATTAAACTGTAAATGCAGGGTGGAAAAACACCTAACCTTAATCTAAGATGTAAGCAAGCTTCAACCATCAAATGAAAAATAACACATTCCTTGTAGTGTCTTGTCAAAGTAAAAGCCCTATACTAAAAAAAAGAAACTATTGCCAAATCCTTACAACTAATTACAGAAAGAGTGTGGGATAGGGTTTTCTATAAAGAAAGAAGTGTTCACAAATAATCAGTCAGGATGTGATTGCCAGGGGCCTTCCTTCCCCACGTTTAGAGTACGGGACAAGGTGGATCTCCTGAGCACAGGGATGTATACTAATTGACCTTTTCACAATTGATTACGGGAGAATTGACCTTTTCACAATTGATTGTGAAATGAAGGTCAATTAGGACACATATGCGGGGGGAAACCCGCTGCAACCCCTCACTCTCCTGCCAAGCCTTAGTACAAATCCATTTACTTCTTTGCTCTTCTCCCACTGCATCCCTCCTTTCCCAGCCTTCCGATTTGTGCCACAACCTTCTTGAGCCTTCAATGCCTTCTCGGCTGCCAGCGTACCTTGTGGTGTGATTTGTGCGGTTGTCTGCTCCTTTGAGGTAGCAGGGCTTGTTTGGGGGGCTCTGTTACCATCACAGAGCTTCTCTTGCTCTGCGGAAGCTCCACAATCTTCCTTCCTTCCGGGACAGCATGGTCTCAGATTCTCGCGCTTCCCAGGTTTCTGGGGCACCCAGAGTCTTAGTCCACCTGTCGGCCATGCGGTCCTTCTGTCCTGGACTGGCCTTGGACTCTTTCCCTCTTCTTGGTGTCCCGGTCAGCACCCGCCTGCACGTCGGGTTCCTCCTGGCTCTTGCGGTTCCTCATGGTGAGGGCTTGACAATCTGTCAAGTCCTTCTTTGGTTTTTATCTTTTCTTCCAATCAATAGTCACAAACCACTAGACTGGTAAGTGGTTCCAATGGGTATTCAGTATTGCTCTGCACTTCCTCCTCATCTCAGTACTAAGTGAGTGCTGATATGGTAACTCACTAAGAATCTTCCTCGTCTCAGTACTCTCTACCTGGACTACTTCTGAAAGGTACATAGCATATGTGTTTAGTATTGAAGAGGGAGGAGGTGAAGATAAGGTGGGCTAACTGTGGGACGGGGGTCTGGGGTCATGTGATTGGTGGGAATACTGCATTCTCCCGATGTGGTAGTCACTGGTCCCATAAGGGGTTTCCCTCCGCATGAGATCCTCCCACTGAATACCATCCCCAAAGGGACTAACAAGTAGCAGCCTCATCTCCCTGGCATCATGGAAAGGGGCGCGCCTTATGGAAGCAGTGACGATACCCTGGGATTCGTCACATTCTCCATAAAAGTGTATGTTCGATTCAATGGGGAAATTAAAACACATTAAAACGTGATGTACATTCCTCAGTCCCCTGAAGTATTTATATTCAAGGAAAAAACAATTGTTGAAGTGCGGTTAAGATGAGCAAACTTAATGCAACAAAACCCTTGAAATTCAGCACATTGGGAAACTCTGGACCGGCTTAATTCTGCATGTTCCGATTGATCCTCCCCATAATGCCATATCCCCCATAATGCTATTTTGTATGCCATGTAAATTCCTTCTCTTATAATATATGCTCTTGGGCTTTGCAACAGGAACGCACAGAGTTACACCGGTCCTGAGTTTCCCAATGCACGGAATTTCAAGGGTTTTGTTGCATTAAGTTTACTCACCTTAAATGCACTGCTTTTCCTAGAATTTCAAGGGTTTTGTTATACCATAATTTTTTTTTTTCTCATGCCCACTGTATATATTTTCTGCTCCACTGGCTATGGCCTTCGGCCGTGGTCACTGTTTATTTTTTGGCGCCACAGCCCATGGCCTTTATCCATGCCTAATGTATCTTTTTTGCAGCCACTGGCCATGGCCGGCGGCCTTCGGGCGTTCTCATTGTATATTTTAAAACACTCACTGGCCATGACCTTTGGCCGTGCCCACTCTCGATTTCTTTTTAACACGATGGCCTTTGCCCCTGCCTACTTTCTATATATATTTTTTTTAACACTACCAAGCCACTGGCCATGCCCACTTTATTTTCTGCAACACTTCCAGGCCTTCAGCCTTTTAAAACGCTACCAAACCAGTGATTTTTCACCAGCGATGTTACTGTAGCTGTAAAAATATATAAATTGTTTTTTTTAATAACCTTGTTTCTATAACTGCGGCTGCATTGTAATGAACTACAAATACCCTCAGTTATTAGTCGCTATACCCGCAGTTATCGGGGAAAACCGGTGAAAGAAAAATATGCTTTTTTGCCCTCCCAGGCACTCGCCAAGTGCCCCCCTCATCTGTGCCCGCTCCCCCCACTCCCCTCATGGCCTCCTCACCGCCCCTGCCCTCTCCCCCCCCCCACAACACTTGTCATTTCTGTGATGCCGTTTCAGTTGAAATGTGGGAAGCCGCAGGTATACCTCAGTTTATACCTGAGGGCATGTGAAAAATGTTTGCCCCTTGTGTTGCAAACTTGGTCCCTAGCCCGCCTTCAACTCCCAAATTTCACTTGGTGTCCTCTTGCTCCCCCACCTCTAGCCTGATGGCATGTGCTTGTTTTTGGACCTGTAAATGGCTGCTTTTTCTGCTTTTTATTTTCCGATATGCTGGGGTATAACCACAGATCGCAGCTGTTTCATTTATAAACATCCAGATTCTCAGTGTACCCTGGTAGAAATAGCTATTTATTTTGGAGAAGGCGGCACCCACTTCTCCATCAAATATTTTAAAAAGAACTAGACGGAATAACCCCAAACCAAAAGGATCGCGAGTAAGTGCTTCATGCCCAAGTTGTTTCAAACCTGGTCAAAATCCTTCCAGCGGTTTTGGCTGTGCGCTGAAGCAGAAATTGACCTTTTTTGTCTATGGAAAAATGAATAGGAACTAGGCCGAAAGTGCTTTTATTTGTTTTCTTAATAACGTTTATTTTTTAAAGATTCTTTCCCAAGCTTTCCAGTCTGCAGGGGACCAGGCCTACAAAATTGTCTGCAGAATTGCAGCCAAATCCTTCACACGAGTCAAAGGTTCTTAGCGATTCATTTTTTTCGATGTCCTATGTAACTCCGACTCACCTTAACTATAGGGCCCTATAATATATATATTCACTGAAAAACTTTAGTTGAAGTGCAGTTAAGTTGACCGGATTTAACACAACAAAAACCCTGAAATTCATGTGAGAGGTCATGACTAGCTCAACTCGGCACGCTCCTGTTGATGTTCCCATAATGCCATGTCCTCCATTTTGCCATTTGTACGTCATTGTGATTCCCTTCTCTTATAATATGTTTGTGGTCATGGGCTTTGCAATGTCAACACAAGTCAAGCTGGCCATGACTTCTCGCATACTCTGAATTTCAAGGGTTTGGTTGAGTTAAATCTGGTCAATTTAACAGCATTTTAAAGTTTTTTATTAGTGAATTTCAAGTGTTTTGTCATACCATAGTTATTTTTTTTTTATTTTTTTTTTTTTTTTTACAGGCCACTAGTCATGGCCTTCGGCTGTGTCACTGTATATGTTCCCACAATAGGTTTCTTTTGGACCTACTATACACTATTAAAATCAATGCCAATGGTGTCTCGCAAGCGACATAATGTAATTTGGTTTTCTTTTTCAACTGGAGCTATAAGGGTAGCAATAAATCTGTTTAGGCAGGTGTGTAAATACAATTAATTTATTAATAAAATGTATTAGAAAACGACGCATTCACACTTCTTACTTTCTAAGAATACAAAAACAAATTTCAACAAAAAACATTTTGTAAGTCAGCTATAGTGCAAAGAGCAAGCATAGAATGTGCAAATTCGCATAAAAAAATATTTTTGCAAGAAAAACCCCAACCTATGCATATGCATTGTTGCCAAATTCACCATATGACAAAATACAATCATATCTCTGAAAGTGCAAATCCATCACTCTAAACAGTCGTCCAACATATGATGAATTTGGCAAAGGCCCGTAAATACAATCTTGTTTGCATAATTTCTGCCAAATCCATCGTAAGAGCAAAAGGTTATCATCAATTAAAGTTTCAAGTTTCCTATGGTACTTGATACTCAACTATACTGCGGCGACCGCTGCACAATAACATATATCATTTCAGAACAAAAAAAAAAGTTCATGCTATATCCCTTAGACTGTCAGTTGTGAGTAAAGAAGCGGCTCACAACTGACAGTCTCAGGGATATAGCACGCAGCTGCTGCATTGCCCATCTCGTAGTCTCCGGGATATAGGGCCCAACTATTTACTTGTCTTCTCCTAACAGAGTTTTAGCTTCTTGCTCAGTATTTGTAATTCACCCCAAAAGGTTAGTGTCTGGTACTCTGCTTCCTGGTTCGAGACTACTGTGCCCCAGTTTACTATTATGGTTGGGATTAGGCTTTCTCACCAAAGGCATTGTCAAATGCCCTTTCCTCCTTATATAAAACCCTTACCACTATCTGTTATTTTGCCCTTTTCTACCTTCTCTAAGGGGGACAGTGCCCTTCTCACTCTGGAGGGATATGGTGATGATGCCATATACACATGTATGTAGGACCAGGGTTTAGGAAGTCGAGGAGGACCAGTCACTGTCTCTCCTCAGCTGCAACCACAGCTGCCTGGTTAACTGCCCCTTTAAGGTGAGGATGTTCACACATTACTCCTTCTGAGCCTTAACCCTTTCCCCCGTCTACATGGAAAGCTGTTTGTCCAATTTTCCTTGTCCTTTCTCCACCCTTTTACTGCCAAGCTTCTCCTCCTGTGTTCTTCGGTCTCCATGCTTCCTTCCTCTCTGTTCCCTTTTGTTGCTGGCTCTCTTGCTCCTACACCTGTGATGCTGTGTAGGTTCTAGACCTGCCTCCTTGCCTATCATCTCCTCATTGTGGTGATTGGTCACTGGGGCTGGCTCCTTGTGAGGTTTGCTGGTTTTTGTCATTCGGGAGAATGGTCCTCCTCTTCCCAATACGTGTTTACCCCAGGTGCTTGTGCCATTTTGACTCCAGGGAGAGACCTTTCCTCTCCATGGCCTCTGCACTGCCCCACTGCAGTACTCAGTCCTGTATCCCTACAGTTGTTCTGCTTCTGCCTCTGCTTCGGCACTGTTCAGCTGCCCCGCTTCCCTCAGCCACTACTCTCCCAGGCCTCTATATTGTGAGAAAACACTTGTGACGTGTTCTCGTCTCTTCATGTTTGTAGGCCGGAGCCGTCACTGCTCTGCCTCTTCCTCCTGAGTCCTTTCATACTGTTTGAGTTATTTGCCTGTTGGATTTCAAGGGGCTTCTCCATGCTTGTCTCTCATCATGGTGTTTTTCATACTGGATCCCCTTCTCCTGCAGAGCTGTAATTCTCAGGCTTGCTGTCATTTCTGGAATTTCTGCCCACTTGGGATCTATCTACTATTAGCTGTATGTGAGATGCATAGGAATTATTTCCATGGCCAAAGCCTTTAGGCTTGGGTTGAGGCTTCACTTTTTCCTTGACTTGTCGGTCAGCATTAAGATAGCATCCTGTTAGTAGAGAGGTGACTGGCTCTTCGAGTATTGATTTGACATTGCTAAAGTCAGGGCAAAGAGTGATTAGGGGGTCTGCAGCTACCATTCTATATTTCTGCCAAGTTGCCCTTGGCTCTGGGTAGATAGCCATGGCAGATGATTTTTTTGAGTTGCAGAGACCCCTCCTGGTCTTCCAACAAAGATAGTGAGCACCGGAAGAGAGTGCAGTCTACTGCTGCACCGGCCTTTTACTGAAGTCGGGAGTTGCTGGAGGATAACTCTGTGTTGAACATAGCACTTTAAAACCGACGCCCAGAGTGGAACGCAGCGCAGGACAGCAGCGGAAGACGGTGCAGTCTGCTGCAGTCTGTGGGAGTCACCTGCTGCATAATGCACTCTACTTTCTTCTGGCGGTGTGGCCTCGGCCTCAGACCAGATTCAGTGAATGGAAGGGAACGGTCGGTAAGGAGTGATCTTTTTACTTGAATCAGCCACATGTATTTTCTAAGGCGCAAACAAGGGAAGGAAAGAGAGGGTACTACTGAACCTCTACAAATGCTCTCAATTCTGAAAGTTTCTCAAGTTGGGGGCGTGGGTTTGTGCACTGAGTTAGATTCCCCTACGGGTTCCAACTCAGCATCTCTGTGCTCTGACTATATGTTAACATCCATGAATGTTTTTTAAAAAATCACTTCTTCAGACCAAGGATAGTTAGCGCCGGGGACATGTGGTCGTCATCTTTACAGGGGGACCAAGCCATTTCCTCTCTCAGGCTTACTCCAGCCTTTTCGGATAGCAAGCATAGAGCACCAGAAAGGGCAGTGTTGGCTTTGTCAAAGTCAAACGAGTCTCTGACATTTGTCAAAAAGTCTCCTAATGAGTCTCCTCCCCCTTTCAGACACTCTAGCATTGCGAGATATAGACATGCAGGACTTCTCTTCTGAATCATCTTTCTCGCTGACATGATTCGGCTTCGTTGTAACCTCATGCTCATAGTGACAGGGCGAACATTACGAGTTCCCCATCTCTGGTGGGGACTACACTTTGCTTTACATTTTTTAGTGAAAGATTATGACATTATTCAGCATGAAGTTAAGTCACACTTCGCAATTCATTGGACTCCATGTGAAATTAGACGAGTGTCTTACTTTTTTGAAAGAAAACTCATGCCAGTGTGATTAAACAGGAGAACAGTGGACATCACATCATGGAACAGAGATCCAGGTTATATTGCAAGCCAACTTGTCTGCGATTGGAACCAGACACCCTCCACCCCCATCTGAAGCCATCATGAGGGAGTTTGGCAGATTGAGTACTCTCTCCTGTAAAGAGGCTCTAGATACATCGATTTTACCCTCAGTCTTTTTCATGGAGCCAACTAAGTTCCCATTAGAGGGGGTTTGGGGGAGACAGTGAGACTCTCCAAAGAACTGAAGGCTGCAAAAAATAGAAAAATCAATGCGAAGAAAGTAAATATAAACTCATCTCTGAAATTCAGTTACCCATAATCTATTAAGGAGAAGGAGGACAATGACTTTCAGGTGTACCCCCCCACACACCCCCCTTGAGGGAAAATGTATTTGCGGTGGCCAAATGCTCTGAGGTATCACCTAACAGCGTTAAGACAAAGTAAAGAAGGCTAAAAAAAAGAAGAAAAATTGGCAATTCATGCCAGTTGATACCCAATTAAGGAATGATCATAGACTGAGTTTTGACGCTTCTACGCAGACAGAAGTTTTAAAGGGACCAATGACCTTATTTGCACCCATGTTTACAGATTGTGGTGAAAGGGACCCGGGTCTTCAAGATAATAGTGGGAGAGTAACACAAGGGTAGAGGTTGTGCTGGGACGGTGGGTCGCACGTTTTAGAGGCTTTTTCGTCCATGCTTTCGCCTCAAGGTAAATCATTGAAGCAACCTTTCGAATGGAACATCATGAAGATCAGGAAACACTCAATCTGCAGAATGTACTCTTTCACTGGATTCCTGCATTGAGGCTAATTACCTCAAAAGATATAGCCTTGGTTACATTTTTAGACACGGCCAAGCTTGACCTGGTGGAATTACATCTGCCCTCAGAAATTGTAAGGAAAACACTTTTTATAGATGATCTAAGACAAAGGGGTTTTGATCTATGGAATCCGGGTTCTGATGGGCCCACAAGTCATCAGGGATTTTTCTTGAACGATCACTGTAACTTGGCTCCTATGTCTATGGTTCTAGCTCTGGCCATATAGTGTCCTTACTGCACTCAGACCCTGATATTCCAGTGGGGGATCTGATTGGGCATGGCTCCCAGAAGCTCTTAATATGGGGGTCTCTCTGGGAGGGGGTCAATAGACCCGGTTTCTAGCAGGCTCCTCTCATGGAGAGTAGTATCATGGAATTCACTGGGTTATACCCATCTGTTAAATGATTGTCATTTATGTTGTAAATGTATGGTCTTTAAAGCGATTTGTTTACAGGAGACATGTATGGGTGAAAACAAGATGGCTATTTTACAACTACCCAAAAAGCAACTCGTAGGTTACTGGGCAAGACTGCAGGGGGGATTGCTAGTGGCAGTAAAATCTACCTGGGCCCTTGATGCTTTTAAATAGAATGTGCTACACAGGGCATTTTTGGAATTCATATTATTACCAATTGTGCAGGGAGGAACGTGCTAAGTATACATCTGTACTGTAAAAATGATTTAAGAAATGTCAAAGTTTTGTAATGATAGCGGGGGAGCCGAGTGACCACAGGATGCTTAGTGCATATTTTGAGGTATGGGGTTGTGACAAATCGCCCTCAGTCATAATAGAAATGACAGTTGCAAAAAAGAACAGAGTTATCTGGCAGGCTGGGATGATCAAACGATTTAACCAAAAAAATCAAGTGTGAATACCCAGATTAAGCAAATTTGGAAGAGCGGAAGTGATGTTTGTGTTATTAAAGATAACATCAGAAGGACGAAACAGTGTTATAAAAATAGGTTGAAACAAATTAAACATAATATTCATCAATAGGCGGGTGAAAAAATGCTAAAATGCATTTTGAGTAAATTTCATGTTAATTATTGGCAATTAACAGTCAAGAAGAACCCTAACTGGATAGCCAGGAAAATCCAATTTTGGAGGCAACATGGATTACTCCCTTCTCCACCGTGTATGCCACGTCTGTCCCTGGGACCTTTAAGGAAACTATAATTGGTCCTTGGGAATTGCCCTTTGATACAGAAGATATTATTACCATTATTAAGAGCTGTGGTAACTACCGGGCTCTAGGAGCAAATGGCCTTTACAGCCAAGTCCTGAAAGCCAATCCAGAAATGTGTGCTTCCTACTTATCCATTTTCATTTTTTTTTAAATGTGATGGAACAACGTATCCAGGCGCGTGAAAGATAGCACATATTGGGCTCTATCAGAGCCTTGGTGGTATCCCGGCACTAATTGCGCAGGGATACTGCCAGCGCAATAAGCGTTACTGCTGCACGATCCGGTGCAATTTGCACCAGATGACGAGTAGCAGCATACCTACAAATCCACATTCCCCATTGGGTCTAACGGACCCAATTGGGTTGGGGGGCACTATTAGCACAGACGCAATTATTGCCACGCTAATAGCGCTAAAAACCAGCATTAAATGGAGATTTTGCCCTCCAGCAAAAAGCTGGATGTAAATCTCCCACTTAACCCCAACTCTGGATTGGGCCAGCCATTAAAAGCGGCGGTAATAGTGTTACCGCCACATTTAAGGGTTAAGGCCCAACTTGTGATGATGCCTATTCTCCCTATATGTAAAAAAAGGGAATTAGCTTGATCCCTTAAATTATCGCACGATTGCATTGCCAGATGCGGATGCACATTTATTTTCTTCCTTGGGTCTCAGAGAACTTAGTTATAGCGCGGAACAGAAAGGCATGCCAAAATGTAATCCAACAAGTTTTAGGAAAGCGGTTCATACCACCCTCCCTGGAGTAGTCATGGATTTTTTGCAGCACTCAGTTGGTAAAAAAGATGCGCTACAAATCATTGTGGCAAGCATACTGTTAAAATAAATATATTGTGGGCTAAATTAAGATCATGGAATATCATTCCACATTTGTTAAATATTTTGATTGGCCTGCACACACTCTATGCTCAAAATTACATAAAATCAACAAGGTCATTTTACCCAAATAATAAATACACACAAGATTAAGTCAAGGGTGTATTTTGGCCCCCCTTCTTTTTAATTTCTACCTATCGGATTTGGGTGGGGAATTAGTGGAAGCATCATTAGTTTCTGGCTATCCTTTGAAGATGACATTAAGTTTGGCTCTTAAGATTGTTGAAAGATTTTCAGGCATTTGTGACCCAAAACAATTTTGTTATAAATGAAAAGAAAACAAAGATATTACACCTTACCGCCAGAAGGAAGAAACAGTGTACAAAGTGGTTGTTGCAAAATCAACAATTAGAAAGAGTGGTTGCATTATCCTATTTGGGTTTCAACATCCTCGCAAGGCCAAATAAATTAAGCTTAGTTGCCTTGGTAAAAATCAAAGCAAGATGTTTAAATATCAAATTAAGCATTTCTTAAATTGATATGAAAAATGTACAGTGCTGCCGATTCTGAAATGTACGACAGTAAAGTGGTTCCAGCCTTATTATACGGATTGGAAACATAACATTTTTTTAAGTTTGACCTAACCCCAATCGAGGGAATGATTTTGAAATGTGTTTTATCCTCGCTCAAAAGCTTTCCAATGGCAGTGATCCACTATGAGCCTCGGCCTTGTATCATTAGATGCTAGGCTATTGTGGAAAAGACTACTAGTTTGTTATAATTTTGTGGTGCCCCTGCAATATTCCCTCTTTGAAGCTCAAGGCGAGAAGGAGCTTGTCAAAATATGTGAAGCTGAACTAAGGCCGTGGGGAATTTCCTTGTTGGAGGGTTTTAAAAATATGTATAAATAAAAAAAAAAAAACAAAGACAACAATTATATTGGTGTGATACTTGCCAGTGTATAAAAACATTTTTTTTTACCTCTGACCGATCAGTGAATCACAAACATTTAGGGCGAGTGCCCCTTTATATGATTCGCTTTCCTGCTCCAAAATCTAGAGCTGTTTTTAGTTCAACTAGTTGGAAACTAGAGATAATTTAAGGTTGTGGAGCAAAAAAAGGTGATGTGCCCACACAATGTAGATTTTGCTAGGTAGAAACTGAGACCTAAATCATTTGGTTTTATATGGTGTAGAATTTAATAATTTGAGAAGATTATGTTTCAGCGTTTTGTAAATAACACAGTGCTCGTATTGACTGACCTTATGGGAAAGATTTGATTGGTAATGCCATTGCACTGATTCTGACACTGCTGCACTTAATTCATAGGATAAACCTGGTGTAACAAAAAAGAACAAAGAAAAATGTGCCCAATTTAGAGCATGATCATTGTGTTGTAGGGACTAACCTGGAGAATTGTTTGGATGTTGTATTGTTTAATGATATGTGTTTGACTAATTGTCTAAAGTTTAATTGTAGACCATAAACACAATAAAGAATTTTTTTTAAAAAACAGATAGTGGCCTAACTTCATCACACCAAGAAAATTGCAAGTATTTGCAATCCAACAGCTTGGTCTAGGACTCTGAGGAGGACTCTAGGCAATCAAGGAAAGTTCAATCCATACCACCAGACACCAATGACCTCTGAACCGCCCTGAATAGGGCAAAGGCAATAGCCTTGCGCCCGGATTTGTTTACCTGCCTCCACCATTTACAACAGCTGCAAGAATGGTTGTGAGCATAAAATCGCAGCAAAACGGATGGAATCCTTCCACTCGAACCATAGTCAGCAGATCATTATGGGCATGTCCCTGCTCGACACAAAAGTAGTTGGATGCTGGTTGCCACACGGTCACTACCTTTTTACTATACTCTTTGCATAATGGTCATTAAGGTCTAGTGCCTTCATTTTTGCAAAGATGCACCTTCTAATTTGAGAACTGTTACACAGTATATATACACTTTTATATGAGCAAAGTCTAAAATGAGCAAAAACAAATGTATTACTGATTGGAGGTGGAGCCCAGCGATGTCCTGTTTGTTAGCTAATTTTGCAGCTGTTGCACCACCTCTCGTGCTAATGTAAAAGCCCTTGGTTTTATGGTTACTCCCTTGGCCCACAGATAAAAATAATGGGGAAGAAGATGAGCTTCCAACTTGGTAGGGCCACTTCTTCCACTGCTCAATTTAAAAACCAAATGCTGTTGGGTCTTCTTCCGATCATTCTACTGTTGCATCTTGTAAACCCATTTTGCCAAGGTGAAAATCCATCATCTGCAAAAGATACTTAACCAGGTAGTCAGTCTATGCTTGTGCCTCCTGAGAATAACCAAATGCATAGTACCCACCGCGAAGTGACCCTGTTGGTTCATGGTGGAATGAAGGGTATTTTACTTTTCGAGGTGTTTTTACTTTGAGCATAGACTATTATAGGATGTATCACCACACTATACCCCCACTAGGAACTTAAGAGCCCATTACATTGGTCAATTCTGCCAAAGTAAAGCGAGCAAAGAAATGCGCCGGATGGTGCTTCAGGCTTCAAGGCCCTCTTCTTTTGTACACTTCTGATTGTTGTCAAAGAGCACAACACTAAACCAAACACTCACACACATTTGTCAGCTAGCACACCACAGCAGTTCTTATTATTTGATATACCACCAACGGCACACTTAAGACTTCCTTCTAGACCCATCATATAGTCCTCCCTGTTCAACAGAATACCAGCTGGTCTCTTCCATGCTAGGTCACTTCACACGGTCCTCCTATTGATACTGGACACCCAAAGTTCTGATAAAGGCTAGCAAGTGGAAAATACCTTATGTGAATACGTCACCTGATTTGCTCTCCAAATCTTCAAATGGTGCTATAACAGGCAGCCTTTTGTGATAATGTTGCTCGTGTATGAGAAAACAACCTATTCTCAGAATAAACCAGACAAAACAGACTCCTGAAAATGTCAAGGATTTGTAGGCACAAATAGAAGGCAGGACAGACTTCTTCCAAGTCATTGTTAAGGTTTACGAGCCTACCAAAGGAATTCTCTATACCACTCCACTGTATTTTCCAACAACAAACTCCCCTGGGAAGAAAGCTTTCAAATGATTTATAAGGCTGAAAAGACTTGACCTAGTAATGCCCAGATACAGTCAATGGTGTGCAACAGGTTTTGTCACATCCATTAATAACTTTTAGAATTAGTAATCCCAGAGGGGCATACACTTTTGAAGTTGCAAGCCACAGAGCCAGTACCGTAATAGGAAAGGGGACCGTCTTTATAGTCATGGATTGTTTTGATAAACAGGCAAACCTCTCCATACCATCCTAGGCCTTCATTCAATTAAACTATCGCAGAATATAAATGGAAGTATGTAAGATTAGCTCAGGTTGTTTTTGTCCTTTTAACAAGCGCACTGGCTTACTGCAAGGACATGTCATACTCCCCTTTGGCCACTTCAGTGGAAATGGATAAGTTTCACAGTAGGTCAATAACATTTTCAATTCCAAATCGCCACATTTGCTGAGTTGTCGCCCCACTCCTGGCAAGTGGGACCATTCACTAAGAATACAGTCAATGCAGTGAATAGCCTTTACTTTCGGTGCTAGAAACTGCACGCCCTACTGCCCTTTGTTAAATAAGCTATTTCCATTTGTTGTTTACATGTAAACAGAGGTCCTTTTGACCGTGGCCCCTTGGCTCTAGTCTCCTTTGATACTTGATAAGAATGTTCATTCACTTAAGAACACTAATAGGTCATGGGTCGGTATACCTCACATCCAACACACGGCATAAAAAGGCCTTTTGGAAAAACAAGATTGTTTTTGATGAATGATGGTGTTATGACGTAGGATGTCACCTATGTCAGGTGATTCCCCATGTCACTAAGCAAATAAATGAGGACTACGCCCAGGCACGGGTGCAATTCCTGAGACTGATACCAACCTGCGAGTGTCAGTTATTACAGAGGGCTCCAGTCATCCAGAAGGTCCTCTAACAACTGGCGACGAGATGGATAAGGAGCCTACCCTCGCCAGCTGATTATCAGCTGAGAACTGAGTTTGACGGCAAGAGCATGACCACTCTATCGGCGCAGGTCGTTCCGTCGATATGGATGTGCTCCCGACGGATCATCCAGCCTTGCTCAGCCCTGCAAAGGGGCTCGGCTCAATGGACGCATACACGGGCAGGCGGCTGCCTAGTCCTAACATGGCCCAACGTTTTCAGTGCCAGGACGAACAGAAAAAGGCCCATGTAACAGGAGCACTACCATTCTGCCTAATGCTGTTGGAGGGCCCAGGGAGAAACGCTGTAGCCTGGACTAGGCAGATCAAGGATCAGAGGTAGGTGTACTCCTAAGAGGAGGGGGGACGTGGAGCCAGCTTGCGGTCTGTCAAGGGTGCTCATGCCACTCTGCCACACAGCGAGGTGGACCTTGACGTCCCAGAAGGGGTTCACCACAACGTCCTGAGGGCACAGAGGCAGCCGACTCATAAAGGGGGCTGTACACCTCCGCACTAGTGACACTGAAGTACACACGCCACGATGGAAGAAGCTGACGACCATGTGGGTGTGCCGTCCTCCCTACACACTCCACTGTCAAACTCTCACCGACCTAGCAGAGCAGAAGCCCAGCAAGGTGTCCATCATCGTGGGTTTGTTGGGAATCCTGTCCCTGAATTCGATTGTCACCAGGGCTCCGGCAATGTTGGGCCTGAGGTGGGACATGTGGGTCGAAAGGCTCTACATTTTTGTTGACACGCCCTGAGAGACAGACGACAGTGCGAGCAATGCCATGTTGCTATTTTCCCCAGGAAGTGATGTACATCAAATATTCAAGACCCTGCAGTCCAGAGATAATTTGTATGAAGAAACGAAAGGTGCCCTGCAAGCATAATTCTGCTTCTTACTCAACAGGGACTATGAACAGTTTTGTCTGCGCCAGGCGCACCAGAATCCCGAGGAATCACTGGACTCGTAACATGGATGCCTTTGCTGCCTGACCATGTCCTACAGACTCTCAATGACGAGACAGATGAAATCAGGGCACAAATCATTCAGCAATGCATCATATTTCCTACGGCCTCAAATCTTGAAAGAACCGGACATTCCTTTGCAACGGATCCTTGAGCTCGGTTACACACAGAAACTTGTGACCTCGCGGGCAGCACATATGGAGGACTCCTCCTAAGCAGGATGGGGAAAGTTCAGCCAGAAGCAAAAGGCAAATGGGGCCAAGCAAAGTGATGGACAACAAAAGACATGCAACTGATGCAGAGGCATGACCAGGCATGTCCGGCTGCCGGCCTTACCTGTGGGCTATGTGGTAAACTCAACCACTTTGCCAGGCTGTACAGAGCACCATGGCCAATCCGCCAAGGCCATGCCAAAGAAGATTAGTGGCCCTGAGTGATGTCCAACGCTCAGTACTGTCAAGGCTGAAGGGGGCAGTAGACCTTGAGGAATGATTTTTTGTTTGATATCTGCCTTGGTTCCCCAGGAAAACGCAGCAAGCCCAGGTGCTCATCATGGAGACGGCAATGCCCATTCTTTTTGACACAGGGGTGTCAGTCAATGGCATGCCTTCCTCACAGTTCAACAGGTTACGTCCAACGACTGAACTGTCCCCACCCAGGATTTGCTTATTCACATAGGGGGGCTCATTGCCACTGCCACTGGATGGCGCCTTCTAAGCTAAGATATCTCATGACCAAGCAGCTGTCTGGAGCACATTCTGCGTGACCTCGGTCGCCAAGGACATACTATCAAGCTGTTTGATAGCAGAGGACTTAGGGCTGGTGCAGTTTGCATTTTAGGTCTACCAGATGGACATCGATGGGCTGCTGGAGGAGTTCTATTTGAAGGAGTAGGATGCCTCACAGGGCAGGATGTGTGCCAGCACATTGACAGTTCAGTGCAACCGGTCGCACTGCGCAACCGCAGGTTCCCGTTTCACTTGCATCAGAAAGTGGAAAAAGAATTTGCCACGCTCCAACAAGCTGACATCATCGAGCGGGTGGATGACCCCATGCCCTGGGTGTCTCCAATCATTGTGGCCAACAAGCTCAAGTGTCCCGAGGAGGTCATGATTTGTGTGGACATGAGACTTTCCGAACCGCACAATTCACAGGGAGCACCACCCAGCACCCATGCTAGATGATCTCCTGGCATACCTTCAGGCTACTAAAGTTTTCTGGACGCTCTACCTCAAGGTTGGCTACCTGTCACGAAGCACAACACTCAGGCCCACACAACACAGTAACGAAGCACAACACTCAGGCCCACACAACACCAGTAACGAAGCACAACACTCAGGCCCACACAACACCAACCACATCTAAACAGGCCACTCTGCAGTATCATACTCCGGTTGCGCCCCTCCAGATTCCTCGGCGCCGGAGGTCCCGCGTTAAAGAGGCAGCGCGCAGCGTCATGGAGATTGCCCTGCTTCCTGGTCACGTGTCGTCCAACGACGCTCACGTGACGTTAAGGGGCCGGCCCGCCCAACCAATCCCGTTGCTGCTTCCCAGTTTCACGGGTCACGTGATACGCAACACCACTCACGTGGTAGGCGATCACGTGGCCTAAGCACCGGCTTAAGAGAATGCTGACACTGCTCTCCCACGCTTCTCGGCTGTTCTTTCAGCGTTTCGAGTGGCTTGATCCTGTTTCCTCGGCTTTTGGACCTTACTTCCTTGTGCTTCCGGATTGCCTTTGCTTGTGTCTTGGTTTTTGGTGCTTTGGTCTTGGGGATTTCGGACTTCTGGCTTTGGACCATTGGACTTGTTTCTACAGATTTCAGACTTTTTGCTGGGATATTTGGACATTGCTTTTCCCTCGGATTTTGGATCTTTGGCTTTTGAACATTTGGACAGTCTTTGGAATTCCCCTTGGCTCAAGTTGCTTTTGGACTTCAGCGACCCTCTACATCAGTTGCTTCAGTCAAGAGGTGTTTGGGTCCAGTGCCCTCCGGGTACCGTCCCATCACCCTAAGCTCAAGTCAGCCTTGGACTTTAGCTGTGTTAGGTAGGTGCTGCCCTCTTCGCCTATTGCTGACTTGTTCCACTGATTCTCAATCTTGTGCTCACACTTGCCTAACTTTTCCCTTACAGCTCCTGGTACACGTGTTCCTGACCCTTCGCACCAGTGGCCTCAATAATTGATGGAGTATCTAATACCTCTCCTTCACTGGTGCTTGGGGACGGAAGTATCCATTGGCGTCGCAGTTTACGGCTTGACACTACCACCCGGTCGCTCTGGATCTTGGACAATTATGACATTCTTCTTGCATGTCGTGCTATTCAGCTACAATATGCAGAGCTTCAGGGTGTCCTCAGCAGCTGAGGTGTTTCAGCACAGCATTAGGGGACTGCTGGCATGGCTCCCCAGGGTTCTCAATATGAGCAATGATCAGCTTCCCCAAAAGACCACATGTACAGACTTTCAGCGGTACTAGCCAGGTTAGCTCAACATGGCCTAACTCTCAACAGATGGAAGTGCCATCTCCTACAGTCCCGAATTGATTTCTTAAGGTTTGTGTTTCATGAAAATGGCTGTCTCCTGACACCCGGAAAGTCTGTATCATTATGGACGTTGCCCCTCCTGCCCCCAGAATCTCCCTTCAAAGTGAGAAGTTTCCTGGGGATGTTGAATTTCTGGGGACGCTTTATCCCCAACCTGGCAACCCTGACGAAGCCTCTAAGGGTTCTCACCAAAAAGGATCATGACTGGCGGTTGTGCCAACTGGAGCAAGACACTGTCATAAGCACCAAACATTGACTTGTTGATGATCCGTCAATGGCCTACATTTACCCCACCAATGCAACAAACCTTGTGGTTGATGCCAGCCAGTGGGGCTAGGTGCCGTCCTACTTCAGGTTGACAGCCGAGGGGACAGAAGACCAGTTGCCTATGCCAGCAAAGCTCTCAAGTGCACAGGGCTCTGATACTCACAGATTGTGAGGGAAGCGCTGGCAGTTCTGCGGGGCTGCAAACAGTTTCCTATTTACATTTATGGCCACCCGGTGACCTTCTACACCAACCATAAGCCGCTCATCCCCATCATGGCAGAGTCGAGCGGTGCCTAGTCTGCCCATCGGGCTAGAGGTCTGGCTGCTGGCTCTCCAAGAATTCAGCACCACACTGCTGTTCAGGCCTGGGGCCGACAACCCTGTCGACTACCTGTTGAGACATCCAGTGGGGCAGGAGGCTGGAGCAGAGGAGGCTGATGAGGACACTGAGGGGTTCATTTCCATGATCACCTGGACTGCCGTCCCAAGGTCCATGACTCTAGAGGACATGGCTGGGGCTACCTATGGGGACGTGGGGCTTCAAGAATTGGTGACCCCGCTGCAGTCCGGCCAGTGGAAATCGTTCTTTCAGTGATGCAACACAGGACTCCCGAAGCCCAGGCATTTATCCAGGACCTTTGGTGGGTGAAGGGAGAGCTCTCAGTGGGCAGCAGGGAAGTACTCCTATGTGGCATGCAGTTGGTCATCCCACTCGGACTGCAGGGACGGGTGCCGGATCGCACCCATGTCAGCCACCAAGGAGGCAACATAACCACGCCTCCATTAGAAGGTAAGGTCCCCCGCTCTTGAGGCCAAGGTGGAGGAGGCACTTGCACGCTATGTGTGGTGCTAGGCGGCCCAGCTACAGGCGAAGGAACCCTCCATTGCCTCTCCGGATATGACTATGATCCTGTGGTCGGCGCTTAGTGTGGATTTCGGCACAGTACTACAATCAAGGGCTTTTCTTGTCATCCTGGATGAATTTTCATGGTATCTAGTGGTGCGGATCGTCGATTCCACGGTGGCCAGAGTTGTAATCCCGATACTCGAGGAGCTGTTCGCTGCCAACAGAATCCCAGAGTTTATCGGGTCGGACAACGGGCCAGCCTTTCTGAGTGATGAGTTTGCATTGGTCATGCGATCCTATGGGGTCTCACACCGTCGCATCATGCCCTGCTGGCTGCAGTCAAATGGAGACGTGCAGAGGTTTATGCGGACGCTGAACAAAGCGTTCCACATCGCTGTGTACAAGGAGCAGCCACCGGAGCAGTCGTTGATATCGTTCCTGATGGCGTACCGGACAACACCACACTCTTCCACTGGCGTTGAACCTGCTGAAGCTTTCCTAGGTCACAAGGTTTGGTCCCTCATCCCAGAACATGAATGTAGATGTCTTGCAGTGCCAGATCCTGCAAGGATAAGAGCAGCCCAGAAGAGGACAAATACCAGAGAAAGTGTCAGACGTTGTCTGGAGGAAAATATGATGGTTATGGGGGGGATCCAGTATTGGCGCGTACGTGAAACCCACGACACAAGTTGTGTCTACACCACAACACCAGCCCCTGGACAGTTGACAGCAAGCAGGGATCGATGACCATTGCAATGAGAGGCCAGGAGTCCCCTGCCAGTAACTGCAGCTGGTTTCGTCACTTCTAAAGGAATGTATAAGAAGAGCAGACCAAAATGGATGACGCTGCAGTACCTGAAGAAGAGAGGTTTGAACATGAACATCAGGCGGAAGCGGAGAATGATGTGGTAACCACACAATAATCACCACCATCCCGTTACCCCCGTCGACCGAAGCGGAAGCCCAGTTGACTTTGTGCTCGAAAGTGGGTTTGCAATGTCAATTGGTGACATTGTGTTATTATTCTTGTGTTTGCTTATGGCGGTTGGATGGGATGTTATGACTTGGGACTTCACCCAAGTCCAGTGACACCCTGCGTCACAGGCACGAGTCCTGAGAGAGATACCAAGGTGTGAGTGTCCGTTATTCCGGTCGGCTCTGTTAACAGATGGAATTGCTAATATGGGAATAAACTAGTCTTCTAGTTGCGTACGTATGAATTCTGCTAATTGTTTTACCACTTGCTTTGCAGCCAGACCACATTCTGACAGCATTGAAGTGTTGGCCTCGAAGTCCAAGAAACAGCAATACCAAAACATAACTCTCTTGTAGCGCATTGTATGAAGTGGATTACTTTTAGAACGCCAAGGGAGCCTTGCTTGGTGTGCTCACTGAAATGTTTGTGTCTTGGTAAATAGTTTTAAGTAGCACGATGCATAGCTTCATTTCGAAATAAAGCATTTGAAGCACAAACGTTTTGTTTTTCAGTAGTTATGTAACCACAATTGTTTATTTAAAGTGGTATGGCAGAGAAAATAATTGAGTGAGAAAGTTCCCTGGCTGACATGTTGTTCTACACATTTCATGGAACAAAACACTAGGACGAGGGGAATGCAATGAAAATGTTAACAGACATTGCGATAAAGTTATTTGTCTACGGTCTGCACTATATTAAGGGGAGTGTGGGTTGTGATGGGGAGGGGTGCATAGATTGTTTTTAGTCTTGTTGGTTTCCAAGAAAATAACCTTGTCCTCAAAAATGTGAGACGGGTGAAAAGAACAAGTCTGTGAGGGAAGCCATTCACGACAATTGAAAAGCAGGGATTGCATTCACTTTCAGGATAAAAAGGGATATTTTCAGTACAGAAACACCCTTTGCAAGGGAAGCGGCGGATTTGTATTTATTTTTGTGTGTAGAGGAACGAGAGGCAATTAGGATAAAGATGCTTGCCGTCTTGGCTAAGGCTCCAGCACCAATGGCACCCACGAGACCCATCACACTTGGACGAGCCAACAGGGACCTCTCACAGGACTGCGACCAAACACCTTTGGGATCAGCCCTGGTTCCTACAGACTTTGATCTGACCTTGCATCTGCCTGTTCTGCCACAATGAGTGACCAACACCGGCTCCACTCGTCCTGGTTCCTGAAATTCTGCAGGAGTAAGCTGCACTGCCAATAGGCACATATATGTCATAGATGTCTACAGCCTTAAACAAAAAGGGTTATTCTATCTCTTTAGGGCTGAAACCCCTGTGTTCAAAGGAAATAAGAGATTTCCCAGAGGAATCTTATAACGAGTGGGTGTGTATGTTAGAGCTGGCTTTGGACTAGCAGGGGCACAGGGCCTAGACACCTCTCTTCCTAGCCGAATTTCTTACCGATTTAGACCCCAGGGAAAGCCTCTTTCTTCCATTTGGAAGCCTGGGCTTGTCATCACCTACCACGCTCTAAGTTCATTTTGAACTGATGTTCATTATTCTGGATGACGGTCCACTAAGAAAGATGTTACTGCCTTTTCATCTGGCGGTGGAAGGACCACTGTTGAAAGCTTTGGAGAAGCCATCATCTGTCCCTGCATTAGACTGAGACCTAATTGTCAGCGCCTTCAGAACTGGCCTTCCTGTCGATTCACACCTTCCCGGAGAGGTTGGTGATCCAGGCCCTGATGGCCAACCTAATGACATCCACGTTTCCTTCTTTGCTTTCTGACCAGCAGAGTAAGAGACGGATCCATGGGGAAGGAAGGTGTTTGCCTCAGGAAGCATGGCTTTGAATGCGTCCTGTGCGCTGACCAAGTTTTCTTTTGGCTTCTGTTTCACTGTCTCATTGGAGGCTGGTAGCCTATCAACTGGGGGCATAATAGTTTTTTTTGCTTTTGCTCAGGGTGGTTGAGAGGTAATTTGCCAGATTTTACAGTGGAGACACTCCTGGATGTCGACCTCATGGTTTGCTCATGAAGTTCAGACAAAGCTCCTGGATATGCCTTTTGATGGGCATAACCTTTTCTGGGCAAAATTTGACCACTCCTACAGAGAATCCAGCCTTCCAAAGCCACGGTTAAGCCCTCAGTTCCTGCTAATAGAGCGAATGGTTTTAGACCCTTTCCCTCCTACGCTCACTGTGGTAGCGGAAAAGCAGCAGCCACACTCCCGCCCCGCCCCCTTCTGAGGAAGAAGCTTTGGTGCTGGAAGAGGTGGTGTCTCTGCTTTAGTTATCCCCTCTTCTGCCCCGGGTGTAATACCTCTATCACGATCACTTTCACCATCACCCACCAGAGGGAGGGGGGAGGGAGTGTCCCTGTTGAGTAAGGAGTGGCATTGCACCTCGTCTGCTGTTTGGGTCTTGCTCAAAGGGTTATTGTTCCTTGTTTTCTCAATGCCCTCAGACCATCCTCTTACCAGGACCATTTTCCCTCTGGACCCTCTTGTTGGAGGATGTTCGTCAGCTACTGATGAAAGGCCCTATAGAACAGTTGTCCTGCTCGGAACGAGGCAGGGGCTGATACTCCTTTGAATTTATGTTTCTTGGAAAGACTCGGGCTTGTGTCCCAACTTGAGGCTCTTGAATTTATTTGTACCTGGGTAAGGACATGTTCATGATGGTGACTCTGGCCCAGATCCTCCAGACCCTCAATCTGCAGGACTGGTTGGTGTCCATGGATCTTTAGGATGCCTACTTCGATGTGCTGATATATCTCAAGCATAGGAAGTTCATGAGTTTTGTGCTGGGTTCTTCCCATTACCAATTCAAGGTTCTACTCTTCAGTATGTCTTTGACTCTCAGAAACCTCACCTTGCCTGTAGAGGGAAAGCATATATGGCTTCCCCTACCAATGTGACTGGCCCGTCCGAGCTCCCTCTCCTGACCATGCATCGGCAAATATGTACCAAACGTGCATCTGTGTACACAACTTGCGATTCTTCCCGAACTTAAAGAAGTCCCATGTTTCGCCATACCAATCCCTCCAATGTATCCATGCTGTCTAGGATAATCTCCTTGGCAGGGCTCCCCACTCACTCCACCTGCCCTCAACCCCCCAAAGACTAAGTGGTGAACATCTTCCAGATGGTTCATATCATTAAATCTTGGGAGCAGGTTCTAGCCTCTCCCTTCCGGTGCTTGTTGGGCGTCATGGCTTCATGCATTCTTGTAGTGCCCGATGCTTGGTTGCTTATGAGGTTGCTTCAGTCATTTCTCAGTTGTCAATGGTCTAAGTTTCAGTGGAAAATGTCAGACCTTTTACAGGTCTCGCACAAAGTTTCCCGACGGATTTGTCCTTAAAAGGCTGGGGTGCTCACCTGCTGTATCTGATGGTGAGTGGACTATGGTCCCCCTCATAGTTTCGGAAACAAATCAACTTGATGAAATGAGTGTAACCAGACTGGCCCTGGTTGTCGTCTTCTCCTCTGTGAAAGGAAAGCATTTGCTGGTTCTGACGATCAACACAGTGGCCATGCATTACCACAATGAACAAGGCGGTGTAAGGTCTTTGCCCCCGATTCTTGCCTTGGGTGATATTGTCTGTAACAGCAGCCCATCTAGCTGTGATGAAGTATGTCATTGCGGATGCCTTTGGCACCCAGACTTTGCCCTGTCATGAGTGGGAGCTTTGCCAGAACTTCCTGGCAAAGCTCCCATTGGGGTCTCCTCAGTTAAACGTCTTCACTTCTATTGTGAACAAGAATCGCTAATTGTTCATCTGGAGGGAATCTTCTTGGCGGGAAGCTCTGCGGATTGTGAGGGGTCAGAAATGTGAGTCAGACAATTTGGTAGAGGCTTTTCATAAGATGCCATTTTATTAACTCAAAAGGGTTTGACAAACGCCTCACTAGCCCTACCTTGATGAGGGTTTCCCTGCCTATCAAAATAAACTCAAGGAAACACTAACAAAAGGAATCTGAGCCTCACAAAATTAACCATGTAATATATGGCAATTAAAATATAACAGAAATAACAGTAATGCTCAATATAAACCTGATAGCTGCTTCTCCTTATAATCTGGGTGAGATCCCCTTCCCCAGATTCAAACACGATTTTCAATCAACAGTTCAAAATAGGAAGGTTATGTCTTGCAAATAAGTTCTAATGATAAAGTTCATGCTCCAAAACAGTCTCACCTGGACTTTCACCAACAGTTCAAAATAATCAACTAGTCTTTATCTCAACGCTTGTAGCTGGGAGTTCAACACAACTTCTTAGAAAATGAGAAAACGTCCACAGTTTGTTTGTATACACAATAATGTTTTTGTCAGGATGGTTCCACAACAGTTTACAAAATATTGGCATCAGCAATAATGATTTGTCGGGATGATTCCACAACAGTTCACCATATACTTTAGTGGCCTTGCCACTTCTTCTTCACCTTCACATTTTTTAACCACAACATAGTACTTCAGTGACTTTTTCCTGGTCCACTCATCTGCCAGGACTATTACTACAAAGTCCCTTGCCTTGGTATACTCTCCCACCAGGACTCAATGAAACAAACTCCTAGCACTGCTACAAGTACTTCTTTAGTAAAGTTCACTTCAAACAACTTAGCAAAGTCTTTTGACTTTCCACAAGATCAGTTTTGACTACTTCTGGGAAGACATGAAACACAGTGGTGCTGTTTGTTCCACACTTACGATTGCCACATGCAATGCAGGTTATGCTAATCTCCTTCTGAATCCTTTCTGTCAGGTGGGCAGCTCTTCTGCCACTCTTATTAACCAAGTTTTGATAATGGTTTTTTCTCACACCTGCTTGTTTAGGTCATTTACAGCTACTGCCTCTTTCTCACTCTGGCAATAGAGAGTACAATCAACCTTCTTCTTAATTGTCCTCCCTTGGCTTTGGCAGTAATAGTTCTGGTTAGCATCTTTTAATATTGCTCTCTCTTGGCTTTGGCAATTACTTTGACCTTATACCTTTTTTGTCTGTTCACAAAGTTCTTATTCTGCCAATTTAACTTCTTTGTATCAGTTGGGTATTTATTCAAAGTCATTATTATTCTGCCACTCAATTTCTTTATATCAGTTTGGTATTCACAACAATTCTATATGGCAGCGGGTGATCACTGAACTTTCCGGTGTCACAAAATGCTAGTGAACTCACTGCGTGCCGCATATGCGTACGCATACGCGTCCACTCACTTCGCTTCCTTCGATCTTCTGCTTCCTCTGCTTCTCTTCACAGACCGTGTACCACTCAGTTCGGGAAAGGAGTGTTCCCCGCTCCAGGGACACGCCGATGCTTGTGGGCCACCAGAGCCGAACTCGCAATGTGGGGAAGCATTTCAAGTTAACGCTTCCTGCCTCGTGACCTCTACATTCATGGGAATCAGGGAGAAAGCTTTTCAAAACAACGCTTCCCACTGCGCAACCTCTGCTGCACACAAGGTCTTTGAAGATGGAGACCCTCTCAGAACCGGCATCCGCTCTGCAAATAAGTGGCTCTGCCATCTCTGCTTTCCTTCAACTTGTGCAATCTGGAGTTACTGTAATCACTCCACCCCCCACCACTCCTCCTTCTGCCCTGCACCTGAGAGGGCCTTTTATACTTCTCAGTCTCTCAGGTGTGGGTCATTGGCACTACTAGACTGCAACTTGCAATCCAGTGCCTCTGCATCCCTCTTCTTCGTCCCAGTAGTTTGGGCATTGTGGGACTTTAAGTCCCCAATGTTCAAATCACCCTTTCCTTTCACAATTTCAATTTTACAGTAGGCCATTAAGATGGTAGGGTCTCTGGGAAAGTTATTAAAGGGGCAGAACACCACCCGCAGGGTCAGGAAGTGTCTACCTTTCCCTGGCAACATGAGAAGGGTACCAGGCAGGCTTTCTGGGTGAATCATCTCTGATTCCTCACAGGATGCACTGATGGCCAGATGAACTTTCAGCCTCCTCTTTGCATTCACACTGATCCCTGTCATTCCGCTAGTTCTTAGGAGATAGCGCATGTGCAGGGACATGGTCATTCTGATTTCTCCAGACTGGGTACAGGGGGTCTGGTACCCGGAGCTCCTGGGAATGTCCATATGTCCCCCATGGTGCCTCCTGTCAAGGGTGGACCTGCTCTGTGGGTCCATCACCCATACCTCAGCAGCTTGAACCTTCATGTTTGGCTGCTGAGAGGCTGGGATGCAAAGAGTGGGATTTGTTGGACAACATCCTGATGTGCTCCTCTCAGCTCAGAGGCCTGCCACGAAGTCCATTTACACCTAGAGGAGGCATAAATTAAAAGTAATGCTTCCAGTTTTCTTACTGATTTATACGCCTGAATACAGACATAAATCAATCTGCTTTCTGTCTATTTATTTATAAAAATGGAAAAAACAAAAACATGTCTTTCTGGGGCATGGCTTGGCGCCGAAGCTGGTGGCATGGCTCTGTGAAGATTCCCGCTTCATCCCAACGATCGACGGAATTTTTACCAGCTTAACTCCAAGTAAGAACCCATCGAATAACATAAGGAGTGAGGAAAGGATGGGGCGCCAAATTCCAAAAAGGCATGGTCCGTACACCCTCCCTTCATTCTCAACAAAGTGATTCTGTTAGCAACTTCGTAGGAAGGAAGACAGCGGCTGCTTCATCCTGGAGCTTCTGGGAGAGTGCTCTGGGACGAGCCGAGTCTGCTGAAAGAGTTTGCGCTTTCCGCAAGTACCAAGCTGTGGCAATCAAAGTGGAATGGGCACCCACTAACTCCCGATAATCAAAGGAACTGATGGTTGTAGCACGAACGCCGGCCACACTCGGAGGTGTTCAGTGCCTCCTAACGAGCTGAGGGTTTTCGGCAGCTGCAGTGACGGGCATGGTCTCGTACAGAAGAGCACAAACGGATCGGTGCTGTGGCTCTGATTCGGTCCCGCTGCAGAAAACATTCAAGAAACAAAGTAAGTGGTAACCGAGGAACAGAGCTAGGCACAGTCTTGCGGTGTCAAACAGCCCTAACAGCTGTGACAGAAGCCTCTCCAGCCCGAAGCACGGGGCCATGCATGGTGGCATCGCCCTGGCGGTCACTCACCCATAGCACTCCTCCCGCCTGACAACTTCGGGATGAAGCAAACAGACACGGCCGACCCTTGGGTTAGGATCCCCGGCCCCACAAGGTATAGGCGGCACGGTCGCAGGTGCAGTGGTTCTGCTCCCAACCACCTCCCGATCCACGAGGTGAGATCGATCTGGGACTAACGGGAGGTGCACTGAGGGCAATGTTGACTCTTGAAGTGACCCAGTGCGGGGTCCAAGAAGGCTGGAAGTGAGACCCTCTCTCCCACCGGAAAGTGGATCTAAGCCCTACATTTGGACAAGAACCGGCATTGTTGTCAACCCTCCATTGAAACACGCCTATAGCCATTCTGGGCCTGCTGACACAGGGGGGCGGTGGAGGGTCCTAGAGACACCCTACTTGACCCGCACTATAAACAACGAGGTACCTGAGTGCAAATCTACCACCAGTCATCTTCATCCCACTATAGCTAAACAAGAAACTGGGCCAGCGCCAACCCCACACTGCAACTGCAACACGGCCATACCTACTCCAGTCCGGCTGACTCAACGGGGGCGACCAGCTTACTTTGAAGAAACACTGGGCTCATAATCAGCAATGCCCCTCCTGAACAGCACCGGGCTCAACTGGAACCACAGGCATAGTGCCTCCACCAGCTGGTTCCACGCACCTAGCCCTTCGACTCTGGAGGAGGGCTGGGGTAGCAGAGCGCCTCGGTCGCTCTTGAGACTGCCAAACTGGGGTTGGGGCGAGTTCAGAGGGCCCGCACGTATCCAGCCAACAGAAGCACTCTTATAAATTACCGTTGGAGGAGGGCTGACGGCTGCCCCTGGTGTTCAGGTGCCGGACCTGAGGTCTTGCATCAGAGGGCGCGTTCGTAAGCCAAAGAGGTAACACCTAAACGCAACACTAAAAGGGGAACTAGCAAGGAAGCTCGGGATCCCAGTGAAAATAAAGCAAAACATGGCAAAGAGTGGAAAAAACACCAAGCAGGTGGACATCTCCACGCTGATGAACCAGCCCAACCCTGAAAAAGCGATGGTGATCGAGCGGAGGCACAACTAGCAGAACCGTCAGGTGCATCAAGCGGCCCCCCACTCACGCAATCTGTGGCAAAATCAGACCTGCAGGACTTGCTAGCGGCCATAACAAAAGAATTTCAAAAGGGGATTGAGGAAGTCATAAGCAAAATTTCTACTCTGGACAAGCGAGTGGCAGCAGTTGAAAGCAGAACAGCTGAAGTCGGGAATACCCTCTGTGAACAAGCGTTCGACTTTGAAGAAACTGGGAACAGGATTACTGCCCTAGAGGCCAGATGCGAGGCTCTGGAAACTAAACAAGAGGATGCCGAAAATCGATCGAGACAAAATAACATACGTCTACGCAGAATCCCCACCTCGATAGTTGATGCTGATCGTCTGGAGAGCTACACGAAGGACCTATTTAGATTTATAATAACGCTCCCGGATAAGGCCCCACTTGAAATAGAGTTCACCGTACCAGGTCCCGGAAAAATGTATAGGAGCAACCATACTAATATACCAGGACCTGGCGAATGCCACTCTCCTAAAGAGAAAGAAGCTGAGACATCTTACCGAGTGGCTGAGAGAAAGGAAGATTCCATTTCGCTGGTGCTTCCTGACTTCATTAAATTTTACTTGGAAAGGTAATCAGAAACAAATACACTCCTTGGAAAAAAGCAGAGAAGTTTTTGAGAATGGGAATAGACAGAGAATCCGAGAGGGAAATTAGCCTCACAAGAACCGATAGAGAAACCAACTGCGGGGGCATGGACGAGAGTGAATCAAAGAGGCCGCATGCGGGACCCTCCCAGGAAAATCAACAAGCCCCTGGACTGAAGGATGAACAGGAGCTACAGTTGACTAGACTAGGCCCGCCTTGGGGCTCCCAGTTACCAGAAACCACTTAAAGCAGATAAAAGTAAGGCAGGACGGAGCATCTCTGCGCTGCGAAAACGTCAGAGAGGGGGTTGAGCATCCCATGGGGGAATTGGTGGGAAATCAGCCCTGCCCCAGGACTGGGACCCTAAGTTAAAAATCACAGGAAACATCGACCTTGCAACTTGGGGAATGTTCTGCTCTACGCTTGGGAGTTATGCTATTTAGTTTTGCATCAAGCCCTGTTGGCCTTCAGTTTAGTCGGTGGTGGGATGTGTCGGACCACCCCGTCGGTTGAGGGCTGATCCCAACCTTCGTTATGGGAGTCTGAGGGAGTTGGGAAGGGTGAGGGAGGGGCAAGAGGGGAAGTTTACATGCAGGAGGACTCAGGAGACTGAAGGGAACAAAACATCAACACACGATAGCAACACACACACACGGGCAGAGCTGAGTCGCCCGCTACACAGGTGGGGAGACGGTGCAGACTCAATTAGAAGCATCCACACCGATAATGAGCATGGGGTCTAACAGCGAACGCGAAATTCATATGATTAGATGGAATGTTCAGGGGCTTAACTTCCTGGGCAAAAGGAGGTCAGTTGAACCTAGGTTGGGCCAACTCTCAGGTGACATTGTGTGCCTACAGGAGACACATCTGCTCCAGGCAGATGAACAGCAAATTAAATTTAAAAGGTTCAAGAAATCCTACTTTGCCACATCAGAGGGGAAAAAGGCGGGAGTGGCTATCCTACTTAGCGAAAACATTCTCTTATCCCAAATCGCAGTGAAAAGAGACACCCAAGGCAGATTCATTATTGTTAAGGCTTAGTTCCTGGAACAACCACTCACCATAGCATCCATCTATTGCCCAAATATTGCGTAGGAGAGATCCCTGCTTGATCTGATCCCAATAAATTTAGCATTCACAGAAGGCCATCTCCTAATCGGCAGGCGGGAACTTCAATGTAGTCCCAGATCCACAAGTGGACAAGACACTAACCCCCCCCAACTCCCCCCCTCCACCCGAGCAGATTTCACCCGATCACTGGGTCTTGCTAAATTTCTTAGGAAAACGGAGACAATAGATATTTGGTGGCTAGCTAATACGGGGGTGTCTAACTTCACCTTCTACTCGATTGCACATAAAGGTTTCCCATGAATAGATTTGATCTTGATGGCAAGTGTCCTTTTCCCCTGCTTGGAAAAGGTGCAAATTCAGACACAACTTCTCTCAGACCATGCGCCTGTCATGGCAGATCTACAAATTCAGGGTTCCCCAGCTCCCCACCCCAAAAAATATTGGAAAGTAAAGGACTCCACCCTGCTAGATGTGATAATCAAAAAAGAATTGGTTGAGACAATCACGCACTATTTTAGGGAGAACACAACTCTGGACTCTTCCATTGCTATGATCTGGGACGCCATGAAACCGGTCATTCGTGGGCCTCTGATGGGTGCAAGTTCAGCAGTAGCTGAGCAAAGGAGGGTTGCATGGCTCCAGGGTGCCAAACTTGAAACGGAAGTTGCTGGTCTAGACAGAAGCTATAAAAACACCAAACTAGGTAAGTGGCGCTGGATCTCAAAAAAACAAAACAGCCCTAGAAATTCATTGGGCTGATAAGTCCGCAAAGGGCTCTGGAATATACAAAGCAATATTACTATATAAATGGGAACAAAGCCAACCACATCCTGGCGTACAAACTAAAAAAGGTACACTATAGAAATAAGATTTTAAAACGTAAAGGGGAGCACGGTAACACGCATTCCACTGAGAGCGAGAAAATGGAAATCATGGTAGAGCACCACAGAGAAATCATGGCGGGATCTCCTATAACTCATGGAAAACAGGCGCTCTATTTATACTCCATCAGCAACCATCCTCCACAAGCCCATTTGGACTCCTTAGAGCTGCCAGTCTCAGTGGAGGAAACTACAGATGCAATTAAAACCCTGAAAAACTCAGCGCCGGGACCCGACAGACTTGCAGCCAAATTTTAAAATCAAAAACAAAAAGGAGTGCCTGATTATAAACCCTGGTCCCTTAGGCTATACATCATATATAGAAACATCATCATGGACCAGAGAGTGAGGGATGACCCTTAACACTTAGTTTACCAATTTCTTCAAAACAAATTCAATTATTTATTTGGTGCAATTAAAAAAATTAAATCCATTTTCCTGACAAAATCAATACAAAATATTTCAAAAAACATTGCGGCTCACGCACACATTTCTACCATTCATTCTAATTCTATCTACACACATTTCTCACACTTCATAAAAATGTGACCATCTATATTGGCCACCAATTTCACTTTCTAATATTTCACAATGTCTGGTTCCCTTTTCCCATTGTCAGGTGATACAATCTATATCTCAATATTCCCACAAATTTTGTTGTCTACACGTGTTGTCGTAAAGGACTCCAAAATTAATGTGCATAAATAATGCAACCTTCGTCAGGACAACAAACGGGAATCTAGATATTTCCTGTTACAAATGGTAGGGTGAGCCACACCGTCTCCACATCCAATTCTAGTAGTCCTAATATAGGAAATATCCCAATTTTGCCTGTGGGCTTCGACCTCGAACTTCAGGTCTTGCTTTCCTTGTGACCAGTACACCTGGTAATATTTTAAACACAATATGTCCAGTGGCATTTTTCTCTCGTGTTGTTGGGAACGCCAGGATATTTATCTCCTCATGTAAAAGCTGTTGGTTTGTTGTCTCAAGGATCAGTTCAATACGATCTGCTTCTCAAATTAATCCTGCTTTATTTACGCATTTAGCCGGTGAGCCAGGTATGTCGTGCCTCACAGCCGTGTTCCTGCATCCTGCCTGTCCTTCCTGTGGTCTCACTTACTACAATAAGTAATCCATATGCTATCTTTTATGTTGGAAATCAATGTGTAACGGAGCAATCCCACAATGGACTGATGAATCCCCTGCATCGTTGGTTTTGAAGCCTCTTTGTTAAATGCATAGACTGCTAACCATCCGTCAGTGTTGCCGCTGTGATCATGCAGTTCTTATGTCAACACCGGCATTAGTTCACCTGTGAACTTGAGTTGCTGTCACCCCGTGCATTGACTGTCAAGTGCAGTGTCCCTGGGCCTCTGCCCTCATCCAGCCTAGGGGACCATCCCAAAGAGGCTTGAATTAGAAAACACACACTTGCAGCCTCCACTGACAGGTGTGTAGAACTCAGCATGGATCACATAAGCTTGGGGGTGTAATCAAGGCCTTGGAGCATGCCGAGTAATGTAGTCCCAGTGAGCCTGGCTCTCCACAAGACACAACAGAGGCCACCAGGGAGACAGCAGCGTTTTTTCACTGCCAACCCTGGTATGTGACAGTATCTCTTGACCTCCAGTATGCCACTTTCATGTGCTGATCCACTCAAAGTGCCAGACGTATCTGAGGTTTGTGGTTGTAAATACCCATTACCAGTTCTGATTTCTGTTGTTTGGTCTTTGCTTGTCACCCAGGGTCGTGGTTGTGACATGTCCCCGGAGGGAAAGAATTCATGTCTTCGCCTACCTGGATGATGGGCACATCCAAGCCCACACCCCTGACCAGGTGTCAGCACACGGGAACCAAACTACAGCCTTTTGTACAGTTTTGGCTTCTCTGTGTAGTCCTATGTTTCATCGTTCCAGTCAATCCAAGCCATTTTGGACACCTGTCAGGACTTTTCCCTCCTGAAGATTGTATGGTGCACATCCTTCAGATGGTGCATGTGTTCCATTCCCATGGGCTAGTCCTGGTTGGTGCCTTTTTGTCTTCTGGGACTCATGGCACCTGCATCCTGGTGAGGCCTGTTTACTTATGAAGTTACTCTGGTGGCTACTTCAGAGTCAGTGCCTCAATTGCAGGGCACCATGTCAGCCATATTACAGGTCTGGGACAATGTGTCTCTAGGGTTTGTGTGGTGGACCCTGTGAACCAATTTGCTGAGAGGGGCACTGCTTCAGCATTTCTGACCTGAGAATTGAGTAGCTCACCTGTTGGATCTCATAGTGAGCGGAATCTGGTCTCTGACAGAAGCTTAGGAAGAAATCAATTTGCTGTAGGTGTAGATGATCAGGATGGTGGTCCTGATTGCCTTTCTTTCCCCTATGCAAGGCAAGACCTAACGGACAACACCGTGGCCATGCACTACCTCAACATTCAAGGTTTTGGAGTGTTGTTGCCTCTGTGCAGAGAAGCAGTGAGATTGTGGTTCTAGGCTCTGGAGAATGTTGTGTATCTGACGACAGACCATGTTGCTGGTACGAACAATATAGTAGCGGATGCTCTGAGCAGACATACTTTGACCTCCCAGGAGTGAGAACTCAGCCAGTAAGTATTGGGAGTATCATCTCCTTTTGGGGGACACTTCAAATGGACCTCTTTGTTTCTAGTGTGAAAACAAAGTGCAAGGAGTTCTGCTCAAGTGAATTTCCTCTGCAGGGATGCATTGGCTGTCAAATGTAATTTCAGTCGCCTCTGTGCGTAACTGCTGATCCTGGCCCTGCCACTAGTTTTCAGGAGACTGTGGCAGTTTGGATCCACATTCATTTGAATCACTCCGGACTGGGTCCAGAGGATGTGTTACTCTGAGCTTTTGGCATAGCCATCTGGCCTCACTAGCACTGTCTGGTGAGGGTGGATCTGCTGTCCCACTGTGGAGTATGGGGTGCAGTTCCTCCATCCGAGTTGCAGCAGCCTGAACCTTCATGTTTGGCTGTGATATAAGGCGTGGGACTTGACAAATGAACTGCTAGCTGTGCTCCTTTCCACTCGGAGGCTCGCGACCAAGTCCATTCATGCCTGCAGGTGGCAAAGCTTTTGGATTGGTTCGGGAGAGAGGTCGGGACCCTTTTCTCTGTCCAATTTCCTTGGCCCAGATGGACCATTAGATTGGCACTTTGAAAGGGTATCTAGCGGCCCTGAACAAGGCTCTTTCTTCACAATCTTGACTATTATGCAATTTTTCTGGTGTTTGTGTAGCCAATTTCCCCATACCAGTTTGTTGTTACTGCTTGGGATTTGAATTTTTTTTTTTAACTTTCTTCATGGCACCTTCATTTGGGGCCCTTTGTTAATGTTCATTGTTGCTTACCCTTAAGGGGATTTTCCAGGTAGCCATCACTTCCACAAGATGTGTGTGTGAGCTCCAGGATCTACCTGTAAAGCGCCCCTACTTGGTGTTCAAGGAGAAGGGTGACTTTGTGAGTGAGATTGGCCTTCTTGCCTAAGATCTATCAAAAGATCCTTCTTCCTTTTGTTTTTTGCTCCACCTCATCACTCTAAGATGGAGGAGGGATTCCATTTGATGGACACTGTGCAGCTCTCACATACTATGTCTCGGACTAGGGACCTTAGGAAAGATGACTAGCTAATTGCTGGTTGTGCTATTGTTCGTGCAGGCAAGGCTGTGACTAAACAAATCTTTTCCTGATGGACCGTCCTCTGAATTCCGGAATGTTATGATCTGGTTGTGCCGGACGGTCTCAGGAGTCATTCCACTATGGGCCTGGCTTCCACCTCTGCCCTGCAGAGGTGTGAGGGGGCGTTTGGACATTGTCATGTGGACATGTGGGCTTCACTGCTCACATTTTCACTCTTCATGTTTGCTAAACATTACAACCTGGTTTTCTTATCGGTGCATGACACTTGCTTTGGCCGGACAGTGCTCCAAAGTTTTCTGGTGTATGTGAGAAACCTGAAGGTGTCTCACCCACTTGTCCCTGGGGGGGTCTGTCATCCAGGTGACGAGGACACCGCCATCGCTATTGCATCCAGTACCAGCGGGTGGACCAGTGTGGGAGGATCACCTGGATTGGGAGCCCCCTGGGAGTGGAAGTGGGACACTGACGGGAGAGACGCGATACCACCTTCCCTATAACACCTTTTCCCCCCATTCTACCCCTCGCCCCCTTTTTCGTCACGAACACTTTCACCACAAAAGACAACAGACTAACACCACGGCCATTTACCTGACATGTCCCAACACAAGGGTCAGGCAGAGTCAGGCAATTGACAATGATCACACACTTGACTTGCCCACAGTGATAAAAGGTGGAGCTCGAGAGCACACTTTAAGCAAAGCAGACCGCACGACGAGACAGCTATTCCAGGATGGCAGTTCAAGAGGAGGAGAAGGGTGGCGATAAGCAAAAGGACGACAAGGAGGGAAGTGCCCTTGCCCTTTTCGACCCAGACCCGCAAAGCCTCAGTGAAAGGAATCATAAGGCCGGGAACAACAGCTAGCTTGTGGTGTAGCAGATGTCAATGGTGTACGGAGCCTACACTGAAAACCAACTCAGGGAGAGACGCTTGCTACTGTGGTACTGTCCTTGACTCAAAAGACGAGAAATACCAAGCGGTTCATCACAGCCGGTGACTCAGAGCAAAGGTTGCAAATGGCAACATAACGTAAACTGAAAGAACAAAGACTTTGTGTGTTACGGAACTGTTGAAACAATCCAGGGACAGACCAGCTACATAGTGGTCCGGTGTCATGTGAGCGCTCATTCGAAAGACTCTGGCGGTCCGTGTTTTGTTAAAACTAAAGATGCCAGAAGGCCAAAGGAGAGCCGATGAAAGAGGTCAAAGTGGTCCTACAAGGGTCGAGTAAAAACCCCTTGTACAATCGAAAGTCTTTGACCCATGACCAAGAGGAAAGAGGCAAGTGTGAATCCGTCCGAGGGATGCCAAGAGACAGCTAGGGGAAGGGAAACCCTGCTTTCTGATGAGATTGTACTAGAATGGCTATGTGAACCCGACAGAGGGATGCCAGGAGGAAGCAGAGAGAAATTAATCCCACATTGTGTTGAAACTATTGAGTGAGGCACATTGTGAACCTCGGCTGAGGGGTGTCTGCGAATTAGGGTGAACAGTAACATACCGGTGAACATTTTGGTAACAAATATGAACCCAACCGAGGGATGTCCACAGTGAGTGGTTGGTGATAGTGAACTGGACTTAGGGAAGCCCACGTAGCAAGAAGGATCGGAGCCCGGTTGAGGGGGATCCAAGGGTGAAGAAAAATCACCCAACGTGAAGATTTTATGAATATACTTTTTGTTTGTCGTTTATGGTCTATAAGGCCTTCTAAGGTAAGAGACCTTGTAGAAAAGAGACTTGGCCCCAGAAGATCCTGGTATTGTTGCAAGGAACTATAACCTTGTGCTAGCAAGTCCCAGGAGTGTGCTGTGGTAAAAACGTGGGGAACACTTCTTTCTTTTCTGGTGAACATTATACCACACTATTTTGTAATTTAGAGGTAAGGATTGGCAATAGTTATTTTTTTTTTTAGTATAGGCACTTTTTATTTGACATGACACCACTAGGACTCCCTTATTTTTATTTGATGGCCGTAGCTTGCTCCCATCTTGGATGTAGATTTAGATTAGGTGTTTTTCTCCCATTCATACAGTTTAATGAACACCCTTGAACTGTGATCACTTGTATCTGTCTTTACTGTTGCCAGCATGAGGTACTTACATCTAGGTGGTGTTTTCTCACTGTTCTCACTCTTCTCCCACCTCCACGTTAAGGTACTGCTAAAGATTCCATCAAAGATGAGGAATCTGTGGGAAGAAAGAATCCATTAGAAGAACATATTACTTACCTCTTCAGAATATTTCTTCTGATGGATTACACCCCCCACCCCACAGATTCATCATCGCCCTCCTGCCCTCTTGGCGAATAGCTTGTAAACCTCTTCTGTTCTGCGGTACCTCAGCTGCTGAGTGCTTGGACAAAGTATGGAATAGAGGTCATGGTGTGTGGTGGATCCATGTATACTGGCCTAGACATCATGTCCTGTGTATCTGTGTATGTTAGGCCCATGACCCATTTGCCCATGAGGCTAAGGCCTAAACATAAGAATGGGGAGGGCATGAGCACCGGGCAAAACAGCACTGCATCACCCCTTCCCCCCCCCCCCCCCCCCACACACACACACCGTGGCCAACACCTTTCCGAAAACAGCTAGCTCTGGGAAGAGAATATCAAAGATGAGGAATCTGTTGGGGGAAGAGTTCATCCATCAGAAAGTACATTACAGAGAGGTAAGTGATTTGTTTTTATACAAGGAATCTGCAGATAAAAATAATGTAAGACCAGGAAAAAGAATGGGGAGACAACCTTTTAAAGTTTCTACTGGTTTGGGGTCTGTCAAGAGCCCCTGAACGAAACCCAGAGCAGTGTGAAAACCCAGACACTTCGTATTGAGACTTTGTTGGAAATTCCCTCCCTGGAAAGGAACCCAGGTAAGAATACAAGACTGGAAAAGAGCCTTCATGAACTTTGAGTTAATTTTGAACTTTTACTTTGGCCTGACTATTTGGTTGATTTTGACAATTTAATTGAGCTTTGTCCTTCCCTATTTATTAATTGGTCCCACCGTACATTGAAACAACACTAAAATTGAGTTTTTAGTCTTCTTTGGTCTTTTCAAACCTGTCGAGATTGGGACAACTCCCTATAATATTCATTTGTAGAGTAAATAAGTAGCAAGTTTATTATAAAAACCTTGTAGACGGTATTTGGAAGTCTTTTGGCTGGGGAAACTCAAACGTTCTCTCTGGCATATCCGCTACCCAAGAACCATTGGGTGGTCAAGTATTTTCTCAGACTGTCTGCCCCGATAAACATATGCGGCAACACCAGGCAAGTTTAGGTTTAAATGGGCACACAGCTGAACACCATAGTTCAGGAATCAACTGGATTTTGAAAACCTTTCCAAAGATTTGCAGATTGTTGTTCTGTGAATAGGAGTTGTATTTTTAGATCAATAATTTTATTCAGGTTTGTTATAAAGCAGACTTGTCCCTGGTATATTTGAATTCTAGTACTATGCTAATGCAAGCAGCAGTTGCCCGATAGATTAGATTAAAGTCTTCAGGTTGTTCCTTCAAGCGAGACTGGTTCCATCCAATTTTTCCCAGAGAAAAATTGTGACCAACATCGGGTTCCGTTGTCCTTTTTAGCACTCCATATTGGCATGGAAATTTGTTGGTTTTTTCACAATTGTGCCTCCACAAGATCCACAACCTTAACACTAAAAGGGCGTTCAGCTGCTAAGCCACCAGGCCCAAACCATATTGTGTTAATTACCAACTCTTTGTTGGTTTTGCTGGGCTGGTGAAGTGGCTACGTCTGATTTCCACAGAGCATCCATCTCCCCTGCCCTCTCTATGTGTGAGAGAAATAGTACTTACAAATGGCGTAGCCCATAATATGTGCTCCACAATTCCCTACTTGTTAGTTGTTTAGAATTGAAGTGAAGCATGTAAGGGCTATATCTGAGTGTAGGGCATGTTGGTGGTAAACGCATACACGTCGTGTCTTGACTGGGAGTGCATTTAGTTTTGATACATTGTCCACTTCCACCTACAGAGGTATGCTGTTTAAGAAAGTTGTGAATGAAGGGAACTTAATTTTCTCCAAAGAAGAGTAATTTTTCTGTACCTACTCTCCTCAAGTTGTTTTCTCGCTGGATGTGTCCGTCTCACACCTCATGTCTTGGAGGATTACATTGAAGTTTTCTGACTGAAAAGGGAAACGTAGGTGTGCCTGCACCCAAACACTGTAAATTGGCGCACGTGTTTGATATACTGTTTGCTCTATGGTTTGTGTAAACGTGTTTTGAAGTTTTTTCTCATTGCCAAAATTTAAAGGTGTGGATGGATAGATAGAAAGATGCACTTATGTGGCGAATTATAATGGGGGCCTATGTAACTTGCTCCCTATAGCCAGGCTTTACTATGTTTCCTGCTCCGTACAGTGTCTCAAATGTGTAGCTACCATGTTAGGTTGCTTCCATCATGTCAGCCGGTACTGCAACATTTCATGTTATGGTCTATCTACAATGGACTCGGCCCTTGTGCAGTGTCCCATCCAGCCAAGTTAGGACTGTAAGCCAACAATTAAAACGTGGGTACATAGTTCGCGGATTAAATAGACTTATAAAATGATGCAGCACCAAATCCCTCCCTGTGCTTGTTTTCTTTCCTAATTTGTATTTGGAATGTAGTGGACTGTGATTCATTTGCGGCAACAGTTCTCATCTGCTGATTGTCACGTACCCAAATAAACCGCACGTTTGTTTCCAGGTCAGCACATATTCTAAGCTTCCTGTGAATAATCCCCCTGGAATTTTATTGAAACCAGTCAACAGTTAAAACTGTGTAAAATCCGATGTGACTGGAGCATTTCTGTTCTTTTATTCACTGTCGCATTTAGCGATGTAGTGCATTCCACGCATGTTTTCGTTTCTATTTACTAAACCAATTGGAGGGACCTGCATGTCTCGGAACTGTGTAAAGCAGTTGAATCTAACCCCGCATATTGCTAATACATCTGCTAGGCCCATCACTGGTCGAAAACAGCTCCTCGGAGCCAGCGTGTTAAGGGTGATTGGTTATACTATAAAATGGTGTACTCGGTCCGATTCCTTCATGTGCTGGGTGTAGAAATCTAACCAACTCTTCCTATGCCCTTGCGCACGCCTAGTTCCCGCCTGTTCCTGTCGTCCAGCAGATACAATTTACGGGGCTAGAAAAGGGCCTGGCCTTTGTAGCCATGATTGCTTGCTATGATGTGCAATGAAGCATCATGGCCTAGTTTAAAATTGCTTCGGTATACCACTGCTTACCAGTCTCGTTTTATTATGCCCCTCGCCCGCCAATCTTTGCTATTGAACCTGTATGTATGGCGTTGTCTGCTGCCAGTGGCGATAGTTACACTGCATTCCTGGAGGCAAGCGTGTAATGTATTGCAGTCTTGGTGTCCATGTTAAAGACAGTCCTAACATGTGAAGGCTGCCATTGAAGTCCTTGCATTGCTACTGAATGGAGAGGATAGCATTGGATGAGATGCAAGAACCAATAATGTAACGTACCTTTAACTCAGTTCATGCCCATTTCTTTTGTTCTAGGCCCATTTGTCCTATTTCTTTTACACATTTAGCCGCAAATATAAAGGGGGGAGGGATAGGGTTGTGGGGCGTCTTGCCACTCATTATTTTGCAGCCAGATGTGTACAAAGAAATGGCCACATTAGAAAGTGGCATACGCCTACTCGTATAATCCGTAACCCATAGAATAAGCATTTTCTGGAAATGCATAAGGAGCGGAGAAGGCAGCCATTTCTGATAGTCCTGTTTGTGGTACAATATATGTGGCTGCCTCTTGCAGCATTACAATCCTACCCTACTTGAAATGTAGTCTGCCACAGACTGTCACAGCGGTTTGTACAAAGGAAACTAACTAAATACTGTTGTAAGCCAGGCACTTACAGCATCAAGCCTGCACAAGGATTGGTTAAATGTAACTGGTTAGGAAGGCATATTAGTGTCAATTTACAAATCACTGCAAACGATTGGCTCAGCTATATGAAACAAACATACCATTTTCAAACCCATTTTTAAAGGATTGGCACACTGGAATATAAGAAATGCATCAGATGATCTTAATTTACAGGGTATCAATGTCTACTTGACACAAATGGTCACTGACGTGCGGTATTGCAAGGATCCCACCCGGGTTTCTAAAGGTTGACAACCATAGACACCCCATGGGGACTATAGAAGGTACTTAGGATCACCCGGCTCCTACCTTTGGTCTGGGATGATGAGCCACCAACAGGGGAGGAGGACTAGGCCCTTTAATGGGCTCACCCAGAGAATCTGCATCTCCATGCCCCACTAGACCCACAAATACATGGGTGGGGGGCTTTTCACTGTCAGGACATGGGGGCCGAGCACCAGCGAGGCACTTGTATTTATTTAGATTTATATAGCGCTTTAAGCCAAAGCGCTTTACATGAGGAGCAAGAAATTACAATAAGCAATACATAACATTGAATCAAACCATAAAAAAGGTACAAGGAACAATTTACATTATTGGTGAGGTTAAGTGCATATGGAGGGGGACTGAAGTGAGAGAGGAGGGTTAGAAGGTGAAGGAGGAGGAGTATTCACTGGAGAAAGAGGAAGCTGAAAGATGCTAGGGGGGGTGAATGGAAGAGGTAGGATTTTAGAGAAGTGCGAAATGAGGGATAGGAGGTAGTAGAGCGGACTGGGAGGGGAAGGTGGTTCCAATGGAAAGGAGCAAGAAGTTGGAAGGAGCGGAAGCAGGAAGGGGCACCGGGTGGAGGAGGAGGAGAAAGAAGGAAGAGATCTGCAGAACGCAGAGAACGAGAAAGGGTGTAGAAAGTGAGAAGGGAGAATAGATAAGGAGGGCAAGACCATAGTGGGCTTTGAAAACTAGACAGAGGAAGTTAAATTTAAGCTGGGAGTGAAAAGGGAGCCATCCTAGTGAGTTAAGGGAAGAGGAAATGGAGTCGTGAAGTGAGAGAAGGCAGAGGGAGCGGACAGCAGAGTGGTAGATAGATTTGAGGGGCGAGAGGTGTGAGGAGGGGAGCCCAAAGAAGAGAGTGGAGCAGTAGAAGAGTCTGGAGAAGATGAGGGAGGAGATTAGGAGTTTAGTAGCGTAGAAGGTCATGAGAGGACAAACTACGAATATTGTAGAGTTGGAAGCAGCAAGATCTGTCAGTGAGAGAAATGTGGTGAGAAAGAGAGAGGTGGGGGGTCGATGTGGAGACCAAGGTTGCGGGCATGAGGAGCGAAGGGAGTTGGGAGGGAGGAAAGGAAATGAAGGGAGGAGGAGAGGGAGGAGGAAGAGTGTTGGCAGGGAAGAAGAGGAGCTCAGTTTTATCTGAGTTGAGAGAAAGTATGTGAGAGGACATCCAAGATTTAATAGCGGAGAGGCAAGAAGAGAGCTTAAGGTGGATGTCAGGTGTGAAGGAGGAGAAGGAAAGGAAGAGCTGCGTATCATCCGCATAGAAATGGTGTGATACACTAAAGGAGGAGATAATGGGAGCTAGGAAGGAAGTATAGAGTGAGAAGAGAAAGGGGCCAAGGACAGAGCCTTGGGGAACACCGTGGTTTTGAGGAAAGAAAGGTGAGGAGCGGCCACCCCAGGAGACTGGAAATATGCGATTGGAGAGATAGAAGGAGAACTAGTCGAGGATTGAGTCTTTAAGGCAAAATGAGGAGAGAGAGTTAAGGAGAAGAGGGTGGTCAACAGTATCGAAGGCAGCTGAGAGATCTAGTAGGATAAGAATAGACGAATGCTTAGAGTAGTAAACAGAAAGGAGAGAGTTGGGAACGGAGGTGAGAGCAGTTTCCATGGAGTAAAGAGGGCGGAATCCAGATTGGGTGGGGGGAGGAGGGAATGGTTGGAGATGAAAGTAGAGAGTTGAGAATAGACAATACGTTGTAGAAGTTTGGAGAGGAAGTTAAGAAGGGAGATGGGGCGATAATTGGATGCAAGATGGGGGGTTACCAGAAGGTTTTTTGAGAATGGGGATGATGGTAGCGCGCTTGTAGAGAGACATGTGTTGAAGAAGGTGGTAAGATAGGGTATTAAGAGGGGGTAGATTTTAGGAATAAGGGAGATAGGAATGGGGGTCCGCAGGAAAAGCAGTGGGATGAGTTTTGGAAAGGAGGAGGGTAACTTCAGATTGAGTGATAGGGGTAAATGAGGACATGGAGAAGGGAGGGGGATGAGGGGGAGAATAAGAAGGGGAAGAGAGAATAGATTGTCAGAGGTTGAGGACTTTGTTGGAAAAGGAGGCAAGGTCAGAGGCAGAGAGAGGAGAGGCAATGGAATGATCAAGGGTGGGAGGAGAAAGAAGTCGAGATAAGATTTGAAAGATGCTGCGTGGATGGGAGGACTGACAGTGAAGAAGGTCGGAGAAGTAAGTGTGCTTAGCAGAATTGAGACAGGAGTCATAGAGGGAGTGATAGTCGAAGTATGCAGATTGGTTGGAAGGGGTGGGGTGTTTGAGCCAGGAACGTTCGAGGTGCCTAAGAAGGCGGTGCATGGAGGAAAATGCAGTGAAAGCCAAGGTTGAGCAGGACGGCAAGAAGGGTGAAACAAGGAGAGAGGGTAAAGAAGATCTAGAGAAGAGGCGAGTGAGGAAGTTAAGGTGGAGGTCGCTTCAGTAGCTGAAAGAGAGGAAAAGTGCGAGAGGATAGCCCCTCTCCAGTGCTCAACCTCAGAGTATGATCCCCACACTAAGCAGGCCGTGGAAAACTGTGCACTCCATTCCGTAATACCACGTCAGCAATTACGAAAGGCCAAACTGGAAGAGTGCATCGGACTGGGTTTCTGTCTCATGACATGAGACAAGGAAGGATGGGAGATCCGTAGACAGCTGTCTTGTTTTCAAGCTATTTTATTTTGCCTTCAAAACGATTTTGCACAGATAAATAGAATTAAACATTTACATGACTTTGGATAAGCACGAAAGTATGGACAGACGTTTTTTCTTAAGGGCAATACAGGTGAGTATAGTCCTCTTCAATTATCGAGAGACAATTTCCACAGTGGCGCACGAGTATAAAATACAGGTAGGTAGTGACATAGAACTTGTGCAGGGTGCGACCCAGGACGGACTGTAGTAGGTCCGGGGGTATTCAACAAAATAGTGTACACAACACTATCCATCAACACATATATACAAAGGTTGTGCCACAAAACATCAACACAGAGGTGTTTCGGCCAAACAGGGCTGGGTAAGTGCCCGTAGTGGTGGTGGCCTTCATCAGGATGATCACTGGTAATGGTGCTGTCCGTATAGGTAATCTGTGGGGGAAGGGAAAGCTGTCAGGATCTCAGGGGATTGATGATTGATTCAAAAATTAATGAATAATGGCCGATTGGTGCCTCGAATACACCAGTGATGTATCTAAAAACAGCTTACCCTCTGCAGTGGTGCAGCGGGGACGCTGTGCTTGGAGCCCTGTTATGGGTACTGGACTCTGGAAACCATGTATGCAGTGAGCATGGGAAGACTCGTATGATTCGGGTCTCCTTTGCCAATAAATACAGCCTTAGTGTAAGAGAAATGATAACTATGCGCTCGAGGAGGGTAGTGCCAGTGAACAGCAGGGTCCAGGCACATCCAGCATGGGATTTTGCGGTAAGTGACTGGAGACACCAGTGGTGTGGGTGCCTATTCAGTGGGTTAGTAAGGTCACGGTATAATAAAGGGGTCTCAAATAAAGTGCCTATTAGAGCCCTGCCGACTGTTATGTGAGCTAAGCGCTAGGAGGTGCTGGCAGTGGTCCCAGGAGTGTTGATTTTATTTTAAAGTATCAACAACGTTCACAGGAAAAGCGAGTGAAGATTGCAAATACATGTCTTGATGTAACTAGGGTGTCTAATCTCGGCTCAGTGTGTCAATTAGTGACAGTGCCTGCCTGACCTCTGTGCGAGGTTGTGTAGCTGCCCACGGGGTGATTTATAAGAGGTGGCAGTGACCCTCAAGATAATAAAGTAAAATGAAGGAAAACACAGCCGCGCTGAGCGTGCTCCAGACTGTGGCGAGAATGCATCCTAATGTCTCACAGTGCACGGAGAGTAATTTGGAACATGAAACCAGCAAGGTTTTGTCAGAGGAGCGCTGGGGGTGCCTGGACTAGGTGCTGAATCCCGCAGAAAAATGAAAAAAATGAAAACATGAGATAAAATGGCAGCTTGTCTTACCGAATGCAAAAAATGGCGTCTGCACTCTTTGTGGCTCTGGATTCTACAGAGGAGTGTTGCTGTGAATGTTAAAAGCAGTGTGCCAGCTCGACATCCAGCCAATGGGCTGCTGGCTAGCTGCAGGGGTAGGCCAATAGTTACAGAGCGAGCTAAGAGCAGAAGTGATAGGTTGGGAGTAATTGACCAATGGGATGCAGATGCATCATCAGTGTCACAACTAAATGAGTGTAGCCCATGGAAATGACAGCAGGGCCCCTAATGATGGATGGCAACTGCAAGTAGATGGATGCAGGTGAGGGGTAGCCTTCTACCTGATTGGTGGTGGGACGGCTGTTGCTAATGCTGTGTGAGCCCTAGGGTGGTGGCTTAAAATTTTTTGACATTTTCAACACACTGTTTTCTAAAGAGGTAAAGGAGAAAACATGGTGTCACTGGGTGTATAGTGACTATTATTGTAAGTAACCAAAAGCCAGATAAATGGGAAAAACACACCACACATTAGTACAATGGCTCACATATGTATGTGGCAACTTCACATGGTGCATGTATCTCAGCAATCAGAATGAACACACAACTGTAAATAAACATTAATGGTGCTTGTACCAGCTGGTTCTATAGAGTACATAATGCACAAAACACGGGCACTGCTGAATATGTAGCGTGTGCCCAGTGGATGGCATCTGATGTCTAAATGGAGATCTAAACACCACGATGGGGGTCAATCAATCCCAGAAATGTTTCCACTCTATGGTGGTATTAAGGCCAGTTCTGACTGTGTCCAGTCTGTGGACCCATTTTTGCTCAAGCCTTGTGAGGGCTAGATTGATATTGCCTCCTCTTTTTTGTTGTTGAGGTTGTTGCAGAATAGTCCATGTGAGTTCATCGTGGGTGTGGCCTTTTTTTCTGAAATGTTCAACCAGAGGTTTGTCTTGTATTGAGTTCCTGATGCAAGAACGATTTTCGCTTATCCTTTGTTTTATGGGTCTGATGGTCTTCCCAATGTAAATGAGGTCGCAGGGACATCTGATCACATATATGACGTTTTTGCTTTCGCAATTGGTGTGATTTCGCATCGTCCCATGAAATTCTTGTGAGTGAAGGTCTTGGTGTAGCAACATGCAATGCATTTTCCACATGAGTAGTGTCCTACTACGGGCGGTAAGCCCCATAGTGTCGGTTGTTGTTTCTCTAGTTCCAGAAATGTATGTACCAGGGTGTCTTTGAGGTTCCTATTCTTCTTAAAGGCAAAAAGAGGTTTTTTTGTTCAAGGTCCCTTTGTTTTTTATTAGATGCCAATGTTTGTTTATGGTGGTTTTTACCAGGTTACTGATGGGGTTGAACGTTGTGACACACTGTCCGGTCTATGGGGTCCTTAGTGCTGGCCGTTAGACAAATAGTGCGATCAGTGTTGGCTGCCCTTTTCCGAGTCATGTTGATCGATTTTTTGGGGTAACCTCTTTCACTTAGGCGTGTTTGGAGTTGTTTGGCATGATGTTCAAACTTCTCTTTCTCGGTGCAGTTTCTGCGTATTCGGAGGAATTGTCCGTATGGTAGGTTGTATTTTAATCCTTGGGGTTGAAAACTCGAGAAATGGAGCAAGCTGTTTCTGTCTGTGGGTTTTCTGAATAATTCTGTTTTCAATGAGTTTCCGGAGCGGTAAATGTGAAGGTCTAGGAAATTCACGGCTTGGCAATCCCATTCGATAGTGAACTTTATGTGAGAGTTTCTGTGGTTAAGCCATCCATGGAATTCGAGCAAAAGCTCCTTGCTGCCTTCCCAAACTAGGAGAACATCATTGATGTATCGTCGCCATAGTAGGACGTGGTCTTTGTATGGGTTGTCATTGTTGTACACATGGTCATCCTCATACTGAGCCATGTATAGATTAGCTACATCAGGGGCAAACATGGCACCCATGCTGATGCCTTTGATCAGCTGGTAAATCTGGTGTTCGAAGAGGAAGTTGTTCTCGGTCATAGCTAGTCGAATGCACTCCAAGATGAAATTCGTGGGAGTCGTGGTGGTGTTGGCTCTTCTGTTGAGAGAGATGGTCAATGCTTGCAGTCCTTCCTGTTGAGGGATCGAAGTGTAGAGGGCTTCTACGTCCATGGTTGCCAGGATGGAGTTGGAGGACAGGTTTAAATTCTGTAGAACTTTGATGGTGTCGGTGCTGTCTTTGATATAGGACTTCATCTTTCCAATGAAAGGTTTCATAAAAAAATCCATGTAGAGTGACAATGGCTCCAAAAGAGAATCACAAGCTGAGACAATAGGACGACCCGGTGGTAGAGTAGCGTGTTTATGGATCTTGGGAAGGATATAAAAGGCTGGTATCCTTGGGTGGGTTTTGTTGAGGAAAAGGCGTTCATCCTCGCAGATCCAACTTTGGTCTTCTGCATGTTTAGCCAGGTTAAGGATCTCTTCTTGTAGTCTCTTAGTGGGATCTCTGTTTAGTTTCTTGTATGATGATGTATCAGCCAGTAGGCTCAAGCATTCCTTGTTGTAGTCTGTGCTGTTCATATAAACAATGCCTCCCCCTTTGTCTGCCGGTTTGATGGTAATGGATAGGTCTAGGTTGAGGTCGCCCAGGGATTTTCTTTCTTCTTTGCTGAGATTTTCTTGGTATAAGTTATTTTTAGTAAGGCCAGCGTTGATGCTGGTGGTGACCAACTTCTCAAATGTGTCAAATTCGCTGGGGATGGTATGTGGAGGAGGTACAAAATTGGATCTTGGTTTAAATCCGGTTGTATTCTTTTGGTGGACTTCGATGTTGACGGCACTGTTGTCTTCTGAGTTCTGTTTGTTCGGGAGGTATATTTCGAAAAAATATTTTAGTCTCAGGGTTCGGAAAAATCTTCTTAGTTACTTCTTAGAAACTGCACCGAGAAAGAGAAGTTCGAACATCATGCCAAACAACTCCAGACACGCCTAAGTGAAAGAGGTTACCCCAAAAAATCGATCAAAATGGCTCGGAAAAGGGCAGCCAACACTGATCGCACTATTTGTCTAACGGCCAGCACTAAGGACCCCATAGACCGGACAGTCTGTGTCACAACGTTCAACCCCATCAGTAACCTGGTAAAAACCACCATAAACAAACATTGGCATCTAATAAAAAACAAAGGGACCTTGGACAAAAAAAACTCTTTGCCTTTAAGAAGAATAGGAACCTCAAAGACACCCTGGTACATACGTTTCTGGAACCAGAGAAGAAACAACCCACACTATGGGGCTTACCGCCCGCAGTACGACACTACTCATGTGGAAAATGCATCGCGTGTCACTACACCAAGACCAGCAAGACCTTCACTCACAAGAATTTCATGTGGACGATGCGAAATCACACCAATTGCGAAAGCAAAAACGTCATATATGTGATCAGATGTCCCTGCGACCTCATTTACATTGGGAAAACCATCAGACCCATAAATCAAAGGATAAGCGAACATCGTTATTGCATCAGGAAATCAATACAAGACAAACCTCTGGTCGAACATTTCAGAAAAAAAGGCCACACCCACGATGGCCTCACATGGACTATTCTGCAACAACTTCAACAACAAAAAAGAGGAGGCGATATCAATCTAGCCCTCACCAGGCTTGAGCAAAAATGGGTCCACAGACTGGACACAGTCAGAAATGGCCTTAATATCACCGTAGAGTGGAAACATTTCTGGGATTGATTGACCCCCACCGTGGTGTTTAGATCTCCATTTAGACGGATGCCCTCCACTGGGCACACGCTACATATTCAGCAGTGCCCGTGTTTTGTGCATCATGTACTTTATAGAACCAGATGGTACAAGCACCACTAATGTTTATTAACAGTTGTGTGTTCATTCTGATTGCTGAGATACATGCACCATGTAAAGTGAAGTTGCAACATACATATGTGAGCCATTGTACTAATGCGTGTTGTGTTTTTCCCATTTATCTGGCTTTTGGTTACTTACAATAGTCACTATACACCCAGTGACACCATGTTTTCTCCTTTAGCTCTTTAGAAAACAGTGTGTTGAAAATGTCAACATTGTTTAAGCCACCACCCTAGGGCTCACACAGCCATAGCAACAGCCGTCCCACCACCAATCAGGTAGAAGGCTACCCCTCACCTGCATCCATCTACTTGCAGTTGCCATCCATCATTAGGGGCCCTGCTGTCATTTCCATGGGCTACACTCATATAGTTGTGACACTGATGATGCATCTGCATCCCATTGGTCAATTACTCCCAACCTATCACTTCTGTTGTTAGCTCGCTCTGTAACTATTGGCCTACCCCTGCAGCTAGCCAGCAGCCCATTGGCTGGATGTCAAGCTGGCACACTGCTTTTAACATTGACAGCAACACTCCTCTCTAGAATCCAGAGCCACAAGGAGAGCAGACGCCGTTTTTTGCATTCGGTAAAACAAGCTGCCATTTTATCTCATGTTTTCATTTGTTTCGTTTTTCTGCGTGATGCAGCACCTATTCCAGGCACCTCCAGCGCTCCCCACAAAACCTTGCTGGTTTCATGTTCCAAATTACTCTCCGTGCACTGTGAGACATTAGGATGCATTCTCGCCACAGTCTGGAACACGCTCAGCGCGGCCGTGTTTTCCTTCATTTTACTTTATTATCTTGAGGGTCACTGCCACCTCTTATAAATCACCCCGTGGGCAGCTACACAACCTCGCATCGAGGTCAGACAGGCACTGTCACTAAGTGACACACTGAGTCGAGATTAGACACCCTAGTTACACCAAGAGATGTATTTGCAATCTCCATTCGCTTTTCCTGTGAACGTTGTTGACACTTTTAAATAAAATCAAAACTCCTGAGACCACTGCCAGCGCCTCCTAGCGCTTAGCTCACATAACAGTCGGCAGGCCTCTAATAGGCACTTTATTTGAGCCCCCTTTATTATACCGTGACCTTACTAACCCACTGAGTGGGCACCCACACCACTGGTGTCTCCAGTCACTTACCTCACAATCCCATGCTGGATGTGCCTGGACTCTGCTGTTCACTGGCACGGTCCTCCTCGAGCGCATAGATAACGACCTGTTATCCTTTCTCTTACAGCTCCTAGAGGCCTAAGGCTGTATTTATTGGCCAAGGAGACGCGAATCATACAAATCGTCCCATGCTCACTGCAGACATGGTTTCCAGAGTCCAGTACCCATAAAAGGACTCCAAGCACAGCTTCCCCGCTGCACCACTGCAGAGGGGAAGCTGTTTTTAGATACACCACTGGTGTACTCGAGGCACCAATCGGCCATTATTCATTAATTTTTGAATCAATCATCAATCCCCTGAAATCCTGACAGCTTTCCCTTCCCCCACAGATTACCTATACGGACAGCACCACTACCAGTGATCATCCTGATGAAGGCCACCACCACCACGGGCTCTTACCCAGCCCTGTTTGGCCAAAACACCTCTGTGTCGATGTTTTGTGGCACAACCTTTGTATATATGTGTTGATGGATAGTGTTGTGTACACTATTTTGTTGAATACCCCCGGACCTACTACAGTCCGTCCTGGGTCGCACCCTGCACAAGTTCTATGTCACTACCTACCTGTATTTTATACTTGTGCACCACTGTGGAAATTGTCTCTCGATAATTGAAGAGGACTATACTCACCTGTATTTCCCTTAAGAAAATACGTCTGTCCATACTTTCGTGCTTATCGAAGGTCCTGTAAATGTTTAATTCTATTTCTGTGAAAAATCGTTTTGAAGGCAAAATAAAATAGCTTCAAAACAAGACAGCTGTCTACGGATCTCCCATGCTGATTTCTAGCATTTTACATACAGGTACCCTACTGGGCATATCGGGACTCCGCCAGGTGCCCTTTATTGAATCATGAGACAAGGAAGGGCATTGCTGTAAAGGGAAGTGAGAATCCAGGGATAGTGTTCACGCAAACATTGCAGTTCAAAAGAAGCACTAGAGCCATATCCTGTGAAGGACGACAGGAGAGACATCAAAACTTGAGCACAAACATTTTTTTGTTTGATCCTTGAAGGGGCAGTTCTTGCAAGGCAACACCAGCAACAAGTTAGGAGTGGCAATTTGCCATCCAGTCAGGGTTACCTCTTCATTGCAACAGCTACTGCTTATGTTTTTCCCCCTCCTTTCGCTCCTGTGTCGTGGTGCCACAATATTCTTCGGGCATGTTTGGCGTAAAGATCGTGTTTCCTCTAGGTTAGCGGCCTACAACCTTTGGATCACCAGATGTTCTACACTACAACTCCACTCACTCCCAGTCGGCGCAGTCAATGGTAAGGGGGGAAATGGAAGTCCTCGTTCAAAACATCTGGAGAGCCGTCGGTTGCAGACCCCTGCCCTAGGTTATTTGAAGGGGGAGGCCATACCTCTGACAGGTTTCTGTGGTTTCTGAGAAAGGGTCTGTCTAATAATTCATTTAAGTGCTTTATCTAACATACATACTTATTTATTGATTTGCATCCAGCTGGAGAATGACTGAGACACTACAATTGTGAGACTGTGTGACTGTGAACCTGAGACTGATAGAATGTGACTGTGCCTGGGTGGGTGGTCCAGAACCGTGACTGTAGCTGTAATTGTTACTGACTGAGACTGGGTTTGAGATTGGGACTGAGACTGTGGGACTGGGGCAGTGGTGGGCTGAAACCGGGTCTGGGGGTCTAGAAATCTTAGACTGAGAGATTGTGGGACAGGGACTGTGTGGCTGTGAGACTGGAACTGGGATTTTTAAACTGGATGCTGGAACAGGGGGACTGCGTCTTTGAGGCTGGGTCTGGGAGACTGTGAGGCTGGGTCTGGGAGACTTGGACTTTGTGACTGGGGTGTCTGAGGTACTGGGGTTTTTGATTCTGGGACAGTGGTTTCGGTTCTGAGACTCTGGTTCTGATGGACTAGGACCTTGGCTGAGGGATTGGGAGACTAGGTAACCGGGAGCCTGTGCGACTCGGGACCGGGAGACTGTGAGACTGGGACTTTGTGACTGTGGGGGCTGGGGTTGGTCTGAGGTAATGGGTCTGAGGTACCAGGGCTTCCGATTCTGAGGCTGTTTTTCTGGGAGACTGGGGACTGGGACTTTGTGACTGTGGGGGCTGGGGTTGGTCTGAGGTAATGGGTCTGAGGTACCAAGGCTTCCGATTCTGAGGCTGTTTTTCTGGGAGACTGGGGACTGGGACTTTGTGACTGGGGGTGTCTGAGTTACTGGGGGGTTCCGAGGGACTGGAGCCGGGGGGGGTCTGAAGGACTGTGGGATTCTGAGGGGCTGGAGGTTTTGAGGGACTGGGGGTTCTGCGGTACAGGGGGATCTGGGGTACAGGGGGTTCTGAGTCTGCTTCGACTGGGGGTCTGGGGCACGGAGGTTGAGCAATTGGGTTGGGACTTAGACTGAGAGACCGGGAACATGTAACATGGTGTACCTGTTGCAGGTCTCTAGCAGAGTATCACAGGTCCTGCTATGAGAGGCCTGAGGTCTAAAAGGGAAGCCTTTTTGGCACCCTGGCCTCACTCGACCGTGGTCACGGATCCCTCCCTGAAAAGGTAGGGTCCTCACATTGATGATCTGACAGTGTGCTGTGCTGTGTTCCCCTGCTGAAGTGATGGAAAGCATACCTCTACTAGAGTTATGGGCCACCAGGCTAACCCCGGTTGCCTTTCTTTTGCCGTTCAGGGCGTGTCCTCATACCAAGGAGCAATACAGTGGTCATGCATTACCTCAATAAGCAAGGTGGTGTGGGAATGCTGCTTCTTGACAGCGAAGCAAGGCAGCTGTGGTTCTGGGCTCTGGAGGGTCCTAAGTGAAGTAGTCATTTTAAAAAAACTACAAAAAAGATAGATTTAGAAATACCGCTGCATTATCGCACAGAGCAGTATTTCTAAAAACGAACTGTCATGCCCCTGCCACATACAAGAGCGTGCAGGGGCTGACATGCACTCCAGGACCCGGAAGCGGCGTCAAGGGTGAGGAGGTAAGTTTCTGTGTGGGTTAGGTGTTTGTGTTGGATTAGAGATAGGGGGAGTGTTGGGTGGGGAGGGTGGTGGTGGGGGCTGAGGGAGGGGAGTTCGGTGGTTGAAACACCCCCAGTCCCCCCGATTTTGGGGTAATTTCAGAGGGGGGAGCAAGAGGGGTATTGGTATTGATGGTGCTATGGAAATGTGGTTTTTTGTAAATATCACATACAACCCTCGGGAGAAATCCTTTTCTCTGTTCGCTGCCCATCTTGTCAGGATGGAAAATGTGGTTGTGCATTCCCTGAGAGGGCAGACCAGTCTTCCCCACGAGATTCCGCACTGCCAGGAAGTTCTGGACAAAATCTTCACCTTTTGTGCAACCCCTGAGTTGGACCTTTTAGTCACCAGAGTGAAAGGGAAATGTGAGTTGTTTTGCTCCAGCAAGCTTAGGTACTAAGTTAAAAGATCTTTTTGTTAAAGATCGATTTAGAAAGACCGCTCTGTGACCGGGCAGAGCAGTCTTTCTAAATCAGACTGTCAGCCCCTGTGACGCACACAAGTGCGCGCAGGGGCTGACAGGCCAAGGGAGACAGAGAGAAAGAGCCGCGGTAGTGTCAGGTGAGTGAGTGTGTGTGCGTGCGTGTAGTGTATGTGTAGTGTGTTTTGTATTGTATGTGCGTGTGTAGGAAAACGGGAAATGAACATGTTTGTGTGTGTATGCAATGGGGGGGTGCGAGTTCGGGGGCGCAAGGAGCGAAGGGGGGCTCGGGGGATAAAAACGCAGAATACATTTTTTTTTTAAATGAAAACAAATCCAGGCATGTCCTTTTTCTGCTTTCTGTGGGCCGCACAAAATCGACCGAAATAAATCGTTTTTTTTTTATGTGCAACCAAATTTCCTCTTTGGGCAGCTGTGGGGGATGCATTGCTTGCAGAGTGAAACTTGTCTTTCATCCAACTCCTGCCATTCTCCTGGTTCTCAGGAGACTTTGGACTCCCCATGATCTTGATAGCCCCAGGCTGTGGCAAAAGGCCATGGTATGCAGAGCTACTGGGCATGTCCATCTGTCCTCCTTGGTGTCTGCCATGAAGGTAGATATGCTCTGCCAGTTGGGGCCGGGGTACTCGGCAGTATCAACCTCCATGCTTTGCTGTTGAGAGGCTGCAGTATAAGGTTTGAGTTCTGTCTGGATATGCCCCCAATGTGCTTTTTTCTACCAAATCCATCCATGCCTATAAGTGTTTTAAAGTTTTGCTGGGTGAATCTTGATTTCAGGGTGCTTTAGTCTGTCCGACTTCTACGATTCTTGGTTTTCTACTCTCTGTGGTCCTCAGGGCCTTCAGATTGGCACAGTGATGGAGGACCTGGCCACTACAAAGGTTTTTAAGTGGGCTCCCTGAGCAGGCATTGTTCTGTTGCATTGCCATTGTTATGAAATTTTTTGCAGGAATGTTTGAACCAATTTCAACCAAGCAAGTATATTGTTCCTGCCTGAGATGTAAAACTTTTATTCGTAATTTTTCATGGCAGCTCTGTTTGAGCCCCTACATTCTTATTCTGCGGGTTTGCTCACCCCTAAGCCTCCACGTCTGCTAGGCAGATGAGTGAATTCTAGTCTGTCAAACCTCTGTTCATTGTCTTCTCTAAGTAGAAAGTAACATTGAGGTTAAGGCTGAACTTGCTTCCCAAAGGACGTTTTCCACCTCTCACAAAAGACTGTTCTTCCTTTTTTTACTCTCCAACTCCTCCATCTAAGATAGAGAAGTGTCACTGCTTTTACCCAAAGAGGACTCTCGGCTTACCATCTATCAAAAAAGGGGCATCAAAGGATGAAGAGCTCTTTTTTTCGTTAAGCTTGGGTTTGTGTGGGCAGGGCAGTTACTAAGCAGACTGCATCAGGGTGGATCATTCTTTGGGAAGGAAGTGGCTGGAGGTCTCTCGATCAGCTGCCGGGTGGGTTCTTGCAGAGGCATGTCCCTGTTTTTAGCATCCGTCAGGTGGCTACATGGGCTTCACTGAACAGGTTAGCCATGCATTACTGCATGAATTTCTCGCCAGGTCAGGATTGCTGCTTTGATTATGAGGTACTAGAGAATAGTCTGGTATAGGTGGTTGTTCTCGCTCTCATCCCTCCTCCATGTAAGATGAGGATTCTATGGGAGGAAAGAACCCATAAGAAGAACACATTTCTGGCGGCCGGGAAGTGATCTCTCCGTCGTCCCCAAGACGGAACAAAGTGAGCCGCAATACAAATGCCCGGCGGCTAGTTCCGGGCTGACATGGGCTCCCGGCCTGCCCGCCGCAATCACTAAGAGGCCCCCTCCTCCCCGTCGCTGATACCAGCTATCCCGAGCCCCAGCAGCGGCGTAGCAGCCTCCCCTCCCCCCATCACAGCGGTCCAGAGGCCCAGACAACTCCGCGAGGACGCGGCTCCCTACAGATGAGGCAGTGAGGCCGAGTACGGGCACCCGCTCACCCAGTAACTGCGAGCCGGCAGTCAATCAACCCCCCGTCCCCGAGCCATCCTACCTGAGGCCAGGGAGCGCTGGAGAACCACAGGCCTCCGAGTCAGCTGAGGGAAAGACGGTCGCTCCTCGTTCGGAGGGAGGGCCCGACTGACACACGGGGGCCGCGTCTCTGGAGCTCCAGCCCTGCCTTTGGTTGCGGCCGATCGGCCTCCTCCAGGATTCCGCGGGTGCTGCCCTGCCACCCGACTCCAGGATCCCGACTTGGGAGTTGAGGCGTTCCGAGGGCCCCTTCAACCGCCCCCCCTCCATCAGACGACCCGGCTCCTTCCAGAGACGCCCCGGCCCACTCTCCTTTGCCAGGCCCCCCACAAGCTGGGCCCACGGACATCCCGGAGGATCTTACGCAGGAGCAGCTGCTAACACACGGCTCCCCAGCTCCTGAGCCCTGAGCCCAACCCAGCGAACCCGGATGAGGTAAGAAAACTTTCTGGGACTTGAAAGGGCTATATCCACCCGCTGTGGTCCAAAGGACCGGACTGTGTCCCCTGTCCGACCAGAGATCCCCTGGTACCCTGCCTGAGACCCCCCCCTGCTCTCTGGGACTTCCTGGGGCGCCCCGGCCCACTCCAGCTGCACACGGGGCCGCATCGCTGGAGCTCCAGCCCTGCCTTTAGTTACGGCCGAGCGACCTCCTCCAGGATACCGCGGGTGCTGCCCTGCCACCCGGCGCCAGGATCCCGACTCGGGAATTGAGGAGGTGTTCCGGGGGCCCCTTCAACGGCCCCCCCTCCACCAGACGACCCGGCTCCTTCCAGAGGCGCCCCGGCCCACTCTCCCTGGCTGTGGCCCCCCACAAGCTGGGCCCTCGGACATCCCGGAGGATCTTACGCAGGAGCAGCTGCTAACACACGGCTCCCCAGCTCCTGAGCCCTGAGCCCAACCCAGCGAACCCGGATGAGGTAAGAAAACCTCCTGAGACTTGAAAGGGCTATATCCACCCGCGGTGGTCCAAAGAACCGGACTGTGTCCCCCGTCCGACCAGAGATCTCCTGATACCCCGCCTGAGACCTCCCCCCCTGATCTCTGGAACTTCCTGGGGAGCCCCAGCCCACTCCAGCGGCCCATATTCGATCCTGAGTCCCGGCCCCGAGGCCCCCCCCAGCTGGACACATACCGCCTACCCTCCAACAGAACCCTACATTGGCTGCGCCGCCTCTGCGGCCCTCTTTCTGACGCCACGAAAACAAGGCCTAGTGATACTCATTGCATCTGGTGCTCGGCCTCTTCACCTGAGTCTACCTACCCCCCTGGGTCCCTGACCTCTGGCCTCCGTGCTCTAATAAGCCTCACCCCGAGAGCCTTAATCATTGCAGTCACTGCAGCCCGGAGCTCCTAATTCCGACACAATGTCGAAGCCGACGAAACCAGCCAAATCCTCTGGCATCTCCACTATGCTCTTGGCAGCGGACAAAGAAACCGGACCCACCCCCTAAATTAACGCCACAAAAACCCCCTGATGAGCAAGGTAAATTAGCCACTAAGGAAGACATCCAGGCCTTCATGCAAGACATGAAGGCGGAGTTCCGGTCTTGTATCTCAGAGCTCACCACGCGGATGGACCAAACGGATCAAAGACTGACCGAGGCTGAACAGAGGCTGGGCGAAGTGGAGGACCTGACCCAAAGCCACGACGCCTCGATCCTAGACATAAGACGGGAGATTCTGGCTCTGCAAAACAAGAATGAAGTAATGGAATTTAAACAAGAAGACCTAGAAAACCGGGCATGACGAAATAACCTACGCATCCGAGGAGTCCCATCAACCATTTCAGACAAAGAGCTGCCTGAATACATTGGCAATTTCTTCCAAGCTCTTCTCCCAAATATGGATAAAACCCAACTTATCCTGGACCGTACCCACAGGCTACGACCAAGACGGGGAGCAGATTCAGACGGCCCCCCGACGTAATTACCAGGGTCCATTTCTACGCTACGAAAGAGGCCATCTCGGCCATCAACCGCACCAAAGACGAACTTCCATTCATGAGCTCCCCACTGCAAATCTTCCAGGACCTCTCGCTAACAATCTTACAGAAAGGAAGGTCACTTAGACCCCTAACACTACTCTTACAGAGCCAACAAATTCGCTACAGATGGCTTTTCCCCTCCACTCTCCAATTCACGTTTCAAGGAACCCAACGCAGGATCAGCCACCTAGAAGATGCCGAGTCAATCTTATACCCATGCGCCCCGGAGGCCCCGACGGCTCAGTCCCCGCAGCACTCGCCAGGGGAGTCGGAGCGACTACCCCAGCGACAGCAGCAGCCTTGGGCGAAGTCTCAGAGACGCCGAAAGATAAAATGAGACCGCCCTACTGGGCACTTGCGCAGACCGATCCAGAGATGAAACCAATTTCTGATATTGCCTCGGGTCCCGAGCGGCCCATACCCCACTCCAAGGAGTATGTCACCAACTCACCCTCGGAGACCAGCCCTATTTTGTGGTTGGATCCCAGCCCCGTTGGCCGGGAGAACAGTTAGGGCCCAGTTGGCCCACTCATGTAAAAGTTTACCCTCCCATTGGAGGATACAGGAAACCCAGCCGCAGGAAAGCTTAGTTAACTCTGAGTCACGAAATGAAGACTGAATACCCCCAGCCCCTCCACGAGGAACAGAATTCCATCCCAGAGGACATTCAGGAGGCTCCCCCTCCACATAAGAAACTAAGGTTTCTATCGTTGAATGTTAGAGGACTCAACGCCCCACAGAAACAGAAAGCGATCCTAAAACGCATTTGGAATGACAAGGCCTCCATTGTCGTCTTACAGGAGACACACCTGATTCCGGCGGATTTCACGAGGCTCCGAGATCGGCAATTCCCACAACAGTTTTTGGCATCGAACGGAACAAAGAGGGGTGGCACAGCAATCTTATTCGCCAAAGGTCTGAAGCCGCAAATCCTGGACTCTAAGCTGGACCCCGATGGCCGCTTTGTAGCAGTGAAGTGCCGAATTCTCGGCCAACTATACACATTGATCTCCGTATATGCCCCGAACGAAGAGCAGGAGGCATTCTACTCGACCCTGGAAAGCACCCTCCTACCGTTTGCTGAGGGCCTGACCATCTTCGGGGGGAGATTTCAAAGGGGTCCCCAACCCCTTAGTAGACAGATCACACCCCCCAGCCCGTGGGGATTGTGGCTTGGCGATTGTTTTACTTAAACTGTTCCGAACCTTCGACGTGGTGGATACCTGGACGATCCTCCACCCAGAGGAGCGAGACTACTCGTGCTATTCCTATGTACATAGAACATACTCACGCATCGACCTTCTGTTGCCATCCCCTCAGATCCTGGCATATACAGATGATGTTCTCATAGGTCCCAGAATCCACTCAGACCACGCGCCCATAATGTTAACGCTAAGAGTGCATAACCCAGACCCGTTCCCAAGACGCAGATGGTCTCTTTATGACCCGATCCTAAACGATATGGCCACCAGAGACATGGTAGCTAAAACAATAAAGCAGTTCTTTGAAGAAAATAAAAATGAAGATACCTCCCCAGCGAATACATGGGACGCAATGAAGGCCGTGGTGAGAGGAGTACTGATCTCCCGAGGGGCGGCCTACTACAAACAAAAACAATAGTCCCGCTGCATCCCAGAAGATAAGGTCCAGGAGGCAGAGACGGCGTGTAAGGCCAGAAACTGGTCCCTAAGAACCTACCGAGCCTTGCAGGTGGCCGAAAGAAATTAGAGGCCCATTATGCGGAGGACACAGCCCAGCTTCTAACCAAAACAAAGCAAAGTTACTACGCTAGAGGAAACAAGGCGAATAAATTCCTGGTGGAAAAACTGGCAAGAATCAAGAGGAGGAATACTATTATAGGCCTCCGAGATCCCCAGGGTGTAGTCCAGTTCGCAGATCAGGATAAGTTGAGAATTGCAGAGGCTCACGTAACCGAGACTATGACAGCGACTCCAAAACCTTGTGGAGAGCAGCAGTCCTACCTGCGGGAAGCCGCCTTACCCAAACTCTCAGAGGCAAGTAGAGAAGAATTGGAGGCCCCAATTACCAGCGAAGAGATCGACGAGGCTGTTAAAAGCTTGAAAACTAGAGCCCCTGGCCCGGATGGCTTCTCGTCCCGATTTTTTAAAATCTTTCGGCCCCAGCTGCTAGCGCCAATGACGACCCTCTTCAACTCCTTTACCATCTCTGGATCAACAACCCCATCGATGAAAGAGTCGCTCACAGTACTAGCGCTGAAGCCAGGAAAAGACCCCAGAGATATCGCAGCATATCGTCCCATCTCCTTATTAAACCTGAATGCGAATATCTATTCGAAGGTCTTGGCAAACCGATTAGCGAAGCTTCTTCCGGACATTATAGACCCGGACCAGACGGGATTTATTCTAAACAGAGCCACCACGGATAACACTAGTCGAGTCCTCAACCTGGTCGAGATAGCGAGGCAAGGCTCGCAGAAACTCGCCCTGCTAGCCTTGGACGCTACCAAGGCTTTTGACAAAGTGGACTGGTCGTTCCTACGCCTTACCCTGGAATCGTTCCGCCTGGGGCCCACCTTCGTAAAGCTAATCTTAGCGAACTACCAAACCCCGACTACCCTTCTCCGAGTGAATGGCCTACTAACCACCCCAATCTCCTTAACATGCGGCACTAGAGAGGGCTGCCCCCTCTCTCCCCTACTTTTTGCTATGGTTATGGAACCCCTGGCCCAACGGATTCGCCTCAACACCAGAATCAAAGGTCTCCAAGTGGGCTCCACCCAGCATAAGATCGCGCTCTACACTGACGACGTGATGCTAACCATCACAGACACCTCCCAGTCCTTAAGAACCGCCCTAGCGGAAATCCACAGATTCGGGAAGGTGTCCGGATTTGCCATCAATTTCGTGAAATCAACAGCGTTGGGGATAGGATTGGATCAAAGAGACAAGGTATCCTTCAGCACCCAGTGCGCGATCCCACTAAGTGAAACTTCCATCCCCTACATCGGGGTGCAGATCCCCGCTAACCCTGGTGACACTTATCGGATTAACTTCCCGCCCCTGATTAAAACTTTGGAAAAAGACCTGGACGCCTGGCTCACTCAAGAAATATCACTAATAGGGCGCATCACGGCCTGTAAGATGAACTTATTGCCTCGATTTCTGTACGCCTGTTCGGCCCTTCCCATCATAGTCCCCAGCCCCCAGCTGCAGCGACTGCAGTGGAAGATATTTGAATTCATATGGAAGGGGAAGAAAGCTCGCATTCCGCGGAGGACCATGCTTTGTGCCTCGGACCAGGGGGAGGCTTGGGGGTCCCGGACCTCCAAAAATACCAAATGGCGGCGCAGATAGCTCACACCCAGGCTTGGACCATAGTGTCAGGCCGCCCCAAATGGATGGACGTAGAACAATCCCGATTACCTCTCCCCCTGTGCTTTCTCTTGCACCTGCCAACAGCACGCCAGCGGTCGTGGCCAGCCATTTTATCTTCGACCAAGCAGACGTTGAAGGCATGGGATTGGGCCCGCAAATTCAGAGGCATCCCGAGAGACCAAGGCCCCTCAGCTCCAGTCTTCCACAATCCGGCATTCTCACCTGGATCTTCTCCCTCGAACTTCAGAAACTGGATCGCCGGAGGCCTCAGCTCCCTAGGCCAACTATTTGAAGGATCCCAGCCACTGACATTCATCCAATGCAAAAGAGCGTTTAATCTCTCGGAGTCAGACAGGTTCTCATACTGCCAAATCAGGCACTGCTGCTCACACCCCCAAACACGAGATGCTGCCACCCGAGACCTGGACGCCTTGGAACTAACCATGGCCGGCCCTCCAGCCCGAGGGCGGATCTCGACGCTACACCGACTATTCCAGGTGAACCTATTGTCAGCCAGAGCAACATATATGTCGCAGTGGGAGAAAGACCTAGGGCATCCGATCCAAGATCAGGCCTGGACTGATATCTGGTCCCGCACGCATTCAGCTTCGTTCTGCATCACCGACCGAGAATGCGCACATGAACTTCTCTTGAGATGGTATTTCCCACCGCTTCAACTACACCACTTTAGTCAGTCGCTGGACCCACGGTGCTGGCGTCGCTGTGGCTCGCCAGGCTCTTACCTACACATGTGGTGGTCGTGCCCGGTGGTGTCGGTCTTTTGGGCCCAATGTATAGCTATCATCGCAGACATTACCCAGATCTCTCTGCCACTAGAACCGGAACCACTCCTGCTGGGGACCCCAATTCCAGGCATTTACCCAAAAGCGGGCGCACTCGCGGCCCTCATCACTCAATTGCCCTTGGCCGCTAAAATCACAATAGCCCGGACATGGAAGTCTCCGGAAGGCCCCTTAACAGTGCTGTGGTGGTTGAAAATCTGGGACATTTTCATCGCTGAGAAAATCATGGCAGCAAATAGAGGCCGCCTCCACCGTTTCACAAACATTTGGTCCCCGGTGATAGACTATGACCTGCGCTTCCCGGCGCTGACATTCAAGCCACGCCTAGTGATGAATGCCATGCGGGCGGCAGATGGAGAACAGACTCAATCGATAGAGGAGCAGGCCCCGGAGGATAGCCAGAATCAGCATCTGGTGACGTAAGCACGGAGATAGAGGAGGAAGACGGAGCGGTGTAAGGGATAACAGGGGCTGATGAGTCAGAGGTCGGACTTAACGGGCAAAGAGATAGTCCTCAGGCGACTGCCGGAACTAAAGGGTGGAAGCGGGTGTCTGGGGATATACAACTATATATTAATGCTGTTATGAAGTGTTGATCTGATATGCTAATTTGTTTTCCTGTGCGTTAACCAAAAATAAACAAGTTAAAAAAAAAAAAAGAACACATTTCTTAGAACTGCTCTCTGTAGAGTTCTTTCTGATGGATTAGTCCTTCGGTCCCCAGATTCCTCATCGCCCTCCCTCCTTTCCTGTCTTGACGGATAGCAGATACTCCTCTTGCTGTTTTCCTGTCCTCCAGTTGCTGAGTGCTAGGGAAAAGGTGCAATTGATGTTATGGGGAGCTGCTGGTTCCATATATACTGTCCCTGACAACACATCCGGTGTTGCAGGCGTCCAGTGCCACGGAGTAGATCTGACATGTAGACGCACTGTACCCCCTGGTGAGAGAGCTGCTGCTGGAAAAGATATATTTAAGATTAAAAATCTGTAGGCAGTAGGACTAAACTATTAGAACATTAGGGAGGTAAATCATTAGTTATTTCCAGTTGCCATGCTGGCTCTTTGCAATTACAGTTCGATAAATGTTGATTTATGCATTGAAAATGTATGGAATTGGCATGGCACATGCATATTGACTGTTACAAAAAGCTCTGATTTTAAGAAACAAAACTGTCACGACCGAGTTATAATTTATTCAACATCTACTTGGATGAAAAGCATTAAAAACTATATTTCACAACAACATGCAGAAACATCTGATCCTTAGTGTTTTGTAATTGACGTTTTGTCACAGAGCTTTTTGTTCTATATAATTTCTGGCACAATTGTGTTTTCTGTAAGTGAAGGAGTCTTACCCCACACCATAATATTTTGCATAATAATGATTCATAAGTGTAGCTTCTAAACATTTGCCATTTTGCCAAATTTAAATGACCCTTAAATAGGGCCGTACTTAATAGAGAAATTGCTTTTCGGCCAAAAACAAAATAGTTGGCCCAAGTATTCGGCTGAAGCCAAATAGAGAGCCAAATGGTTCACTTTGGGGGCAAGGTGTGTTTCCTGCCCCATAGCTATAGAAGTAAGTTTAACATACTGCTTCAGGCTGGTTAAGGAAATGGAGCATCATTTTCTTAAGGAAATGCGCATGTATCCATGGGAAGATGCTGTGCCATTTCCATAAAGTGCCTCAAACAGTATATTATATACTGCTAGAGGCACGTTGCCTCTAGCAGTATATGAAACTTTAATATACTGCTGGAGGCACGTTATGGAAATGGCACAGCCTTTTCATAGGGCTACATGGACATTTTCTGATCGGTTTGATTCTTAAACATTTCAGAAAATGTGCATGTATCCATAGGAAAAGGCTGTGCCATTGCCATAGCAATTGGGGAGCTGGCTGCAACGATCAGAAAAGATTCTTGTATCCACAGGAAAATGCTGCATCGTTTTCAGAACGTGCCTCAAGCAATATATTATATACTACTAGAGGCGCGTTGCTGGCAGCAGTATATTAAAGCTTGGCATGCTGCTGGAGGCACGTTATGGAAATGGCACATCATTTTCCTATAGGTGGATGCACATTTTCTGATCAGTTTAATTATTAAACCAATCAGAAAATGTGCATGTATCCATAGGAAAATGCTGCACTATTTCCATAACGTGCCTCCTGCAGTGTGTTATATACTGCTAGCAGCAGAGTATGTCACCAAGGGTTTCCTTTGGAGATGCTCTGTGCGAAGAATATATTCAGCAGTCCAGCGAGGGTGGCATTTGCAGCAGCCAATAAGCAAATTGCTTATTGGCGGCTTCATCCGTCCCCTGTCAGTATTTTGGCAGCAGAAGGGTGTATTTGGCACGCAGAGCATCACCAAAGGAAGTCCTTGGAGACCCTCTGAGAGCAAAATACATTCAGCACACCACCAAATGTACCATTTACATAACGTGCCTCTGCTTGAATAAATAAGATACTTCAGTCCAATATATGGTCACCGTGTGCTTCTTGGTCCCAGACAACACTGAGACTCCTGCTTGAAAGACAGTCTCCTGCGGCCAGCATCCCAATTGAAATCAATGGGCGAAACACCCAAAAAACACAAAATACAAGAGGAGAATCAGTGCTCCAGATAAGATTTTGAAGTGGGAGCATTTTACTCCCCATTTTTTAAAGTTGGGAGTAAAATGATTTTTTAGGAAGTAAAAATGTAAGTCCAATTCTCAATGTGAGTATTTTATAAGCGAATAAAAATATTTTTAACTGGGAAACTGAAATGTTTTTGTAATAATGATTCTCCAACATGGATTCACATGCTCATATTACCCATCGTCGGGCTGGGAATCCTCTGTAAAAGAAAGTTTCACTTTCATTTCAAACTGTATATCTCCTCTAAACAATCATTGTACTCTGTGTTATACTGCCCCATCTAATGACATTTCTCTCCCTAATCTCCAACCCTGGTGGCCATCTTCAGATTCGTAAGCACGTAAAGTGGCAGTATGAACCAAAAAGAGCCACAGAGGGGACGAAGGAAGGATTTGCATGTGAATCCATGCCAGACCAATGCTGGAGTACAATAGTTGCAGGTAAGTAACTTAAACCTTCTCCAGCATGAGGTCTGGCATGGATTCACATGCTCATGAATAACAATTACACAGCAGTACATATACACAACCAAAGGAGGTGGCAAGGCTCAACAGAAGCAATAACAGTGCTCTCTGGAACAGACTCACCTAAAAAAACAGGTTGCGTAGCACCGCTTGGCCGCCTCAGGACTCCTCCCTGGAATCCTTGTTGATGCAGTAGAACCTCGGGAATGTTGTGCCTGGATCTCCACGTTGCAACCCTGCAGATGTCAAGCAGAGGCACACCAGGCAGAAACGCTGTTGTTGCTGTGATGGCTCTGGTGGAGTCGGCTCTCGGCCGGCCTGGCAGCTGCCTGCTCACCTGCTGATGACAGTGCTGATGCAGCCGGAGAGCCACCTGGAGATGGAAGCCCTTGAATGAGGCCTTTCCTTGATTTACAGGTCCAAAGTTGACGAACAACTGAGAAGTCTTTTGAAAAGTTTTAGTACGTGCCATGTAGAATTTCAAGGCACTCGCAATGTCTAGCGAATGCAAGGCCTTCTCTGCCGGGGACGACGGATTCAGGAATAGGGTATTATCAAAGACTCATTGAGGTGGAATTCCGAAGGCACCTTTGGCATGAAGGTGGGGTGTGTATGCAGTACCACGCTCGAAGCGTGGAAAGACGAGTAAGGCTGCTTGCAAGACGGCATGAATCTCCTCGACCCTCCTGGTGGAGGTGAAAGCCATGAGAAAAGCCGTTTTCCGCAAAACAAACTTGAGCGGAACCTGATGCATAGGTTCAAAATGCACTCCCATGAGCTTAGTTAGCACCACATCGGGGCTGTGACCCGCAGCAGAGTAATCTTCCAAGTCCTGCACCACATGCAGAAACGTTTCCATTTATGCCCATAGAACTTCAACGTAGACGAAGCCCTGGCCAGGATGTCCTTAAATTCGTCGGGTAGAGCATATCCCCCAGACTCTAGGGCTGCAGGAGCCATCCCCTTAGGTTCAGAGACTCTGGGTCGTGATGCAGAATCGCACCACCTCTCTGGCGAGAAGGTCCGGGAACGGTGATAGCCTAATGGACGTGGCCGGATACCAGATTTCCTGGGGCAATGAGTATCATCCTGCATTGGCAATGGCTCAGTGTGTTGATCACACGTAGTAGGAGAGGAAACTGAGGAAACGCGTACATGAACTAACCCGCCCACAGGAACGAGAGTGCGCCCCCCCCATGCTCTTGGGCTGTGGGAACCTGCTGGGGAATCTCTGGCACTTGGTGTTTGCTGCCATCGCGAAGAGATCGATCTGGGGTTGACACCATTTGTCGAACAGCAGATTCACCTTGTCCTGGTAAAGCTCCAACTCGTGGCAAGAACGCAGTTCCGTGCTGAGCGAGTCCACAGTGGTGTTTTTGACTCTTGCCTGGTGTAACGGAACAAGGAATATGCCTTGACGAATAGCCCACTGCCACAGGTCCTGGGCCTCTTTGGAGAGCACCGGAGACCAGGCCCCCCATCCCTGCTGTTTCCGGATGTAGACCATGGTCGTGGTGTTGTCCGTGAAGATCCTCACCACCTTGTTCTTCAATGGCAGCAGAAAAGACTTGAGGACCCAGAACACAGTCCGAAGCTTCAGGATGCTGATGTGTAGGTCCCTTTCCTCTGATTGCCAGAGGCCTCTGTCATGCGACTGTCCGGTATGGGCTCCCCATCCCTCTAGGAAGGCTTCCTTGGTGACTGTCTCCTGGTAAGGAGGAACCTGAAATGGAGCTTCCTGGATGAAGTGAACAACCCACCACAGTATCACCCACCGGAACTCTTTGTTGAGGGCGATCTTGTCCGTAAAGTTCCCTGACACTTGCATCCACCTTGCATCCACCATGCATCCAGGAACTCCTGGAGCGGTCTCATTCGCAATCTGCAGAGGTGAACAAGGTTGATGCAAGAGGACAACATGATTGGACCGCACCATTGCTGCCTGGGCCGACGACAAGCGCTGCACCTTGCCATGTATGGCTTTCACCCTCTCCACCGAGGGGGACGCCAAACACGTCACTGTGCTGAGTGGCGTGCCCAGAAATAGAGCGTCCTAAGATGGGATCCCCTTTAAATTCCACCAGCGCCACTCCTTAGTCCTCTTTTCTGCATCAAAGGGAATGGACCGCTTTCACCAGAGCTCCTGGGTTACGCCTCTGGCCTAGTAATTCTATTCTTGTCTTCTTTTTTTCTTTTCAATGATCAGGTACTGCTTTGTCCTCTGGCGCCATGCTCCTGCCGGGCGCATGTTGACAACGGCAGGCTTCAGCAGGTGTTCAGCCTGCGAGGGTCCCTTGACCCCCACGCCCTCTGCCTCCGCTGCCTTGGGCCAGACCACGGCTGGGACGGCTGTACTTCGTGCAACGCCATGTCTCTGCGCATGCTCAAGAACCAACTAACCAGGTGGCAGGAGTTCTTCGCAAGATCGCCTCCAGAGGACCTCAAAGCGTTTGTGAAGCAGAAGACCAGGCCCATGGTAGGTGCCCTGTTCTCCTCCGCACCCCACAAGGGTGACCCCTTCCCAAGGAAGCACCCAAGCAGAAAGGACATAACAGGTCCTAAGACCAGCACCAGCAACAGCACCGAGGCTGCTCCAGCTACCAGCCACCACTGGCTGAGGGGTTGCAAGATCCTACCGGTGCTACCGCTGAGGGTCCGCAAGGCTCTATTACCAGGTCCCAACCCGAGGGGCTACGCCCTAACACCAGACTCATGTGTGAGAGGGTTCCTGCATGCAGCACTCCTCGCACCACTGTCGAGGGCTCTCTGCCTACCAGGCCCCGTCATGAGGTGCAGGGTAGGCCGCAACCACCACCGATCAGCATACTGGTGGAAGCGGGTCCCAGCTCAGCCAGTTCCACGATGCAGGCACGTGGCACGGAGCAAAACTAAATTGTTGCTCACCCGACACCTTCTGCCTTTGGAGTTCAGGCAGGTGAAAGAGCTTCCAGGTGGGATTGGTCAACCCCTGTCACTTGGTCCACATCCTATCCACCCACTTCTCAGGGCAGGTGTATGTCGCCCTATGCAACGAGACAGGGTACTCCCAGGGCACAGTTGCCTCAGGGCCTGCCCCCTTTGCCTATTCCATCAGTCACTCCTCCGGCCTGTGAAGACAGGTTCTTTGAAAAATTCCTTGCACTCATGACACCACAGACGGGTACCATCCTCAGGGATGTGATCATTGACCTGCTCCCTGCTGCTCAGCCGCAAGCACCCATAGCCACACCGCCCCTGGGTCCAGCTCAGCCCCCATGCCTGTACCAGTCACGGCAGCCCCAGGTCTGCCACCTCTACAGCCTCTGGCACTGATAATCGGCACGCCACAGCTGCCTGCGCCCAGCAATCCTCCGGACCTGCAGGACACAACAGTGGACACAGACGAGGAGGAGGACACGGACACTCCAGCGTCAGCCAAAGCTTTTCACTAGCGGCTGGCAGGCCTGGTTGAGTATATAGGAATCCCGCAGCCACAGGTGGAACAACCAGAGGCGGGGGTAATGGGTGAAGTTCTCACGCTATGCCCTACTGCTAGAACTGGAATCCCACTTCAGAAAGACGTAGTAGCGCGTGCCAAAAAGGGTGACTCAAGCCACACTCTACCCAGCCTACCAATAGGTGTTACAACGCTAAATACAGGCAAACGGAAGGAAACCCCCTCTTACTGTCAGCACACCCCCAACCACATTCATCGGGGATAGCAGCAGCATCACTGTATTCCAAACCACAATCTTCTTCGGCGGCTTCGACTTTGGCACTTCTGGGCAAGGAGGAAAAGATATTGGAGGCGTTTGGCAAGAAAATGTATTCCAACAACACTCTCCACCTGCGCCAGGCCAACGCAGATGCCATGTTGGCAGCTGTCAACCAGAAGCTATGGCAGGAGATTGCAGATTTCCTCCCTGAGCTCCCTACCCACAGCCAGGCTTGCTTCAAGGCTGGGCTGGTTGAGGTCAAAATCGTGCCACAATACATAATGGAGTCCATGGTGGGCCACATTGACACTTCAGGTCGGGCCATTTGTATCGCTACTGACGTGAGAAGGATGGCTTGGCTAAGGGTGACATATTTCAATCCAGATGTGCAGGAACGCATACTAGAACTGCCTTTTGAGGGGGGACCTGTTCCATTCGACAATGGTCGAGGAACTCAATAAGAAAAAGAATAGCTTGCAGATAGCAAATTCTTTTTTAATCCTCACCAAGTCCACTCCTAAGACCTTCAGCCAAACACACCAGCGCTCGGATAAGGGTTGGTCCTTCAGAGGCTTTCAGGAGAGGCGGTCCAGGCAACCGGACAGATCTAGCCAGTACAGGCGCAAACAGCACAATGCGGTTAACAGAGGGTTTTTCCAGTCTCCCTCCTCAGCCCCAGCCTCGTTGGGGAACAAATTGTGACGGGTCCATCCAAATCCACGAGTCTCCGGTGGGGGGCAGGCTTGCCCTTCACACACACTGCTGGCGGACAATGTTCATGGACCCATGGATTCTCTCAGTAGTATCCATGGGCTTCCGGCTCCCCATTCCTACTTCCTTCCCTCCGCTCCCGCAGATTGGTACAGCAACTCTGTTGGCGGAAATACGCTCATTGGTAGCAAGCCAGGCTGTGGAGGAAGTCCCAGCCTCTCAGCGGAGCATGGGCATCTATGCATCTATTCACAAATTTTTGTCATGCACAAAAAAACAGGCTGGCCTGAGAGGAGTTAGACCTTTCCACCTTGAACCTTTCCCTTCCCCTCCAAAAGTTCAAGATGGTGACCCCAGCCTTCATAGCGGAGACATTGGGTAAGCAAGACTGGATGTGCTCTCTGGATCTGAAGAATGCCTACCTACATGTCCCGATTTGGGAACCCCATTGGTCCTTCCTGAGGTTCAGGATCATGGGTTTTCACTTTCAATATAGGGTTCTACCCTTTGGACTCAATTCGGCCCCCACTGTCTTTACAAGGCTAATGAACTCAGTGGCAGCCCTACTCAGGGTGCGAGGCCAGCATATTCACCCATATTTAGATCCAACATACTGCATCCGCCCTCATGGATACACTCTACGACCTGGGATTTTCTATCAATCTCAAAAAGTCACAGTTGGTGCCCACACATAGCCTGACCTTCCTGGGACTTAACTGGGACACGAGTTGTGAGATGATCTTCCCCTCCGAGGACAAGATCACGGCCATCAAGGGGTCACTGGGTATTTTCTCGGCAGAGCAGTGACCTTGGCGTGGTGGTACCAACACCTGTTGGGAGTTATGGCTGCATGTCTTCTTGCAGTGCCATATACAAGGCTCAAAATGAGGCTGCTGCAGCTACATTGCTCATCCTCCTGGAACCAGGAGAAGGGTTCACAGGCCGAGCAGGTCAGCATACCACAACGGCTCAACTAAGATCTGATCTGGTGGGGTACGGAAGACAACTTGCGAATAGGCAAGCCCTTCCGGCAACCAACACCTCAGGTAACCATTACCACAAACTCATCCATAGAGGGATGGGGAGCTACCCTGGACATTCACAGCGTCCACTGAGTTTGGTCCCGACTGGTGAAGCTAGTGCACATCACCTGGCCCGCAGAATACTGCCTCACTCTATGACTGCATCCTCGACACGAAGACACACTCCGTCGAAGCACCGCAGATGGCGACCCTCACGCTGCTCTCACTAAGGTAAGCCTACCGGGGCCTTACAGGGATGGATCTGTGCTTCTCTGAAAAATGCAGCGCGCCTCTGGGCAGCATGGCATCCTGCTCCTAATTACACAAATCCAGTGTTAATTAGATTTAGATCCGACTCCTACTCCTCTACGTTGTTTTTCTTCATTGAAAAATCCCCTTCAATATGGCTGCTGCGCCATTTGGCACTGGAGTGTCTGTTCCACTTCTCTGCTACAGCAGGATGATGCTGTGATTGGCAATAGCCCTCACAAAAAGAGCCAATCGGGAGCTGGCAGCTGAAAACTGGCCTCCCACCAAAGGCCCACACTCAAGGCCCTGTTTGCGCCTGTTCGCGTCGGGCCACGGCGCTCTGCGGCAAGTTGCCCCTCGGTCCAGGTAAGAGTCTTCAGGTCCACCTATATCCACATCTTGCCTTAGCTGGGATTCCCGCTGCGATTACACTATGATCGCCCCTCCAGCCACTTGACTCTCCCAAGTTTCTCCACCTCACCGATTCGCCCCGTGCTTCAGAAACAAGAAAAACACTAATGCCAAGTTTGGCTGCTAATTCTTCTTAGCTTGTTAACCCTACCATATCCAGTACTGATGCTTGTTCATTGCATTCCATTGCAGCATCTGCTATGTTCTCACGTCGATGTAACTTGATGAATCACCCTTATAGTGTCAACTGTTGTGTGTTGAAGTCCGCTTGCAATATTATAAGCGGATAGTGGCACCCCTAGCCTCTGTGCGCTGACTACAGCATTATACTACACATCCCTCTGATCTCCTCCTCACATTTTGTATGCTGCATTTAACTCACTAGACTGCATCCCTCTCTTCTGAGGGACCCTTTTGAACTTTGCTCTTGGTGGAATCTCATATTCTGCTGTTTCAACCAAAAGTTGTATCTTTCTGGCCACTGTATTTGCCACATGCTCTGTATTTTGCGTTCAGTAAAATCCCATATTGTGCTGTTTTTACTGAAAGCTGCATCTTGCTGGTCACCATATTTTGCTGTCTTTACTGAAAGCTGTATCTTGTCGGTCACCGTATTTTGCTGTCTTTACTAAAAGCTGTATCTTGCTGGTCAGCATATTTTGCTGCTTTCACTGAAAGCTGTATCTTGCCGGTTGGCATATTTGCCATTTGCCCTGAAAATTGTACCTGACACCCTGCAAGGTATCAATGCTCACCTAATCCAAAAGTATATTCTAGATAACTGCTTGGTACCTGCCCTAGCGGCATCCCCGAGGTAGATCTCACTATGCATCCACCAACCACCATGTCTGTTGCCTTGATTAACTTGCTGATCTACGCCTGCCACTGCCTGACCCTGTCCTACCTCAGGCCCCTCCTGACATCCACTTTCCCCTACCCCATCCATGCCTTATCTCCCCTCCTGGCCATAGCCAACTACTACCTATCGACGTTACAGCTGCCCCACAACCCACCCGCATCCCTAGCCAGTCACATCCTGGAACCTATGACATCCCCTCCAGGAATCACCCCTATGCACAGCCTCCCTCACCCCCTTGCACTCATTGGCCAGCGAGACCCTGGTTCTCGGAGCTGCTCAGCCTGTCGGACCAGGCCCCCATACACCACCTACTGGGCCCACCACGCCTACTCTCTCAGCAGGGGCCACAGTCATCTACCTTTCTCTGCAAAAGTTAGCCCACACAGCGTGGTTCCTGAACAGGTCTCCCTGAGGCATCTGCATCTGTCACAGGCTAACCTGGCCATTATACAGGGGTCTAGGAGTGATGCCACCAGGAGCCAGTACAAAAGCAAGTGGACCAGATTCTGTCACTGGGCAGAGTCAAAGGGAATCGATCTTTTGACTTGCACGTTGGACGACATGCTCTCCTTCTCGGCACACCTTGCAGACTCATGAGTGCAGGTAGACGCATGCCGTACTTATCTGACGGCCATTGAAGCTTACAAGAACTCTCATGAGGAGGTATTCTCGTCCTCTAATCCGGTGGTTAAGAGGCACTTAGCGGGCCTAGCTAGACTATATCCACCTATCAAGAAACCGCACCCGGTGTTGGACCTCAATGTGGTTCTGGGCACCCTGGCCCATAAACCATTTGATCCGATGGCATCCGCGGACATTCGGCTAGTAACCATTAAGACGCCCCTCCTAGTGGGCCTTACCTTGGCATGCCGAATCAGTGAGATCCAGGCGCTAGTGGCTTCAGAGCCATATACTAAGTTTCATAAGGACAAGGTGGTGGTCCGAACACACCCCGCATTCTTACCTAAGGTCGTCTCCTCTTTTCACTTAAATATGGAGATAGTGTTACCAACTTTCTTTGCAGACCCTAAGGATGACGCTCAGAGGGTACTGCATGGTCTAAATGTCAGACATGCTCTAAAATTCTACCTGGGCAGAACCAAGGGCTTACGCAAATCGGACGTCCTCTTTGTCACTTTTGGGGGCCCAAAACCAGGCTGTCGGGCCGCCAAGCCTTCCATAGCAAGGTGGATGCTTATGGCCATCAAAGAGGCGTAGGAAGGGCAGCACAAATCGCTACCAGCAAACATTCATGCCCACACCATCAGAGCTATGGCCACAGCGGTAGCTTTCCAAAGACACGTTCCGTGGCAGGTCATCAGCAAGGCAGCCACGTGGACTACTCCCTCAGCCTTCTGCAAGCACTACTGCTTGAATGCCTGTTCCAGGTCAGACACAGCATTTGTTCAGTCAGTGTTGAGAAACTTGTTTTCCTAAGAGGGGCAACTCTCCAACCTGGGGCTACATTCAGTTGTAATCACCCATACATTATGGAGGAAAGGGGACGGGACGTAGGAGTAATTATAAATTACTCACCGTAGTGACTAACGCACTCATTGTCCATAGTCCCCTTTCCTCCATGCGTCCCACCATCCTCCTCCTAACAGAACTAGTGTCATTAGGCAATAATATTGTTGACTCGTCAAAGGGGACTGAGGAGTGGTGCCGGTGGGTGGAGTCCGGGGAGCGCATGCTCCCAGCGCCGTGCCCCTGCACGCATCTAAATTTAAAGGGGAAGATAATTTTTCTGGTGAAAAAGGTTCCGTCTCGCTTCCCAAACGAGGGACTCCTATGCAGTATCGAGGAAAGGGGACTGTGGACTAGGAGTACGTTAGTCACTACAGTGAGTAACTTATATTTTTTTGGAGTAAAATTGGCCAATACATCCCTTATCCGTAGGGCTGAGGAGAATATGAACCTCCAACTTCCCGTCCCCTTTCTTATATACTGTATAGGTGTCCCCACATAGGGGCTCTGCCCCCCCCTGTGGGTAGCCCATTCAGTAAGGAGGAAATCTAACTTTGGACTAGGACTCCAGATGTCACTACGGGGTGCTGCATTTGCTTTAAAGCACAAAAGAAACCACCTGCTTGGTACAGGGGACATCCAGATCAGATGCCAAGAAGGGGTGACCTGCAGCCAGAAGGAGTGTCTAGAAAGCAGCACCATCTCAGCAGTTCAGCACCACACAGAAAAGAAATCCAAAATGGGGGTCTTGCCTATTTAAAGACCTGTATCCAAGAAAATACGAACACAGGCTGTGGTCCCTGAAATGGCTGCTACAGTAAAGGAAGAGGCTGTGGCAGAAAGCAGATAAAAAAAAGGGTGAACCCCAGGCGAAAGTGAGAGCAGACGGAGAGCAGTTGGATGATCTGCCCAAAGTGAAAGAGGTCGAGAACAAACGTTGGCCACAAGAAGGCTGAACCTCTGGACAGGGAAAAGTCACAGAGAGGAAAATCTGAAGATCCAGCAAAGGCAAGGCATTGAAAGGACGCCTAAAAAACCCAGGCCAAGGAAAAGGTTGATAGGGAAAAGTCCAAAGCTCTGGCCAAGGTAAAGACACAGAAACAAAGAGCTGAACCTATGGCCGAGAAAAGTGCAGAATAAGGAAAGCTGGAGTGCCTGCTGGAAAAAGTAGAGCAAAACCACTAACACAGAGAAATGAGAAGATCCATTGGAGACATTGTAGTGTGGGGGGTACTTTAAGAACTCTTGTAAACTAACCTCCTGAAAAAAAAGAAATTGCCTTAAAATATAATTCCTAGTTTGTGTCATTAACAACTTTTCACAATGCACTAGTGTAAATTCTATTTATTGATTTCCAAATGCTCTATACTTGAGGCAGTTACTTACATTATTTTTTTCCAAACTTCTTTGACTTGCTATCAATAGGGTTGATTTTTTTATCTGATTAACTTTTGTTGTCTCTGCTGTTTGTGTGTTTGTATATGACATAGTCTTTAAAAATAATTTTAAAAAAGAGTTAAGGTTACCCTACTAAAGTAAAGTCTACAAACTGTAGAAATAACAAAGTTAAGATAAACACACTCAATATACTATTACTAATTTACACATAGAATACAAAGTATAAGCAGTCATTCCATATCACTAGAAATCCAACATTAGCACTCACCAGAACTATGGTATTGATGGAACCTGCCTGCTATTTAAAGTGAGTGTGTGTCGTAAGAGTTTATCGCAGGTGTGTGTGTGTGTGTGTGTGTGTGTGTGCGTCATACGAGAGCATGAACCATGAGCGTGTGGTGTAAGAGCATGTGTTTTTCCACTCATCGCCCCCCCTCCCAACATCCGTGTTCCTCCTTCTATCCTTTGCAAACACCCAGTTTTCTGCCTTTTTCACTCCTCTCCTCCAGAAGTCTTAGTTTCTCCTTCAGTTCCTTAGCTCTTTCCCTTTACCTCCTTTCCAGTTTTTCCTCTTTCCTAAAATCTCGTAACTCCTTTAACCCCTAGCTTCTCTTTAGATGTTTCTCACACCACCTGCTCCACTGCTCTTCCTTTAACTACCTATTCTGCTCCTCCTTTCACCTCCTCAGATTTATCACATACTCCTGTTTCTCTGCACCCCCTTTAATCCCATCCTTTGGCTCATCTGTGCATTCTTTCACTACCTCCTTCACCTCAGATGTTAACACCTCCCCCTATTCCGCCACTCCTCAGGTGGGGTTATATTTTCCTGTTTTTCCTCCCTCTGGCTGGGAGTTTGGTCAGGGTCTGCAGGTATCTCATATATGTTTCTGCACAGGGATTGGTGGGCTTTACATTTCCTGTTGATCTCATGTGTTACTGGAAAATCATGGGCTGTGTGCTTTGTGTGGACCAAGGCTTGAAAGATTTGCATTGCCACTGGGCCCATGCATTGAAGAGTGAGAACTCTGAGGTGCTGTATGAGGATGCTGTGGTTCGAAGAGGAACTTCCCTGTGATCCAACTTCAAATGCGATGGATCAGTGATCGCCACTGTCGTTTTTTCTTCCCCTCCTATCTTCATCATTCTATGTGAGGATTGCGAACACTGGGGCCTGAATTTAAGGGACTGCAGGCCCATTATGTTATCGACGGTCATAAGAACTCCAGCCGACACAATGCTTTAGAGGGGCAGGTGCTCTTGGTGCACATATGTGACAAGCCTAAGACCTAGGTGTTAGGGATTGACCAAGGGATCCTCCAAAACACCAACCCCTCCCCCTGCATCATGTAGCTGGTGGCTGTTACCCGACCTCGATGGTCACTCTTTGCCGCCTGGGGTCAACAGAGGGCATAGTCACACCCATTAAGGGTTTCTAAATTGAACGCTCAAGATTTGCGAGTTTGAATTCCTCTGCTGTTTTACATGGAATTTTCACTACTGCAAGAAATAAATGCCATTGAAGTGTCCATGCAAAAAGACACTGGGCCTCATTATGACCCTGCCGGTCCTGAAACAACGGTGGCGGTAAATCTGCCGCCACCTTTGTTTCCGGACCAGCAGATTGCGAGTTTTGCAGGCAGGAGGTGTCAATTCCGCCTGGTCTGACCTGGCGGGAGTAATGCCACCCGCCTGCACACGGAAATGGAAACACTGGCTCTGTCATAAACGGAACCAGTGTTTCCATTGTCCTCATCTCCATGGAGTCCTATGGGACTCCATGGGAATGGGGATTTATGGAATTCCGCCTCCGTAATTACCAGGTCACCGGGGTTGTAATGCCCCAGTAATTCCGGCAATCACAGAGGCGGTAATTTATTTCAAGTCCGGCAGAAACCTGCCAGTTTTTACAGCTCTGTTACCGCCAGACTTGGAATGAGGCCCACTAACTTGATTTCCTAAACTTCAAATGGTTTTCATTACATTGTCTCTCCTTAGAGATGATCATTTTCCAAGTAATGTTTACACTTGTGCTTTTGTTTTATAGCAGATCATTTCATGTTTTGCATTATAATCAAATATGAAAGACTATTTACACATTCCTTAAAACATTTTCCGTTTATACAAAACTAATCCTGATGTTTTTCAAATGGACAGTGTACACACTGCCACTTTGCTACTTTTCCAGTTAACTGGAAAAACCTTTTGCATCTATTAGAAAGAGGATTTCCTGCATCCCTCTGCCTTGAATTCTTCTGTGCAGAACTCGAATAACTGTGTTCTCAAATGATGTTAATATCCCAATGGAATGGGATATCCATCCATTTCATTTGGACCATTGTCACTAGGATTTCATTCCGCCATTTGCAGTAAGAGGATCCATAGTCAAATGTACGAAAGAGCGCTTGTCAGCTGAACATTCAGTTCTTACCAATGCCTTCAGCTGAGAAGCGCGATGCAATGGCTTCAGACAATCTATATGCAAAGCAGTTACTATGCCTAAAATTATGTTTCTTGTGACCACTTTTATTTTTAATGTACAGAATGTGGTTAGCTGTTGGAAACAACATCGAGTAATAGCTGCCCATGCCACTTGTTCCGTTTCCCCTTTTAGTGAGAAACACATAGGTGTAGCCACGATGTTGCAAGCACTACCATGAATCTGACAGTCACCCAAATGTGCTCTAGCAGAGAGGGAGGTGGTGGTTTTCGGTTCATGGTGAAGTACAGGAGGTACGCACCCATGATCCTTGTCTACTCCGGCATCTGGTAGTATGTCTAGATTGAGTGTGTTGTCCTCATGAAAATCATTGTCACTACAATTCTCATGCCAATCGTTTCTTACTAGGTCCCCCTCGATTCATAAGAAGTCCTCTTAATGACAAAGTTAATGACAATGCTTTGGTTCTTGACCAGAAGGGAATACAAGAAAAAGACACCCCTGCATTGGTGTGCATCTGTGGGAAGTCCTTTTTTAATCAAGGCTCTCCTTTAATGACTACTATCATTTCTATACACAGCTTGGAGCCAAGTATTTCTATGAAAATCAGGCATGTCGTCCATCAAGCCCACATCCTATTTCATCATGAGTTCTAGGCCTATCGGAGGAACTTCCAGACTCCACCATGGCCCTCTTGAAGGCTGACTTCCATGCCTCGGCCAGCCTAATAGAGTCCATACAATTCCTCTGAAGCATCCACCACAAACAAACTAGAGTGCTTTGCAGAGTACCGATCAATCCAAGGATCCTCAAGCCAGACTTTTGACAAGATTTGAAATGCAGCAGGGCAGTTGTTCTGGAAGGCTCAAATCGCCTTTATTTCTGAAAAGGACTTGAGGCCTTCCTGTCCAGAGAATTTGTAGTCCCCCTCAGTTAAAACCTCTATGTAAATGATAACAGACAGCACGTTCCCACCCTGAATCGCTATTTTGTAATGTCTCTGGCATCTCTAGTAGTTTTGTGCTTATGTCAGGTCTTCCTTTGTCAGTGTTCATTTTCCAAAGCTGGCTGTGCACTATATTAACACCCTAATTCCAACTGAGCATGGCCACATTAGGCCATGGTGTGCTACAAAGGTCTAATGTTAGCCGGCTATGATGTGCTAACTGGGTATTGACTCCATGGACAAAGCTGTTGTAACTTAACGTAATTGAACTTGTTCCCGCTGGGCATAGATTAAAAAAAAAAGATCAGTTCGAATAGACAAATTTGATAGTGACCATATGGTGATTATCACATTTCTCCATCTGAACTGATCCTGGCGAACTGTTTTATGAGTGTATAGTGCCTGGGAGATTAGAATAATTGCCAGGTCACCCCATATTATATATACCCACTGGGCATAGTGCATTTTGTTTCATGCACTGCTAAATGGCTATAATGGTATCAGCATGTGATTTGTAAGTGGAAATAATGGATTTTGTCCATGCTCACTTACCTGAATAGAATGAAAACTAAAATTAAAAATCCAGCAGTGTGCACTGGAGCCAAGGCCTTGATGTCCTAACAGGACATATCAGGATGTGTTGTGCTGACTGGAAATACCTTTCTAAAAAAGTTCAGTTGTGTATCTGTATTGTTGTATACCTCTGTAAAGAGCTCTTTTCCTTCTCGAAGCTAGGTCCACACTGAATAAATTCCATCATAATAATAATAACTGGGTGCGAATAGCCAGGCATATGATGTCAAAACCTGGCCTACAGAGTTAGTACCTTGATTTTATTGTCAGTGTATGTCTTATGGCAGTGGAATGACAACCAACGAATGTGATGGGAATACGTGGCAATGGTGTGACTAATAGGAATTTTGATGGAAATAGCTTGAGATAGTGTGAGTACCGTGGGTTGTCATGTCAATAACTTCGCTTTTAATGGCAAAACCTGGCACTGGTGTTACCTGGGCTCTTGCTGGGCATACCTACACTATGATGTGACTAACGGAACTTGTCATGACAGTCCATGAAAAATGTAGGTTCTCTAGCATTTGCTGGGAAATGTTGAGTGTATCTGGACATATGATGGCATTACTTGCCTATTGCATATTTGTGTCTGTACAAAAGCCACAATTATTGGCTTTCTGCATTAAGTGTATGTGGACAAAAAAACACCCATTGTAAAACCTTACTCCTCATTAAGCAAACTTTATTTCGAAATGTTCATTTAATGAAAGTGCACAGTAAACGCACAAAATAAAAATCTATACAACCTCTAAAAACAACATTAGATTAAAAAAATATATAAAGCATTCGAAATAAAACGAATATAATTGCCACATTGTTGCAGGGAAGGGAAAAGTGCATTGCCTTAGTGCCTTGGCCTCGCCTAATTTGTGAAACCTGCACAGTATAAAAATGGGTAGCATACATGTTCCTCTAGGTATCTTTAAAATGGGGCAGAAGAATAAAAAATGTATTAAATCTTCCACCATGGTCGGTCCCATTACAGGAAAAAAAAAGATTATGGTGAAGGTCTAACTACTAGACCAACTTGCCGCAAGGGAAACTAGTGGTAGTCGATTTGTTCTCAAATTAAATATTATACCCTTTTTGCGTGGGTTGGTAAACCAGCTTTCATAATTCTCCAAGCTCCGATGTGGGTTGTGCTCCAGAAAATATTGCACTGTAGTCTTTTCCATTTCACAGCTTCGCCGTGTTAGTTCTTCTTGCTCTAAGAAGGCGGCTTTAAGTTTTCGAATAGTAATTGCCCCTTCCTTGAAGGGCCTAATTAATGAATTACTGAATTCCAGCGAAAACAAAAATTGCTCTATATATTGCACCCATAGGCTGCGGCCCCCCACCTCTGATGTCAAAACGTCCTTTACGAGCCAATGTGAAAGATGATGCTCATTAGCCTTGGTACGCCACAGTCTTGCCCACAATGTTAGTGGTTTCAGACTTAAGGTGTCAAAAATATAGTCCCAACCTGCTTCAAAGTGCAACAAATATGTAGGAGCACCCACCAGTAGACCGAATAAACAACGCAAACAATAATTCTCTTTACACTGAATTGCAGTTATGCAAGAGTGTCCCCATAGCTAGCAGTTGGTACGGCTTTAGCATTAGACATGGGGTGTATACTCTCTAGAGAACACCCACCCAGGTTCTTTCTAAATTGCAAAACTGCCCCATTTACCTGTCCAATTTATGTTGCACAACTAGCCACCTGGGAACCCCATTCCATGTTGTTCTTAATAACAATCCCCATGTAAGAAAATTCACTCACCCCTTCCAGATTGCCAGTGGTTGTGAAAATCCTAGGCAATTTGCCTTTGTGACGACCCACACATCACCTTTGATGTAGCAGTGTTAAGGCTTAAATCTGTCCTAAAATCAACAAAACCAGAAACCAACAATTGTAATGCTTTAGGTGCTCGTGCCAGTAATACAGTATCATCTGCATAACCTAAGGCGGGAATAAATCTACCTGCACCGTTTGGAATGTCTGATGCTATGGTAACTCACTAAAAATACTGCCCTTAGGTTCTCCCCTTCGGTTCTTTTGCCTTTGTTCACTAATGTAAGAGTTGTACCCGGTTCCCCTGTAACCCTCTGAACTGTAGAGGCTCCCTATTCTCTGTAACAGTATACTTTGTACCCTATCTGTCTTGTACTAGGTTTTCTATCCCACGAACCACAGACAGGCTGTCATTCATGTGTAACTAAGGAAGCCTTTCTTGTAACAGCGCCACGATGCCCAAGGGCTGCTTTGTGCACTTTATAAATGTAAAAAAATAAATAAAAAAAGAATAAGTTAAACAGAGGTTCCAGGACACAACCCTGCTTCACACCACGCATGTAATTAAAAGCTGATGACAATTCTTCCATGCAAGTTATACAGACCTTAGCAAACAGGTTTTCATGCAGGGATGCCAAAATGGCAATAAGGGATTTGGACGTGCCTATGCTCCACAAAAACCCCCAAAGTGTCTCCCAGTTAACATTATCAAAAGCTGATACATAAAACCCAGATACACACTGAGCCATGACCTAATACGTATTTATCCAAAATCAGACGTAAATGTAGAACCTGTTCTGTAGTTCCAACTCCCCTACGAAAGCCGTACTGCTCCTCGGGCCAAAGTCCATTGGACTGAGCCCACTCGATTACATTAATTTCTTTTGCTGAAGAATCAATCAGTGAGACAGGGCGATAACACAAGTTTGCCCCGTCTCCCTTTTTTTTAAATGGCACGATTATAGCCTCCTTCCAACTTACTGGCAAGAGATTGTTTCTACTAAATACATCAAACAGCTTTATGAACATTGGGACCCAAATTGTTTTTTTTTTAAATAACCAACCATGTCAATCCACACTCAATAGCACCCTCGAAGAATAGGGAAAACCCATCCCTTAGCTCAGAAACCAGACGGTGAGGAACAGACATACCTATCACATTATACAAAGCTCATTAGGATACAGCTGGGAACGCGTTGCACCCTCACACAGGCAACAACCGAACAATAGATTTTAAGGAATATACTCCACGACATATCGAACGACTAACTGAGAGATAGCCATGTTAGGAGGATACACTGAAGACTGAATCCATAGGCTGACCTAGACAGGAGTACTAGGATGACTCATCAATAGCACCCTGGCCCTGAACCATACCTAGCGCCAACAGACCAATGATAACAAGGGAATAGGGAAATCCCACCCTCAGCTCCCACAACAGAGGGATAGAAATTAAATATACCTAATCACATTATACAATGCTCATTAGAATACAGCCGGGACCGCACCATCACACACTACAGTCAGACAGCCAATGAAAAATCAGTAACAACCCCACCCAAAGGAATACAATTCTAATTAGAACCAGGATACAGAACCCACTAACTCTTTCAACTCTCTGCATACCCAACCCACCCAAAACTCTCACAACCATCTCTCACCCAGCAATGCGCACGCACTATACAACACTGCACCATCAACATACAAACAACACATAAACGACACCAACAGCACACAAGGTCTTGCCTGGTCTGATACTTGCACCAAAGCTCAGCGCGCAGTGTATACCGAACTGAAGTCGCCAACAGCACACCACTTCTCCCACTCTCCTACTCCCTCTCCAGCCGACTAACCCACCCGCCCTCCTTCTTGTTTACAGATCCGCCAGAGCACCTGGGGACCAATTCCGTTGGTGACGGAGCACTATATAAATATCTATAACATAACTGCTTTCTCAATTGCCTGGGCTAATGGAGCTTGTTGCACTTCAAGAGGAGAAAACACAATGGGATCATTCATCATCTGTAGAGGGCATCCTAAACAGAGCTATTAAATAGTTTGTGGCTGGCCAATGCACTGCTACTGGGGAAATGTTATATAATGTTGGAAAAATGCTTCACCCACCCAGTAGACGAAATAGGACTAACATTCTTATTTTGTTTAGTATCTAGTCCAGTAACCACTATCTTCCAAAACATGGCAGAATTCGTATTACGTGCCGCGTTCCGCAATTCACTCCATACTTTACACTTCCAGCAGGATATTGTCTCCTTCATTGCCTGCTTATATTTTAACCTATCAGTTCTGAGTGCAGACGAGTCTCTAGGGCACGTTTTAACAGCAGGCACTGATGAGGATGCCCTTCACTCTCCTACATTCTTCTGTATAACAAATGACCTCTGTGGCCGCCTAGAACTATAGTAAGAGCATCTCGTTCCGACAGTTCTCGCAGTCACAATTAGGCTGTCGATATCGCTAACATCCTCACATGCGCTGTCACACTTAAGGCAACTTTCGATTAAAGGTAAGCTGCGAGCGATCAGATTGTCAGACAGTAACCCTCCACTAGTATTGTCCCATTTTATCAACCTTACTACAGAGACCTGGTACCCTACCGACCTCTAATTAAAATCGATACCACAGGACCTAGCCCAGAGGGGCAGGATTAGGGGATCATGATCAATTTCCGGCCGGGACTCTATCTCAAAATCAGATATGTGATGTCAGTCCTGCACTGGCAGGAAGAAATAATCTATTAATGATGCAAACCCATTATTCCGTAAGGAGAAACCCCCCCTCCAGATGATCAGGTGTAAACCTCCCGTTTACCGATTGCAGGCCTAATTCAGATAGTAAAGGTAACGAAAACCTGCCAGATCTGAACATGCAAGGATCTTTAACCATTGGCTGTAATATGTTGTTATAGGCTAAATCTTCTTCTTGCACTGCCGAGCCCAGCCTCAAACAATCCCCTAATCTTAAATTGAAATCACCCCAGCAATAAAAACAGAGTATTTCCACCAAAATGGCTGGGCACTGGCCAGGTATTTCTGGGCCACATTTAAAAATGCCACTATATCCTCTGCCAAACCCTGGCTGTGAAATCAATAAACAATTTAAGATATGTAAAGTGTCAGCATTATGTATCTTTAAGGACACAGCCAGAATCGCAGTAGTCAATAGTAATACAGAACAAAGAGGCGAGAGGTTCTGCCACCAAAGTCACCAGTGTCCTCCACTGTTTCTTCCTTTTATGGCTTTTCTGTCTTGCGGTGGAAAAGGTGGTCACAAACCTATCTACCACCATGGGGCTAATTGCCCAGGTTTCTTGTAATAATATAATATCGAACCTAGACAAAGAAAACACAAAGTCTGCGTCCCGTAGTGTTCTTTCGAAGCGATTGTGTCCTCCGACGTATTCCAAATCTATGACAGTAATCACAGTAATCACCACAGCTGTGCTACTTCGGAAAATTCTTCTGCGTCCTGCATTGATGACGACGATACGCCCCTTCGAGGACCTCCTCCGACGGCCGACGTCACTGGATGTTATATGTAGGACGCATGACGCTCTTAGCCTCAGTTCTGTTTTTTCCGCAAACGTGTTCGCTTCGGAATCTCAGCGCACCTCGGTTCTTCTCCTTTTGAATCGGTTCTTCTAACTTGTTTGTGAAATATGTCTTCGTCTACCCCATGGTTGGGTTTCAAGAAGTGCCGGGACTGCGGTTCCAAGATGTTGCTTACGGACCCGCACAACGTCTGCCTGTGGTGCCTCAGCGAGAGCCACGCAACCGATGACTGCGATGAATGCCAGTCTTTGACTTCGAAGGCGTTGCGGGAGCGGAAGAAGTTCTCTGTAGGTAGGGTTTCCAAACCCCGTAAGTCGAAATCCGCTGGGCATTCGACCGACGATTCGAGGGGCGACTTTACACGTCGGCATAAGTCCAGGGGGTCTCGATCCCGGAGTGGTTCCTGCCATTCCTCTGCCTCTTCTAGGCACTTGCGGAAGCGCCGCCACCGGTTGCCTTCCCAGTCCTCGTCCGAGGACTCCGCCAGACGGCGGGTAGCTTGTCCCAACAAGCATTCATCTCTGGCGGAATGGGACACATTTCGTAAGGAGATGATGGCAATTTTCGAATCACAGGGCTCCGTTCCGTCCTGTGAGGCCTTCGAAGAAGGCATCGACGCTATTACAGCATGTCCGTCGAGGGACTCTCTCAAGGCTCTGCCTCCGAGGACGTCATCGACGCCGTTGACGCCGATTCCGTCGATGCCTTTTGTGGAGGCTTTGCCGGAGGTACCCCGGAGGACAGTGGGAACTCAGAGGAAGGCCCTGAGTAAATCAGTGAGGCCTGTGTTTGAGCCTTTTTCTGTTCCCTCATCCAGGGATTTGGTCCAGGCTTTGGATTATATCTCAGAGGTGGATGAAGGGTCAGATGTGGAGGGGTTTGTTCCTCCTGAGGTTCCTGATGACCTGTTATTTGGTCATAGCCAGATGAAAGACCTGCGTCAATCCTTACATGACGCCAGAGGTCTGGACACCTCTGTGGAGGTTGAGTTTGTCAGGCCTGAGCCTGGTACACACGTTGAGTCGTCATACAGGCGTCTCATGTCGAGGGTGACGGAGTACTTGGGGTGGTCTGCTCCACCTATGGATTTTCTGCAGGATGACCTGACAGATATTTTGGACCAAGGTCCACCCACTGACCCGGTGCTGCCATTTCATATGGCCTTACAAAGAAGGGTGGCGGCGGCTTGGACTGCTCCGGAGAGTCTCCCGGCAGTGAATAAGTCACTACCGAAAAAATACTGTCCAGCCAGTGGCGACCCCTGCTACTTGTCTACGCACCCCACTCTGGAGAGTTTGGTGGTGCAAGCGGCTACGGCCCCAGCAAAGCAGGCTGCGTACCCTACCATACCTCCGGATAGGGACGACAAGCGCTTCGACGGTTGGGTGAAGAAAGTGTTTTCATCTGGGCGTATGGCTTTAAAGGCAGCCAACTCCATTTGTGCCCTGGCAAGATTCACTCACACTCTGTGGAACTGTGTATCTTTGGCAGCTGAACATATTCCCGAAGGGGAAGAACGGGATGGTTTCCTTGCCCTCGTTCAGGATGGCAAGGATGCCATTTGTGAATCCGTTCAGTCTGGTCTGGACGTGGCGGACTGTGTCAACCGGTCCATGGTGGCGAGCACCGTGATGCACAGGTTTGCGTTGTTGCTTAAGTCGGGTTTGCTCCTGATGTACAGTCCCGGCTTCACAACATGCCCTTTGATGGTGACCATCTTTTTGGCAGCAAGGCTGACGAGAGCCTTGAGAGGTTGCATACATCCAAAGCTGCAGCGAAGTCATTGAGCGCTGCAGTAGTCAACCTCTGCCTTTTCGGCCTTGGGGACAGCAATGGAGGGGAGGTTCCTTTCGATACTACTCTTCCTTTGGTAGATTGAGGGGAGCTGCCAGTCAAAGGGGCCAACGTAGGAGTACCAGACGTAGAAAGCAAGGAACTCGAGGTACCAAAGCCGCTCGGGCAGTTGCCTCTTTGCTCTCAGGCACTGCCGCAGCCGCTTCTGCTCAGTCATGAGGCCATGTCCCATGATTCGCCGGTTGGGGGAGGCTGGCGCAGCATCTTGTAGAATGGCCTGCCATTACTTCAGATGTGTGGGTTCTGGAGATCATAGCCCATGGCTACTGTCTTCCTTTCCGGCAGAGGCCTCACGACAATCCACCGGGGAAGATCTCTTTGAAGAGTCCAGATCCGCTCCTTGCACAGGAAATCAAATCCCTGCTGGAGAAAGGCGCCATAGAACTGGTGCCTGTAGCAGAGTGGAACAAGGGATGGTATTCCCCATATTTTTTGATCCCGAAAAAAGACGGGGGCTTGAGACCGATCATGTACTTGCGTGGTTTGAACAAGCTCCTCAGGAAGGACAAGTTCAAGATGGTTACTCTCTCTCAGGTCCTCCTGGCCCTTCAACTTCAGGACTGGTTGGTGTCTCTCGACCTCAAGGATGCTTACTTTCATGTGCTGATTCATCCCAAGCACAGGAAGTACCTGAGGTTCGCGGTTGACGACTTGCATTTTCAGTTTCGGGTCCTGCCGTTCGGATTGACCTCCGCCCCGAGGCTCTTCAGTAAGCTAATGGTGGTGGTGGCAGCGTATCTCAGGAAAGGGGGGATTCACGTCTACCCCTACCTGGACGATTGGTTGATAAGGGCGCGCTCTCCCGAGCAAGCCCTGGATCATCTGTCGGTCACTTGCCACTCCCTTCACAGTCTGGGCTTCTCCCTCAACTTAAAGAAGTCTCATTTGACACCTACCCAGTGGCTCCAGTATATCGGAGCAGTGCTCGACACATCCCTGGGGCAGTGTTCGCCTCCCCATATGAGGGCTCATCACAGTTTGTAGATGGTGGACAAGTTTCAAGATGCCCAGAGTCTCCCGGCGTTCGAGTTCTTGAGGTTGCTTGGCCTCATGGCATCCTGCATTCTACTGGTGCCAGAGGCCAGGCTGCGAATGAGGATATATAGTCATAATACCGAACTTATAAATCTCGAAAAAAAAATCTCGAAAAAAAGGCTGAAAAAAAAATATCGAATTTTTTTTTTTTTTTTTTTTTTCGAAATGGGGGGTTCCCCCCACCCTCCCTTTTTTCTATTTTTTTTATTTTAACCCTTTTTTTTACTTACCTGACCCAAGAAATACTTATATAAAAAAAAAATCGATATTTTTTTTTTCAGCCTTTTTTTTTCGAGATTTTTGTTATTCGAGATTTTTTTTTCGGCCTTTTGACAAACCACCGCGAATGAGATTTCTGCTGTGGGCTCTCAAGATGCAGTGGTCGCAGTCCTCCGGCAGGATGTCGGATCCCGTTCAGGGGCCGCCCTCGGTCGCCCAGGAGCTTCTGTGGTGGACCGTCAAAGGCAATCTGATGAAGTGTGTTGCACTCACCTGGTTCCACGGGGACGCCACCCAGCAGTTGGGACTCGGGTATCCTTCTATGTGGTCCCAGGCGGAGGGTTCTGCCTGGAATACAGGTGGGCAATTTTCAAGACTGGGCAACTGGGGTAAACAGTCCCCCACCACCTCGTTTACCCACGGCCTCACTGGACCTCTCCTCACCTTGTTTTTAATGCAGGTGTGTTCTCCGTCCTGCCTTCTTGGCAGGGGCGCATTGTGCTTGGTGGGCGTTTGCGATCGAGTTAATTCACTGATGCCGGCCCGCTTTGAGTCTTTCAGGTAGGTCTTATTGCTGTGCTGTATTATTGTCTTTGCATGCCTTTTTGGTTTAACTAATGTCTTTTCTCTTCCTTAGGTGCCCGCAAGTCCAATATGTGGCATAGACTGAATTGGGTCTCGCTGGTAACTAATGGCGTTTTTAGAGCGCCTTGATGCGTGAGTAGGCACTAAGCGCAGCGCTATGATGCCTTGCCTCTTGCTTACCTGTTGTCTTGTCTTCCCACAGGTCGCGGTGCTCACCCAGTGCATGGAATTCCTGAGGCGATGCTGGTCGAGGAGCGGCTTGCGAGGTAAGCTTTTCGGCACCGTTCATTAAATTGTAAAAATGTCTAATGCCTTGTTTCTTCCTTTTTTGCAGATCCGTCGGTTCGGGAGGAGCGCTGGTTCCAGGATGCTGATCTCAAGAGCCGTGGACAGCTAACAACGAAATTACAGGTAAGCTGCTGCTGTTAACGATGTCCTTTTTCTCCTTAACAGATGCTGTTCTTCCGAGGTTCGCGAGTGCAGCTGAACACGGTGAGCGTCACGTTGCAGAATTGCAAAGTAACGCGAAGCGTGTTATCCCAGTCGGGTGTGGTTTAAATAGCTTCAAGAAAGTAGTCCAGGTAAAATAGTTCCTATGGTACCACACCCAAAAATACTATACCGCATAGCTTGGTTCCAAGGAGCCAAGCTATGTGGATGCCTCCATGTTGATTGACACTGAAATAAAGTAGTTCCCAATACAAGTCCTTTATCAAGTATGAGCCTGGCGCCAAAGGCACCAGGACTGGCCCCAAGAAGGCCTAGGCCAAGGATGCCTGGTTTTAGTGGAGACCCTTCCTGGCCTATGGGCTTGCCAGGGGGTCTTCTGGATGGGGGTCGTAACAAAGGGGGCTCCATTTTGGCTACCCTGGCCGGAGGTAACAATCGTGACGGACGCATCCCTCACGGGATGGGGAGCTCATGCCTACGAGTTGACAGTCAGTGGTCGTTGGTCTCCGTCGGAGTCCAGACTCCATATCAATCTGGAGGTGAGGGCGGTCATGGTAGCCCTGAAGGCTTTTCTGCCATCTGTGCAGGGGAAGAATGTCCTGATTCTGACGGACAATACAGTGGCCATGCACTATATCAACAAAAAGGGGGGGGGGGCAGGGTCTCTCCCACTGTGCAGAGAGACGATGCAGCTCTGGTTCTGGGCCATCCAGCAGGAAATTTGGATCTCGACAGTTCATCTGGCCGGAGACGAAAACGAGGTGGCGGACGCTCTGAGCAGGCAGAGCATGGTCTCTCATGAGTGGGAGCTGGCTCAGGAAGTTCTTTCAGAGATCTTTGCCCTTTGGGGGACCCCACAAGTGGATCTCTTTGCCACCAGTGTCAACCGGAAGTTCGAAAGATTCTGCTTGCAGGAATTTCCTCCAAGAGGAGCCTTACAGGATGCGTTCGTAGTAGAGTGGTCCTTCCCACTGCTGTATGCGTTTCTTCCAGTCCCCGTCATTCCGCAAGTGTTGCGGAGGTTATGGAGGTTCGGTTCCTGAATGATCCTCATTGCTCCGACGTGGACCAGGAGAGCGTGGTACTCAGACCTTCTGGACATGTCCATCTGCCCTCCACGCCGTCTTCCCTACCAAGACGATCTGCTCTCACGGGAGGGGGGTCGGGTTCTACATCCAGAGGTCAAGTCTCTCAGCCTTCGTGCTTGGCATCTGAAAGGCTGAGGTATAAGGATTGGGACCTCCCTGAAGACGTGATGGAGGTGTTGCTTTCGGCCATAAGGCCCGCAACAAAGTCCCTTTGGAGAAAGCTCTGCAACTGGTGCAGGGTACTGCATGTGGATCCTTTTCAGTGTTCAATTCCTGTGGTTCTGTCTTTTTTGATTTCATTAGCCCACAAGGGCCTGCAAGTGGGTACCGTTAAGGGTTACCTGGCGGCGCTGACCATATTCAAGCACTCGTCTTTGGAGTATTCTTATTTTAAGATTCCTTTGATTTCTCAGTTTCTAAAAGGGCTAACTAATGTGTTTCCACCGTCGCCTTTCCAGGTGCCGGGATGGGATTTGAACTTTGTTCTAAAGTTCCTAATGGGAGCTCCGTTTGAGCCCTTACCTTCTTGTCCATTGAGACTGTTCTTTAAGACTGTATTTTTAGCTGCGGTTACTTCCGCTCGCCGAGTGAGTGAGTTGAAGGCACTTTCCGCCAAGCCACCTTTCACGGTGTTCCATAAGGACAGGGTTGTCCTTGGGGTTCGTTCTTCTTTTCTTCCGAAGGTTGTGTCGGAATTTCATTTGAGCCAGAAGGTAATTCTTCCAGCGGGATGTTCCTCTGACGTATTCCACATCGCACCCTCCGATCCTGCCCCTCTACAGAATTTCTTATGCGATTGCAGCTCACGTTTCCGCAAGTCTTTCTGTGGTCATACTGGCAGAAGATTGGTGCCACGCGTTCTGGGAAAAACTACAACTGAGGCTACGAGCGTTGTGCGTCCTACATATACATATACCTCCAGTGACGTCGGCCGTCGGAGGAGGTCCTCAAAGGGGCGTATCAAGATCTTCGACACAAGACGCAGACGCTGAAAATTTTTCCGAAGCAGCACAGCTGTGGTGATTACTGTGATTACTGTCATAGATGTGGAATACGTCGGAGGAACATCCCATCGAAAGAACGTTACCAGGTAAGAAAGTAACTTGTTCTTCTACGCCAGCAACGTTCCAGGATACAATTGTAACCCTGGCCACTCGCTTCACTTTCACTGTTTTTTAAAGATGACTCATGGATTTATAAATCAGATCTTTGTCCTGTGGTGAAAGCTATGGCTTGCTGGAATTCAATAGAAAATTTACCAAAGTACTCAAATTTAAGTCCATGATGTGCGACGTAACCAGTATAAAATGTCGATTACCCAAGGTCAGATTTTCTCCACTTGCCAGAGTACAGCCATCCTTCAAATGCTAACCCATTGTAGGTAGGTACCAGTGCTCATGCAGGTGACACTGTAGGGTCCCACTAGCCAGATGGATCTCAATTCCCACATCTGAGAATAGCTCCTGCTTATACCAGAATACATTTCGCATTAACGAGTCAGCAAAAGGGACTCAAATGCTACATCTCCCACAAAACATACAATCGCGCATTAAGGGGAACATTCTATTGGTATTACCTATGATTCCCAGCTTATCTGCCACAACACAAGACCTGGTCCTGCGGTAAGCATACTTATTCAGGGCTCAAAATGAAGATAGGATAAGAAGGAGCTAAAAGCAGCTCCTTAGTATCCAGCCTTAACCAGCGACCAGGGGCTACCATTGGAGAATGAGGAGTTGGTTACTACTGTTCCACAAATTTAACTTCCACATAAGATGAAAACATAGAATTCTGTCCATTATTTATGACCCCGTATTCTTTAAATGCCATAAATGTGTCCTCATTTTTATAGATTGTCCCAAATGCACAGAATTACATTCACGTAGGAGTCTGTTCGGCATCAGTTGGACTGAGGCGCCAAAAATAGCTCCTGGTTGATGCCAAGCTAACAAGGCTTTTCTGGAATACAAACGGGATCTAAATAGCTCCCAGCTCATCCCAGTATTGAGCTCTGTTATTCCCATGGAAACGGCCCTTAAAAGCGCAGATTAAATTGTTTAATGTCCAGCCAGCCATCGGCACTACTTTAGCAAGATTCTCAGGATTTAGTTAAAAAGGGAGACCAGGTATGCCGAAAGTTCCCCATAGTTCTCAGCCGGGTAGCAGTGATCTTCTCCGCTACAACAATGTCCCAACATTTCGCTCACCACAGTGAGATCACCTGACTGACCATCTGGGGCTCTCCAAAGGTGGGCCAGGGATACCTTAGCTGCCATGAGGAGGTGTGTGATCAAGTCAGCCATATGTCCAGTTAGAGGGAACAGTCCCCCACCCGTGTCCCCCAACAGAACTATACACGGATCCCAAGCGATTGTCAATCCTGTGATCTGTTTAAGTTGAAGCAAAACCTCCTGTCAAAACCTGGCTGAAAGATCATATGACCACTACAAATGAAAGAATGGCCCCGCATACCTGCAACCCCTCCAACAATGAGGTGAGATAGTTGGTTTACTTTTGTTTTGAATTTCCGGCGTGAGGTACCATCGGTAGCACACTTTGATTACTCTCTCCCTGTTCGTAATGCCTCTGGAGCTTCTATGTGTGCAGGTCCAGATACGGTACCAATCCTAGTGTCTATTTCCCTGCCGAGGTCTCTTTCCCACTTGAGCATGTATTTCTCCTTCGCTGACCCGTCCAACCTGTCAAGCTTATAAAGAAGAGCCATCCTGCCCCTGGAAACTGCAGAGGTCAGTGTCCGTTCTAATGACTAGAGTTCTCTTCACCCTTCACCCTTGCACTTTGGTTTCAGATTGGGACATCCAGTGCCTCAGCTCTGCATACCTAAACCTCTCCCTTTCCCCAATATGGAATTTTATTTTGCATTCTTCGAAAGTCAGGGGGATATCGTTGCTAAAGAAATCTTTTATCTGCAATCATCCTCCCTCTTTCCAACTAGTAGTTTCAGTCCCGGCGGGGAGAAGTCTGGGTTGTTCCATACCTGGGTGAGCGGGCCCAGTGACCCATGAGCACCGCAGCAACGAAGTGCCCTCCTCCAGCTGTGAATCGTGTTCTCGGTGGAAAAAAGGGGGCCCTCCCCCCCCCCACCTAAATGTCCCATTCCCAAGTGTGGCACGGTAGCAAGAGGGTCCGGGCACCAGGCCTTCTTGATCTACCTCCAGCAGGGGGAGGTCTCCCCCTCTTGCCATGTGAATGAGTGAGATAGTTAAGCTGCCAAATAATATCTGAGGATATCAGGGAACCCAAGGAACTCCCGTTTATGTGCTTTTCAACATGACCCTTATGGCAACCCAGGGCTTTTTCCTTTCCCAGATGAAATTAAGCATACCCCTTTTCAGGTTCTCAAGGTCTTTGTCAGGAATTTCTACCGGTAGCGATACACATAAGTAAAGGATCCTAGGGATTAAGTTAATTTTAAGGGTTTTAACCCTCCCTAGCCAGGTCACCACCTGTTTATGCCAGCGAGCCGTGTCTTCCTCTAGCTCCCTAAATAATTGGGGAAAGTGGTCTTTACATATACTGTTGACAGAGTTCGGGATATAGACTCCCAAGTGGGGGATGCATGACTCTTCCCATGGGATCGGCCCTTCCTTAGCAAGGGAAATTCTGCACGTATCCGAGATGTTAACCCCCGTGGCTGTGGATTTGGAGTAGTTGACTTTAAAACCGGATATCTCACTGAATTTTGTGATTTCGACCCAAAGTTCCTTTAGTGATGTGCTCGTTGGGTTAGGGAGAGAAGGACGTCGTCTGCATATAAGGAGAGTTTGTAGCTATCGGTTCCCACCCATAGCCCCTTTATATCTGAGTGGGAGCGTAGCTTGATGGCAAAGGGTTCCATCGTCAAGGTGAATATCAGCGGTGAAAGGGGATAGCCTTTTTTGGCGAGTGCCTCTCGATATCATTAGCTTCTGAGCGATACCCATTGATCCATATGCATGTGTGTGGGCGTTGATAGTTGGCTAGGACCCATTTGCCATAGTTGGGAGCAAAGCCGTACGCTGTTGGCGTTTTAGCTATATAGTTCCAATTCAGCAAGTCAAAAGCTTTGGCCGTCTAAGGTGACTATCACTAGCTCAACTCCTGTCCTCTAGGCGCTTTCGACTAGGTTGAGGATGCGCCACACATTGTCTTGCGTTGTGCGCCCTGGGAATTACCCAGTTTTGTCAGGGTGGACCGATTTCAGCATCACTTTTGCCAATCTGGCTGCCAGTAGTTTGATGAAAATGTTCCCATCATTGTTTGTTAGAGCAATGGGTCTATATGAGCTGCAGAGCTCTGGATCCTTCCCAGGTTTCGGAATCATCACAGTTGGGGAACTCCTCCATAGAAGGCGTGATACGGTCTAAGATTAGAAACAAATTATGTAGCGTCGTGAAGTATGGGGCTAGGATGTGAGCATAGGTTTTGTAAAAATTAGCTGGGAATCAGTCAGGGGCCGGCGCAGTGTTTTTTAGGGAGCCTATGATCGTGGTGACCACTGCAGAGATAGCAGCCTCTAGGGGAGCCAGTAGTTCCTGAGCGGCCTTGATTGGGGGGATTGAGGACAGGTAATCATTCTGTAGTGTCTCCTCAATATAGGTCCCAGTTACGAGCTCTCTATGATGGGCTGATATTGCCTGTATTTTATTGCTCTCTGAGAGAAATAGCGCCCTGTTCTCATCTCTTAATAGATGGATATTATTGCGGGTGTGCACTTTCCTTAATTTGTAGACAAGATGCTTGTTCGCTTTGTTGCTGTTCAAGTAATCGAATTGCTTAATTTATGCTAAAGCTCTGGCTGATTGGTCAGCCAGATGCATCTCGATTTGTGCCTTTTCTTTTTTGAGGTCTTCCCAAGCTTTTCTAGAGCGGGAGGTTTTATGTACATTCTCTAGGTCTCACTGTTTCTCCCAATTTCAACTGTTGTAAGGAGTTTAGCATTCAGCTTTCGCCGCTTTTACCACTAGTACCCTCTAATGACAGCCTTCATTGCATTCCAGACAATCGACAGGGTTTTTTTTTTTAAGGTGTTTTCTCTGAAATAGGCTTTCAGGGCCTCCGCAATGTCGCCTCTGATTACTGAGTCCTGCAAGAGAAAGTCCTGTAGTTTCCAGGTCCCCAGGAGGTCGGGCTGGGAAGCCTGATGCCCGGATGCGGGCGAGAACCGGGGCATGGCCGGAGATTACCCTAAGCAGTATCGTGTCCTCTTCCAGGCATGGGAATAGCTCGCCAGATAGGAGAAGCAGGTCAGTTCTCGAGAGGCTCTTGTGGGCGTGGGAGTAAAATAAATAGTCACTAGAGCTTGGGTTATGTAGCCCCCAGGAGAACCATTACACTCAATTCCCTGAGAAACGGCACAAAGCCTATTGCTCTAGAGTAGTCTTCCCTGGTTGAATGTAGAGTTTTATCTTTGTCAGGGTCCGCGACTAGGTTTAGTCACCCCCAACTATGAGCCTCCCCTATACGAAGGATGCAATCTCTGGAGCAATAGAATGGAGCAATTGAACTTGTGAGGAGTTTGGTGCATAGATGGAGATGAGTATGAGGGGCAGTTTATGTAAGCACCATGTTACCATAATATAACGTCCCAGTGCGTAACAAAGTGCCTTGATTTCCATAAGCGAAATCTCCTGACTGAGCAAGGTTGCCACTCTCCTCTTTCTTACCCCCGCCGTGGTGAAGAAATCTTTTTTGAATCGGGGCAATCTTATCCTGCACTCGCCAGCAGCTAATAGGTGTGTCTCTTGTAAGTAGACTGGTTGCTTCTAACTCAGATAGCCTTCGGGCTTCAGATTTGCATTTGCCTAGAAAATTGTGGCCCTGTACATTCCATGTAACTAACACCAGCTCCCTTTCAGCCTTGTTTGTCATGTGTCATTCTTGGGGGCAAGCTCAATCCTGTTCCCTCCTGCCTCATGTTGGGCATCGGCCTCCCCGTCGCAGCAAGGGCCTTTTTGTGTGTATTAGTATTGCCCTGTCTGCTCCAGGAGCCACTCCCTCTATGCAAAACCCTCTCACCTCTTGAAGAACCATTCCCCTCCCCGGCCTCCCAACTCCCCACCCCCCAATGAACTGAAACCAACTTGTGAGCAAACCTCACAACTAGTGGGCTTCCATAGCTCCCGCCCCGGCGACAAACCTCTGTTACGCCAGACCCACCAGCAGCCCAAATCCGTAACCCTTGTCACTTGTTTGGTGGTTCCAGTGGGCCGGTCTCTCTTGTAACGCTGTGCCAGGCCCCTCTGAGGAACCGGGGGGTTTCCCCCCTGTCCCCAGTAGGAAGGGTCCCGTCAAAGCTGACCAATCTATATCGTATTTTAGGAGTATAGTCTTGGGTCCCCTTTAGGGGAAGCAGTCCATGCAAGGTGAAGAAGGCGTATGTTTCAGGTGACTCTGGCCCTGTTGCTTCTCTGCGATGGACCATTGGGTCTTCTCTTCCTGCTAACTCTGGACCAGGCCTCCCGACCCCCCCCACCCCCGGGTCCCTCGGGAGGTGCCAGCCAGTGAGTTTTAGAGCTTCTCTGCTTCTTTCATTGTTCGGATCTTCCACCTTTTCCCTCTAGCGTGAATTGCAGTGTTGTCGGGGAAATTCCATCGATATGTTATCTTCTTTTCCGGTAGCCACTCCGTCATTGGCTTTAGACTCTTGCTTTTTAGCAGGGTGGAGGATGCTAAGTCTTGAAATAACGCTATTCTACCATCTCTGAAGGGGAGGCGCCGAGAGTTTCTAGCCTTCCTCATAATTTATTCCGTAACTTTGAAGAAGTGCACTCTTGGCAAGACTCAGGGGGGAAGGATTGGGGTTGTCTCGGCTGGGTGTGATGCACCCTGTCCAATTCTATGGAGGCGTCATTAGGGAGAGACGAGATTGAGCGGAAGAGGTCCCGCACAAAATCCTCCAGGGCCGGTTCAGGGACTGAGGGTGTGACTCCCTGTATGTGTATGTTATTACGGCAAGAGCGGTTTTCACTATCTTCCTTCTTTATTTCCAATGTTTCACATCTCGCTTCTAGTGTTGCAAGCCTGTTGGACCCCTCGCCTATCTCAAATTTGTTTTGCATAAGGTTGTTTTCATGTCCGCTATTCTGCTTTTGGCCTCGCCCACTCTTTTGTCCAGCCCAGTGATCTTTTGTATTAAAGATTCAGTGCCCTTCTGATATTCCCTGGTCATGGCAGCAAGCAGCTCCTCTAAGGTTGTCTTGCTCACCTAGTGTGCTTGTGAGCCCCCCCCCCCCCCCTTGGATCTGGATCCACAGCCTGGACCATGGCCTCAACACAGTCGCCTCTTTTGGTTTTGTCTATTGCCCCCATGGCCAGCAGGGTAGCGATGTCAACCTGCTTGGCAACTTTAACGGATTTTGCCATGTTGTATTCTCCGGTCTACTCCTCGTCCTCTTGATGGTCGATGTGATGGCGTAACCACTGCCTTCTTTCCAGGGTAGTGCTGATAGGATATCCACACTGGGTTGTGCTCTTGCTGGGCTGTGGGTTATGTGGTTCACCGGGGTCGGAGGGGGGGGGGCTTTGTCTCTGTATCCTACAGTCTTTGGGTTCTCCCTGTGCCCTCCCCGTCCCCTTCCGCGTAACTTTGAACTTGGTCCATGATGGTTCCAGTCCTCAGCAACGCCGGTAAGCTTCTACTTCCTCCCCTTGGCTCTCGTGGTCTTCTCTCAGCGGCTCCCCGTCTGATTTATTCCAGTCTGTGAGTCTCCTGTTTCCCCTGGTCCCTTGCGCAGTGCTGGCGATCAAGGATTCCCTCCCTCCACCCTTTCTGGGAGGTACACTGTTTTTCTTGGTTCTCCCAGTGAGGGGGACTCCAGCTCCCTTCAGTTCCTGACAGGTTACTGGGTATCAAGGGTTCCCCCTCTCTCTGGATAGCGCCGTCGTTCCCAGCTTCCTCTCTTGCAACACCAGATTTCTACTCCTTGCGCCTCCATGTAGAACTTCCCACCTCTATTTCTACCCTTGATTGACTAATGGGAAACCAGCAAACACTAGACTGTTTTATGGTTCTTAAAGGTGATCTTCATTCTTCCACGTCTCTCCCTCTTCACAGCACTGATCTTTGTACTCCCTTGTGGGTCAAGGGAGGGCCTCCTCGACACATTGTTGTGAGGAACTCCTGCTAACAACAAGTAAGACAGACACAAGTGATCACAGTTCAAGGATGTTTATTGAACAATGAAATGCTGTATCCAGGTTGGAAAAAGGCCTAATCTAAACGAAATCTAAGATGGGAGAAAGCATCAACCATCAAATGAAAATAAGGCAATCCTAGTAGTGTTGTGTCAAAACAAAAAAGGCCTATACTAAGAACCCTATTGCCAAACCTCACAACTAATATGAAAAAGGGTGTTGGATATTTCTCAAGAAAAGAAAGAAGTATGCTAAAATATAATGTCAGGATACAGTAGCCTGGGTCTCCTTTCCCCACGTTTTGGATACGGGGTAAGATGGGAGCTTGAACAACAGTACAGTCTCGGGCTACAGTCTCCAGCACGAGACGACAGTTCCAATGGCAGCTCCCAGGAGAGACACTCAGGCTTTCCCAAAACGAGATGATAGTTCAGCTTTTAACCCTTGAGCTTTCAGTTATCTGAGCCGTCGATGGCCAAGGCTTGTTTCACTTGAATGCCTTTTGCCTTCGAGGACCTGACGTATTCAAACCATAAAACAAAAGTTCCTTTAACAAATGAAAGTCCTTTTCCAAGGTTCACTGGGTGATGGGTTCACCCCTGGGTCTCCCTCTTCTGGGCGAGGACCCTTCTGAATTCTTATTCCAAAATATACCACATTTCCTTTGTCAAACAACTTTGGGTGATGGCTTCACCCCTGGATCTCCCACGGTCGGTCTCGGACCCCTCTTGCTTTAACGGGATTCAATTCCACTGGTTTCTCAATGTTCACTTTCACTGTGGGATTCACTTCCGCTTCTTTCACAGTGTTTGTAGATCAGTCTTTCGATTGTATAGGGATTTTGCTTTACCCTCTGTATGCCCACTTGACCTATTTCGCTGGCCTTTCTGTGGCCTTCTGGTACTTGTAGTTTATCTCATATGGGGCTCAACCAGAGTGCCTCGAGTTAGCACCCACGTCGTGCCGGTTTCCCTCTGCATCTGGTCTCCGTTTACACTTTTAATAGTTCATTCAAAGTTCATCTCCTTTGGTTCACAACTTGCCACTTAGCGATTATCACTCATCACAGCCGGGTTCTTATTGGTTCTCCACTCGACTCTCCAGTTGTGATGAACCGCTTGGCTGTTGGCTTCTCTGGGATCAAGGCCAGTACTACGGGTGCTGGAGCTTCCCTCGCTCCTGCTTATCAGCATAGTTTTCCCCATGTACCATTGACATCTGCTGCAGGACGCTTGTGCTATTGTTTGCGGTCTTAGGCTCTCTTCTATGAAGGTTCCGCAGGCCTGAGACATAAAGGGCAAGGTCACTTCTCTCCTTGCCACCCTCTCGATTCCTGCCGCCTTCCTCCTTCTTTTGAACTGCCGTGTGGTAGCTGTCTCCTCGTGCTGTCTGCTGTACTTGCCTTTCTCGTACTGCAGTCTCTTGCTCCACCTTTTATCCTTCTGGGGAAAAGGAAGGGCCGTCAGGTTTGTGTAATTTAAGATAATTGCCTGACTTTGCTTGACCCACGGGTTGGGACATGTCCGGTACACAGGTTTAACGGTACAAGTCTGTTGTGCAAAGGTGTTTGTGTCGGAAAGGAGAAAAGTTTAAGAATTTGAATATCCTATGGGATATGATGGGATAGGGAAGGGTTGTGAAATAAGCGGGAGGGTTTGTGAGAATTCAGAAAATGATAATCAGAAGGACAGGATTGGTAAAGTTTGCAGGGTAAACGGGAATAGTTGGAACCCTAAAATGAACAAGGGTGTTTGGGGGAACAGTAGTCTTTTGTCTGAGCAGGTTGGGAGTCCGGGAAAACATAATCAGAGGGACGGGAAGAAGAATGATTGGGAGTATTCAGATGGGGAAATCGCAAACAGGGATTCTGAGAGAGATGGTTTCTGAATGCAGCGGGGTATGGTATCGTATGGGATTTGTTACATACAGAGGGGGTGGTAGGTTTGGGTTAGATGGATTCAACGAGAGAAAGGTTGGTAAACGTATCATAGCCTACAAAGGCCCCAGGTATATCGTTGTCCTCTCCATCTTCCACAGCACAGTACCAGGTCTCACCTGGGGCGATTCCCAGAGCATAATCCCGGGTTCCCCTACCCAGCTGATCTGCCCTCGCCCCTCCACCCCCAAGGTTGGGATCAGACGGTGCCAGCCCTCCCCTGGCCACCTGAATAAGGGTTACCCTCAGGTTTCTCACACAGTACTGGGAAGTGGATCTTCACTTGGGTGACTCCTATTCTTCCTCGTCCTTGTACTTTCTAGGGGAATGCTAAAATGACACTGACTCACAAGGCTTTTAGCAAAGGGGTTGTACTTACGTTTGCAGGAATGGGTTCTAGGGTCAGGTGATGGGTGAGAATACCGTATTCTCTGGATGGGACTGTCCCTAATCCCATAAAGGGCTTCCTCACCCATGTGATCCTCCGCTGGTGCTCCACCCACAAGGGATAATTGTTCTGTGGACGCACCACCATGGCCCCATGGAAAAGGTCTCCCTCTAGGGAAAAAGAGACGACATCCTCCAATTCATCACAATACATACTTTGTTTGTTGGACGCACAGGACAGCTTCTCCCTTGTCCCAGTAGGTTTGATCTGTCCACACTTGGGCAACTAGGGAGACTAGACGATCCATTGGTCGGGACCTGCACTGGACCTGATTTCCTCTCGCTTTTTCAGAAAGTGTTTGCCAAGGTTGGTTCTGCTGAAACACGCTTTTTCAGAAAGTGTTTGCCAAGGGTGGTTCTGCTGAAACAGATTTTTTACAAGATCAAGGATTATTTCAAGGAAAATGTGATCCTGGATACTCTCCTCACAAAAATAAATCAATGCTCTAGTTAGTTCTTTTACAGAGGCCTCCAGTCTCAGGAGTTGTAACTGCAATGAGCCATTGGAAGTTCCTAGCTCTTTGCCTCTGAAGCACCATCACCTCCCGGTAGGTGAGTAAAGAAGCTATCCTGCGGAGGCCACACATTTTGCACTCCAGCAGAGCAAAACCTTACTCACTGGAAGGTATTATAAAATGTCTCCAAACGTGACTCAGTGCATACATTTATAAATGTCTGTAGGTCTTGGGATTTATAGAGTGCAAACCTAGATGACCGGCAAAACAGCATAAAGGTAGGTAATTATAGAATGTCTTTAAACATGTGACTCAGTGCATGTGTTTATAAATGTCTGTATGTAGAAGGATTTATAGTGTGCAAACCAAGTTGACCCGCAAAGCACCATAGAGGCAGATAAATGGTTTATTTAAGAATTTGAGAATGGATAGAGGAAGAGGTGAGATGGAAGATAATAATTTGTCATGGTGTTGTTCACAGAGTAGAAAGTTGACTTCCTTCTTGAAATGTAGGAAAGACAGAGCTTGTCTAATGTGAGTTGGAAGCTTGTTTCAAATTCTAGTTGCATAGCATGAGAAGGCTCTTTCCCTGTTTTTGGTTTGCTCTTTCCCTGAGGTTCTTGTGATGCCATGTCTGCTGGTTTTGCATTGAATTACAGAGACCTTTGCGATTCTCAGCCAATTAGCCTGTTTTGAATATGATGCAGATGTCAAGTCCCATCTCTGCTTGGTGTACTTGGCTCCTGTTACTCTGGATGTGACGTCATTGATGGTATATAGGCTCTGCTCCATTGCCTCCTTTCCTATTTTTCTGCATGCTCTGAATGCAGCTTTTTGAACTTTGACCTGCTTCGTGTATTATCTGAAGGCTTTGTGCTTCCTGCCATGCAAGGACTGTGGGAAATCAGAAAATGACACACAGGAGTGCAATTCCTGTCAATGTTAATGCATGCAACTGAAGGCATGAGTGAGTGTGTCGTGGAGGTCTTCCTGGCTCTTCACAATGGCAGAAAGATGCCACTCTGGTTCCAGGTTTTCGTCAGGGATTTTCTGTTCAAAGGAAAATGCTGAGAAGGCAAAAGAACCAGGGTAGTCATGTCTTTGAAAAGAGGAGGAGGATAAGAAAAGCAAGCAACACAAGTGAGTGAATTAATTGGATTCAAACAAACCACAAGCATTACATAAGTTGTTGGGTGATCAACTTCACAGTGCAGTATTTACATATATCCTGTGTTGCCTTGCAGTAGAAACAGTGCATTTTCTAACTACGATGAATCAGACTAAATATACAGAAGGGTGGTTTACAACCTGCCATCTCCTCGACGAAGGATTCGGAGCAGGGCGGCAGAGATGGCTCATGGAGACAGTTATGGGCCTAGCGTATGTGTGTGTCAAAATGTGAGCTGACTACTGGTAGGGCACTGATCTCACAATTTAACGGTTAGCAGTGTGAAGTTACGAAGGACAGGCCTCTTCCTCTGTCTGAACAGAAAGAGGATTGTGTTGGCCTTGGACAAACCGTGGGCTGATTAAGAAAAATTTTATAACGCACCTAAACCTGGAACAATTTGTGGCATTGGGCTTAGAACTACTAATGGAAATATAAATATTTAACCTGTTTCTTGAAAGAGTTGAGTGAATCAATATTTTGAATCTGCGTGGGCAGCCTATACCACTTCTTGGCTGCCTGAACAGCAAGGCGGTGTCCTCCTCTACAACAGACATTAAAGTATGGGTAAAAGAGAGCATATGAAAAGAGCTTCTCAGGGGGCATGCAGGACAGTACTGGGCTAGGTGGTTAGTCAGTTTGTGTGGCCAGTTTGTGGAGATAACAGGCCTTAACTTAAATTCCATCAGGGACTCCAAGCCAGTGTTATGGCTGTGAGCTTCAGAGATGTGGTTGGTCCCTTTTGCAAAGACGGTTGGTATGTCTGATGGCTACATTTTGGACCCTCTGTAATTTGATAAGAGAACAGGAGGGCGAGGCAGACATACAAGGATTTTTCTTAGTCCAAGCGAAAGTTCACTAGCACCCTGACAACAATGGGCTGATGTTGTAAGGACTACTGTGTCATTTGCTATCTTTAATAGTTTTAATTGAAAAAAATACATACTAACCACTGAGCTGGTCTGTGGTTTGATGGGCATTGCCTAATCAAATGGAACTCCCAGATTGTTCACCTTTAGGCTTAAAGGCGGAGATAGGACAAACATCTGAGGCACCAGGATATTCTAGAGGTTTGCCCTCTTCTCCAACACAAGTAGAGTCTCTTCCGTTTTGGACCCATTTCATTGCAGATGCTCACTACTCCAGGGTTGAATCAAATTAACACATTCTGATAAGGGTTGAAAATCCCCTTCTCTCAGAGACCACCATATAAACCTAAGTGTCATCTGTAAATGATGGTATTATGTCTGGGGGATTTATTAAAAGATTGAAACATGGAATCGAGTGTATGTAAAAGAAAAAAAAGAACCAGGGAGACCCGAAAACCCTCAGAAACCTCACAGGAAGCAGCCAAATGAGAGGAGGAGTAAGAGTCCCTTTGGACACGCTGAGACCTCTCTGGAAGGATTTGTGACAGTTATAAGTGGTATTAGAGGGTTAGATGATGGCTGACCAAGTGTCTAGAAGATGAACCTGGCTCTCTGTATCAAATGCAGCAGCATGTCAGGCATGCCCAGTATAACCATGCTTTCTTGATCAATTACAGCTAACTTGCCTTCCCAAAATCAAAGATGGCCTGTCTCTGTTCCATGTGTAGGATGAACGCCTGACTTGTCTGTTCAGCTATGATTATAGCAAAGTCACTGCTACCTTTTCCATACCTTTGGAGACCAAAGTAAGAGCAGTAGGTTGGAAGTCTCCTGATATTAATACTTCGAGGGGATTGTGTCCTCCGACATATTCCACATCTGTGACAGTAATCACCACAGCTGTGCTGCTTCGGAAAATTTTTCGGCATCTGCGTCCTGCATCAATGATGTCGATACGCTGTCCCTCGAGGGCCTCCGTCGAGCGCCGACGTCACCGGATGTTATATGTAGGACGCACGATGCCCGTAGCCTCAGTTCCGTTTTTTCCATCAACGTGTTCCCTTCGGAATCTCGGCGCGCCTCGGTTCTTCTCCTGTTGAATCGGTTCTTGGATATTGTGAATGTCTTCATCTTCTTCTATCCCACAGTCGGGCTTCAAGAAGTGTCAGGACTGCGGTTCCAAGATGTCCCTGACGGACCCGCACGACGTCTGCCTTTGGTGCCTCGGCAAGAGCCACGCCACCGATGACTGCGATGAATGCCAGTCCTTGACGTCGAAGGCCTTGCGGGAACGGAAGAAGTTGTCTGTAGGTATAGTTTCCAAGCCCCGGAAGTCAAAATCCGCTGGGCTTTCGACCGACGATTCGAGGGGCAACTCTCCGCGTCGGCGTAAATCCAGGGGGGGGTCTCGTTCTCAGAGTGGGTCCGGCCATTCCTCTGCCTCTTCTAGGCACGCTCGGAAGTGCCGTCACCGGTCGCCTTCCCCATCCTCGTCCGAGGACTCCGCCAGACAGCGGGTGGCTTGTCCCAACAAGCATTCATCACCGGCGGAATGGGACGCATTTAGCAGGGAGATGATGGCGATTTTTGAATTGCAGGGCACCGTTCCATCCGCGCCTTTGAGAGAAGCCAGCAAGGAACGCGCTAGGGCCACCGCTCGCACGCCTTCGGGTTCAGGCGGTCGGCGCGATCATCAGGAACCGTCGAGGTCCTGATTGGACAAGGATGATCGCCACTGTGCCCGCTCCATGTCCCGGTCCTCGACGCCGTCCGTCGAGGGACTCTCTCGAGGCTCCGGCTCCGAGGAAGCCGTCAGCGCCGAGGCTATCGAAGGACATGCTTGGGGACCTCGAAGCCGTTGTCGAAGTCGTCGGCGCCTCGTTCGATGCCGATTCCATCAACGCCCTCGACACCTTTTGAAGAGGCTTTACTGGAGGTCCCCCGGAGGGCCGTGGAACCTACGAGGAAGGCCCCGAGTAAGTCAGTGAGGCCTGTGTTTGAGCCTTTTTCTGTACCTTCATCCAGGGATTTATTCCAGCCTTTGGATTACATCTCAGAGGTGGAAGAAGGGTCAGATGAGGAGGGGCTTGTACCTCCTGAGGTTCCTGATGACCTGTTGTCTGGTCATAGCCAGATGGAAGACCTGCATCAATCCCTGCATGACGCCAGTGGTCTGGACACCTCCAAGGAGGTTGAATTTGGCAGGCCGGAGCCTGGTACGCACGCGGAGTCTTCGTACAGGTGTCTCATGTCTAGGGTGACTGAGTACTTGGGGTGGTCTGCTCCACCTGTGGATTTTCTGCAGGATGACCGGACAGATATATTTGACCAGGGTCCACCCACTGACCCGGTGCTGCCATTTCATATGGCCTTACAGAGAAGGGTGGCGGCGGCTTGGACTGCTCCGGAAAGTCTCCCGGCAGTGAATAAGTCGCAACCCAAGAAATACCGTCCAGCCAGTGGCAACCCCAGCTACTTGTCTACGCACTCCACACCAGAGAGTTTTGTGGTGCAGGCGGCTACATCCCCGGCTAAGCAGGCTGCGTACCCTACCATCCCTCCGGATAGGGACGACAAGCGCTTTGACGGTTGGGCGAAGAAAGTATTTTCATCTGGGGGTATGGCTTTAAAGGCAGCCAACTCCGTTTGTGCCTTGGCAAGATTCACTCACACTCTGTGAAATTGTGTATCATTGGCGGCTGAACATATTCCCGAAGGGGAAGAACGGGATGGTTTTCTTGCCCTCGTGCAGGATGGCAAGGATGCCATGTGTTAATCCGTTCAGTCGGGTCTGGACGTGGCAGACTGTGTCAGCCGGTCCATGGCGGCAAGCATCGTGATGCACGGGTTTGCATGGTTGCGGAAGTCGGGTTTGCTCCTGATGTACAGTCCCGGCTTCTCAACATGCCCTTTGATGGTGACCATCTTTTTGGCAGCAAGGCTGACGAGAGCCTTGAGAGGTTGCAGACCTCCAAAGCTGCAGCAAAGTCGTTGAGCGCTGCAGTGGGTCAACCTCCGCCTTTTTGTCCTAGGGGACAGCAACGGAAGGGAGGTTCCTTTTGATACTACACTTCCTTTGGTAGATCGAGGGGAGCTGCCAGTCAAAGGGGCCAACGCAGGAGTACCAGATGTGGAAAGCAAGGTACTCGAGGTGCCAAAGCCGCTCAGGCAGTTGCCTCTTTGCCCTCAGGCACTGACGCAGCAGCTCAGTCATGAGGCCATGTCTCATGGTTCGACGGTTGGGGGGAGGCTGGCGCAGCATCTTGTAGAATGGCGTGCCATTACTTCAGATGTGTGGGTTCTGGAGATCATAGCCCATGGCTACTGTCTTCCTTTCTGGCAGAGGCCTCCCGACAATCCACCAGGGAAGCTCTCTTTAAAGAGTTTAGATCCGCTCCTTGCGCAGGAAATCAAATCCCTGCTTGAGAAAGGTGCCAGAGAACTGGTGCCTGTAGCGGAGAGGAACAAGGGATGGTATTCCCCATATTTTTTGATCCCGAAAAAAGACGGGGGATTGAGACCCATCATGGACTTGCGTGGTTTGAACAAGCTCCTCATGAAGGACCAGTTCAAGATGGTTACACTCTCTCAAGTCCTCCAGGCCCTTCAACTTCAGGACTGGTTGGTGTCTCTCTCTCTCTCGACCTCAAGGATGCTTACTTTCATGTGCTGATTCATCCCAAGCACAGGAAGTACCTGAGGTTCGCGGTTTGCGACTCGCACTTTCAGTTTCGGGTCCTGCCGTTCGGATTGACCTCCGCCCCGAGGGTCTTCACTAAGCTAATGGTGGTGGTGGCAGCATATCTCAGGAAAGGGGGATTCACGTCTACCCCTACCTGGACGATTGGTTGATAAGGGCGCGCTTTCCAGAGGAAGCCCTGAATCATCTGTCGGTCACCTGCCACTCCCTTCACAAGCTGGGCTTCTCCCTCAACTTAAAGAAGCCTCACTTGACACCTACCCAGCGGCTCCATTACATCGGAGCAGTGCTCGATACATCCCTGGGGGAGTGTTCGCCTCCCCAGGTGAGGGCTCATCACATTCTGCAGATGGTGGACAAGTTTCAACATGCCCAGAGTCTCCCGGCGTTCGAGTTCTTGAGGTTGCTCGGCCTCATGGCATCCTGCATTCTGCTGGTGCCAAAGGCCAGGCTGCGGATGAGATCTCTGCAGTGGGCTCTCAAGATGCAATGGTCCCAGTCCTCTGGCAGGATGTCCATCCCGTTTAGGTGCCGCCCTCGGTCGCCCAGGATCTTCTGTGGTGGGCCGTCAAAGGCAATCTGATGAAGGGGGCTCCATTTTGGCTACCCTGGCCGGAGGTAACGATCGTGATGGACGCATCCCTCATGGGATGGGGAGCTCATGCCAATGAGTTGACAGTCAGCCGTCGTTGGTCTCCGTCAGAGTCCAGACTCCATATCAATCTGTTGGAGCTGAGGGCCGTTATTTTAGCCCTGAAGGCGTTTCTGCCGTCTGTGCGGGGGAAGAGTGTCCTGATTATGACAGACAACACAGTGGCCATGCACTACCTCTACAAAAAGGGTGGGGGGCAGGGTCTCTCCCACTGTGCAGAGAGACGATGCAGCTCTGGTTCTGGGCCATCCAGCAGGAAATTTCGATCTCGGCAGTTCATCTGGCCGGAGACGAAAACGAGGCGGCGGACGCTCTGAGCAGGCAGAGCATGGTCTCTCACGAATGAGAGCTGGCTCAGGAAGTTCTTTTGGAGATCTTTACCCTTTGGGGGACCCCACAAGTGGATCTCTTCGCCACCAGTGTCAACCGGAAGTGCAAAAGATTCTGCTTGCGAGAATTTACTCCAAGGGGAGCCTTAGGGGATGCGTTCGTAGTGGAGTGGTCCTTCCCACTGCTGTATGCATTTACTCCAGTCCCTGTCATTCTGCACGTGTTGCCGTGGTTACGGAGGTTCGGTTCCCAATGATCCTCATTGCTCCGACATGGGCCAGGAGAGCGTGGTACCCGGACCTTCTCGACATGTCCATCTGCCCTCCACACCGTCTTCCCAACTGAGACAATCTGCTCTCACGCTGGGGGGGTCGGGTTCTCCATCCAGAGGTCAAGTCTCTCAGCCTTCATGCTTGGCATCTGAAAGGCTGAGGTATAGGGATTGGGACCTCCCTGAAGACGTGATGGAGGTGTTGCATTCGGCCAGAAGCCAGCAACAGGATCCCTGTACCGTTGCCGTTGGAGAAAGCTCTGCGACTGGTGCAGGGTACAGAATGTGGATCCTTTTCAGTGTTTAATTCCTGTGGTTCTGTCTTTTTTGCTTTCATTAGCCCATAAGGGCCTGCAAGTGGGTATCATTAAGGGTTACCTGGCGGCGCAGTCTATATTTAAGCTCTCGTCTGAGGAGTGTTCTTATTTTAAGATTCCCTTTATTTCTCAGTTTCTAAAAGGGCTAACTATGTGTTTCCACAGTTGCCTTTCCAGGTGCCGGGATGGGATTTGAACTTATTTTTAAAGTTCCTAATGGGAGTTCCGTTTGAGCCCTTACATTCTTGTCCATTGCGACTGTTGTCCTTTAAGACTGTATTTTTAGGTGCGGTTACTTCCGCTCGCAGAGTGAGTGAGTTGCAGGCACTCTCCGCCAAGCCACCTTTCACGGTGTTCCATAAGGACAGGGTTGTCCTTAGGGTTCGTCCTCTTTTCTTCCGAAGGTTTTGTCGGAATTTCATTTGAGCCAGAAGGTTATTTTCCAGCATTCTATCCTCCTCCGCATCCTGGTAAGGAAGAGGAGAGGCTCTATAGATTTGATCTGAGGAGAGCTTTGAGCTTCTATCTCTCATGGATGTCCCCCGTCAGAGTGGACGATCAGCTATTTGTAGGATACGCTGGAAGGCGTTTAGGTCAAGCTGTTACCAAGCAGACCTTGTCCAGATGGATCATTTTGACTATCTCTGAATGTTACTGCTTGGCGGGTAAGGACCCTCCGGTAGGCTTACGGGCCCATTCTACTAGGGGTGTGGCTGCCTCTACTGCTATGCAGAGAGGTGTGACCCATTTGTAATATTTGTGAAGCACCCACATGGGCCTCTGTCCATACCTTTTGTAAAACACTACTCCCTGGATTCTATCCATGGGCAAGATTTGGCCTTTGGTAAGGCAGTCCTCTATTCTGCAATTTGATTGGGCAGTCTAATATTCTAAATTCTTTTCCCACCTCCATACGTTGGTACTGCTTTGGGAGTCTGTCATAGATGTGGAATACGTCGGAGGACACAATCCCCTCGAAGAACAAGTTACTTTCTTACCTGGTAACGTTGTTTCGATGGGATGGTCCTCCGATGTACTCCACATTGCACCCTCCCAGCCTGCCACTCTACAGAATTTCTTATGCGATTGCAGCTTATGTTCCCGCAAGGCTTTCTATAGTCATACTGGCAGAAGATTGGTGCCACACGTTCTGGGAAAAAACTACAACTGAGGCTATGGGCGCCGTGCGTCCTACATATAACATCCAGTGACGTCAGCGCTCGACGAGGCCCTCGAGGGACAGCGTATCGACTTCATCGACACAGGACGGAAACGCTGAAAGTTTTTCCGAAGCAGCACATCTGTGCTGATTACTGTCATAGATGTGGAATAACTTGTTCTTCCTGGTTGAGTTTCTTTATCAGAGGAGATGGACTACTGGATTTGAAAGGACACAGAACAATGCCTACCAAAAAGCTGTTTTTTCTCCCTTTGCATTGCACTTTTATAAATCATACCAGATGTTGCAGAGGAAGGCAAGATATACATTACAATTAATGGGTTTCCCATTGTCTTAGAAAAACCTTTGACGATAGGGATGCAGGGCTGGGGCGGCTGTAGACCATGAAAACATATCAGAGATACAAGAAAGCAGTAGACATAGTACATAAGTAGTAAGCACACAGGGTAGCCGCTCATCCGTCACAGCTTATCAGTAGCTGAAAGCATTTCTACCTTGCTAAGGAATCAAAACGGGGGATAAAGCCAGGCCAAGCTGACTTGCATTACAGGACTAGGGTTCAAACCTTTCATTTCACCCAGAGAACTCTGGTTGGTTATGTGTTTTTGTTGGAACAAATGCTTTAATCTCAAGACATTGCACACAATTCAGTGTTTTTGCTATGTTAGTAAATGTTATAAATTAAGGCACACCTTGGAATAGATATTTTTTAGACATCCGAATTTGCGAAAATGAAATGTGATGCACTTGCTCTGCATTATGGCACAGCTGGAAAACAAACATAAATGCAATGCAACACAAAAGGGGAAAAACTCACTCATCAGTATACAAGCAGTCGGGAAATAAAACATGCTTTTAAAAGAATAATTTACTAATCTCTTCCTTACGAATTGAAGACATTGCTGCGCTTGTACATTGCTACATCGTCCACTCCCCTTTGTAACTGTTATGCTTTTCCTAAATTGTCCTGCTCATTTTAATTGCCTTTCTCCTCCTACTTATAGAAATTACGGTCTGCCAACAAGTATGTCAAGCCCCAAAAATTTCGTATGACCATGCTACAAGAGGTAATCCCCCTCCTAAAAAAGGGGGATTACATGGCAACCTTGGATATGAAAGATGCTTATTTTCATATTTCCATGTTCCCAGCGCACAGAAAGTACTTGCGCTTCAAGGTGGACAGTCGCCACTACCAATTTAAGGTACTGCCCTTCGGGATAGCTTCAGCACCAAGGGTATTCACCAAGGTACTGGAGGTGGCGGCTGCACACCTAGGCAGGAAGGCAATCCTAGTGTACCCTTATCTGGACGACTGGCTCATAACGGGGGAAACCCCAGGAATTTGCAGGACAAACATTCAAAGGACTATCGACCTCCTCCACGAATTAGGCTTCTCAATCAACGAGAAGAAGTCAAGCCTGGTGCCAAGCACCTCAAAACAATTCCTAGGAGCAATCCTGGATACCCAGGAGGGGTTGACCTTTCCTTCAGAAGAAAGAATTCGGAATATACTACTGCAAATTCCGCATTATGAGTCCGGTCAACAAATAACGGTACGCAAAGCAATGCGTTTACTGGGCATGATGGCGTCATGCATTTACCTGGTCCCCCAGGCGCGCCTGCGCATGCGTCCCATGCAGGAATGGTTGGCGAAACAGTGGTCTCAGGCAAGTGGTCAGTGGGACGATCTAGTGGTCGTTTCGCCAACACTGGTACAAAGCCTTCACTGGTGGACAAGAGAGAATCTCGCAAAGGGGAAACCCTTTTACGATCCCGAAGTACAGGCAGTAGTCACTACAGATGCATGTCTAACGGGGTGGGGAGCTCACCATCTCCACCACACAGCTCAGATTCTCTGGTCTCACTCACTGGCCAAGAACCACATCAACCTGCTAGAGCTTCTGGCAGTGTTCAGAGCGCTTCAGGCGTTCGAGCCCCATCTACTAAACCTGTCAGTGCAAATCCGGACGGACAGCACTACAGCCATGTTCTACCTGAACAAGCAAGGAGGGACTCGCTCGCCAAATCTGTCCAAGCTTGCCCAGAAAATCTGGATATGGGCACTCAGACGGAACATCTTCCTGTCATCACAACATGTTCCAGGGGAGCTCAATTCCCTAGCGGATGCTCTGAGCAGAGACTCCCTCCCAGAGGAACACAAATGGGTTCTTCACAGAGAGGTCGTAGAAGATCTCTTCTCTCAGTGGGGTTTCCCCACTATAGGCTTATTCGCCACAAGCGAAAACAAACAATGCCCAGGATTTGCATCCAGGTTCCCCCAACCAGACTCCCAGGGGAACGCCCTTTGGATGAACTGGTCAGGGATGTTTGCGTACGCTTTTCCACCAACTCCTCTCATCAGGAAAGTGGTGAACAAAATGAACAGGGAATCGATGACGCTCGTCCTAGTTGCTCCCATGTGGGCAAGACAACCGTGGTTTCCACACCTACGCAGGATGGCGGTGTGCGAGCCCATCAAACTTCCAGCCTGGTACAACCTACTGTCCCAGCACCAAGGTCAAACAGTGCACCAGCAACCCAACTCAATGAACCTGGCAGCATGGCTCCTGAGGTCATAGAGTTTGGACACCTCAATTTGCCACAGAGGTGTATGGACATCCTAAAGGAATCTAGGAAGCCAAACACAAGGCACTGTTACTTTGACAAGTGGAAGAGGTTCGTTATCTGGTGCCAGAGTAGACAAATCAACCCAGTTGATTGCACTCCTTCCACTATTGTTACATACATGCTCCACCTGCTAGATGCAGGTTTGGTTTTTAACTCACTGAAAGTACACCTGGCAGCTCTCTCGGCTTACACCACTTCCCATAGCAAGGTGTCGTGGTGGAAAGTACCAGTAGTTAAAGCCTTCATGGAAGGAGTAAAGAGACTTCACCCTCCTATTTCAAACCCACCGCCAGGGTGGGACCTTAATGTGGGGCTAGCCAAGCTCATGGGCCCCCCTTTCGAACCCATGCATAAAAGCAGTCTCAAACACCTGACTTATAAAACGGCCTTCTTAGTAGCTATTACTTCTATAAGAAGGGTCAGTGAAATTCAGGCTCTGTCAGTGCAGGATCCCTTCTTTACTATCCATAAAGACAAACTGGTTTTACGCACACACCCTAGGTTCTCACCTAAATTTATATCAAAATTCCATGTAAACCAGTCCATCGAGCTTCCGGCTTTCTTCCAGAACCCGCAAAGCTCGGCTGAGGTGAAACTACACACCCTAGATGTGCGTAGGGCGGTCCTCTACTATGTAAATAAAACAAGACCGCTAAGGAAAACAGATCAACTGTTTGTCTCCGTAGCTACAGGCAGAGAGGAGGATCGCGTCTCTAAAGGTGCCATCTCGAAGTGGATTATTAACTGTATCCAGCTGTGTTACTCACTTTCTGAAAAGACTCTGCCTTTTACGCCAAGGGCCCACTCTACTAGAAGCATTGGGGCCACTCTGGCTTTCATTGCAAATGTTCCCCTTGACACCATTTGCAAAGCAGCTACTTGGAGCTCTATTCACACTTTTACTCAGCATTACTGCATTGACACCCATTCCAAGACAGATACACAAGTGGGACAAGCGGTTCTAAGACACTTATTTGCTCATGACCCTTCTCACATCCCACCTCCTTCTTCTGGTACTGCTCGCTAATCTATGCACAGCATGTGATCTAAGCAGATTCCACAAGCCTCAGAAGGGATACATTACTCACCGTAATCGTATTTCTGATGCTTGTATCTGCTTAGATTCACATGCAACCCACCCTTCCTCCCCTCCGAGAGAAGGCGCATGATTGCTTGTAGTCTTACCTTTCTGTCTATCTGCTTGGATTATCTGTACTCACGCTACTCCTCATGCTACCTCATGTCAGGAAAAATACAATCTGAGGATCCTAGACGCGTGAGGGATCTTGGGTACAGTGGACGTCGCACTAGGGATAGTATTACTGGCACGCCCTGTGTCGACGCCCATTTTCGAGTTTCGAAAAACAAACTGTAATACTCCGCAGCTTTCACTAGATGTCGGCCTATGCACAGCATGTGAATCTAAGTAGATACAAGCATCAGAAATACGATTACGGTGAGTAATGTATCCCATATATTCCCTCAAGTGGTGCTCTAGTCTACTCAAGCGGGTGCTTGTGTATCAGTTTAAGGGAAACTGTAAATAGATACACACAATGTTGTGTTTAGGGATAGGTGACTGCAATGTAGACACTCACCACTCTACACAACCCAAGGAACACAATCACTCGATGGCAGAATGAAAGTGCTAAAACAAAACACAACTTTTATTTTGGATTAAATGTTTTAATGGATGACATTTTTAGTCAGCACGGATTTACAAATTAGTTGCATGGTTACACAACCGCTATTTTACTGCCACACATTCCATCCCTACTCCGGGACTTCGTCAGACTTCTTTTACAGCCTAAAGATTACGGGCTACTTTTATTTTTACAAACAGGAAACGCAATAGCTCTGATCATGTGGCACATTTAAAATATCCATTAGTCTGGGTTAAGCAGAGCGGACATCTTGTAATAGTCAATCTTGGCCTTTCATAGCTCAGTTTAAGTGAAACAACCTGGGTTGTGTGGAGTGGTGAGTGTCTACATTGCAGTCTCCGGCCCCCTAAACACAACATTGTGTGTGTATTATTCAGTGAAAAAACTTTGTTAAAAGGGCTTTATGGTTAAGTTACACTAATAAAAACCTATGAAATTCAGTGAAAGAATTTTGTTAAATGGACGTTATGGTTACAAGTAAAATGGAAAACCCCCAGAAATTCACCAGTTATGGTAAGCTAAGCAACCATAACTCACACCACCACCGTGCACTGCTAAAATAACACCCAGGACATCCAAGATGACATCACAACAATCTAAAAAGACAATCCCAATCTCCAACTGTACATAATGTAATCATGATCTTGTCTGCAAAATTGGATGAACTTCAGTGACTTTAAGCAACTTTTAAATTATGTAAAAAAATGGTGTTATTAACAATGTTGATTATCCCTGTCCTACTTGCACCTGTCCCCCTTGTCCCAAGCAATAACCCAAATCAAATTCGCAAAATATAAATGAGACTGTTTGATGCAACATCTCTCCCACCCTCCCCCGATGATGACTTTCTAGAAATTCCAAAGGTTCCCATTCCGATACCCCATCCCTTACATAAATAAATACATTTTTCTACTATAAATAAATGTCTTGTATATTATTCTGTGATAAATTATCTTTTTTAAAAACCCAATTAATAGTCCCCAGATTATTAGGCTGTCCAGGGTGTCCATTTAGAATACGCCAACAAGTATACAACTACTTCTGTTATACTACAATAGTAATTCTAAAATCCTTGACATTTGGAATGCGCCAACTGGTATCTAACTACATCCATAAAACCTGTCAAACAATTATCCTATTTGTTCTTCACAAACAAATGCAGATTCCATAAACACTATCCTCCATTCCACTATGATTGTAAATACCATATATACTTCAATTATATCAATCCAACCTATCACAAATACTATATACTCCCCCCACAGTACCTATAATTACTATACACATATAACTATGGCTGTGGACACTGGCCGCAAACACCACAATGTAATTAAATCATATATGGATAATGCACCTGCAAATAACAGCACTCAACCTGAACCTCCCCACTCCCAATGATGTCCGCAGACAGTAGAAATGACCGCAGAAACTGCGGCACCGGAAGCACTTTTTTTTACCTATTAAAACAGCTCCCTGTCAGCTTTTGTCGACTCCACCACCCTTTCCAATCCCTCTTTTGGCCACAAAATCACCCCAAATGCACTTTCCAGACCCTTGTCTCACTGCTCTGTCCGCGGTCAACGGGGATGTATGCGGATCCAACATGGCAACAGTTCCCAAAAATCGGACGCTCTTCATGTTTTTGAACATCCAATCAGCGCGTGTTTTTGATGTTCGTGGACATTGAGCAGCCCCCTGATTGGCACAGAGGCATCCACGGTCTTGGGAAATTAGTCTGCGGACTGGACCCAGATATCACACATTTTTTTGTACCTACTTTTTGGGCAATGTTTACAAAACTACTGGACGGATTTACACCAACGCTTTTTGGGGCCGCCGCTCCTCGAGCAAGTTGGTGAAAATCCGTACAGCGGTTTGGGCTGTATGCGCGAGCAAAGCATTTTTTCCATTGGGTCTGACATTTAAAAAATGTTGGCACCCCCCCCTATAACTTTGCCCTGCCCTCCCCAACCCAGATGGAACCACACCAAACTTCACAAAATCCTTCCAAGCTGTCCATATACTGGTTTGCTGGGTTTGGTGGGGATTCGTCCAGGGGGGTGACAAAGTTATTAGCCGCCCAAAAGGTGCTCTTTCTATGAGTTCAGCAACGTAACCATAACTACACGGCCGCTACCACAGGCCGTGGAATAAATATGGTTTGAAATTGAGGGGATCTGGGAGCTATTTGGCTCCTGCTTCTCTCCTGGGAGAGCCTGGTTAGCTTGAAAACAACAGTTACCAGGAGCAACTTTTGGCTCCCCAGGCCACTTGATGCCTTACAAACAAGCATATGTTACATTACCTTTGAGTATTTCAGAATACTAATAAAGAAGAATAGGTACACATCTAGTACACATTTAAACATAATGAATCATACGTAATGGACAAAATGTTAAAGTGTGCATCTCATGTGGAAATTAGATTTGCGGTGTGCTGGTTACTCACTCCTGGTTGCTCATCGGTAGCTCCTGCCTGCCTGGCACCCAGGAGCTGGTTTTAGCTCTTGCTCATTGAATCTTAATTTTGGACCCTGATATATATATATATATATATATATATATATATATATATATATATATATATATATATATATATATATATATATATATATTTCTGAGGCTTGTGGAATCTGCTTAGATCACATGCTGTGCATAGGCCGACATCTAGTGGAAGCTGCGGAGTATTACAGTTTGTTTTTCGAAAATCGAAAAAGGGCGTCGACACAGGGCGTGCCAGTAATACTATCCCTAGTGTGACGTCCACTGTACCCATGATCCCTCACGCGTCTAGGATCCCCAGATTGTTTTTTTCCGCCATTCTGGTCGGAAGCACTTCATCGGAGTTCCCTGGCTTTGCCATATTTACACTTAAAACTAATTCTAATTTGCCCCATTTTGTCACCCTTACGTCGACCAGCATCTCGACGCCGAACCGGGGAGGAGATCAACGTCGAAACCCGACGGATTGGGCCTTGAGGCTTCCGCCTCGGCTCGGGCCTGGGCCGCTGGCCTCGGCCCTACAAGTAGGGAGAGTGGGGGGTGGTATACTTCCACACTCGGTTATAGACACCTTCTTACCTACACACACTTGCCCGCTGCCCACAGGCGCGTATGGAGGGTACGCCCTTTCAGTTTTGCCCCAAGTGTAATAAGAAATACCCTTGGGTAGATAAGCACGCTACGTGCAACCTTTGCCTGCCCAGAGACCACCCCGAGGCGGGTTGCAGGGCCTGTAGCAGGTTTAAGACAAAAACTCTTAAGGACCGCTCCACCAAGCGTTGGGCCCACCACGCCAAGCTAGCAGCTATGGAGGCGGAGGGTACCTTCAGCGACGGCAGCGACGCCGGACTTTCGGACGGCGAGGGCACCAAGGCGTCGAAAGACAGCCTAACGCACGTCCCCGGCCTCGGAAGGTCGTCCGTCCCGGCGACTATGGGGAAGTCCCCCGGCGACAAGAGCGTTACACATACACACGCTAAACACAAAAAACCCACCCGAGATTCGACGTCGTCGAAACCTCGGAAAGAGGCACAGAAGGAGCGGTCCGAAAGGACGTCCTCTGGGCGGTCCCGGTCGAGGTCGCCGCACGACGTCAGGCAAGCCTCCACACTTGCACATAGTGCCTCGCCCATTAACATCACGGAAGATCACTCGTCCGGAGACGAACACGGCTTCCATCTCTTGGAGGGCCCAGTTTCGAAGCCTAGTTCGAAACACAGGGATTCCACCTCCGATCCTCGACGCCAGGCGTCGAAAGATAAGGGAAAGGGTAAACACACTTCCACCCACGGGGAAGGGGGTAAGCAACAAAGGAAACAACCCTTGCAATCCCCCACAACTATAGAACTGACTTCCCCGTCCAAGTCTTCTCAGGGACAATCCATAGAGAGTTCCAGCAAGGTCACCCCAAGCTCAAAACTCTGGTCATGCGAGGACATTGACAGAGTAATGTCAAGGATGTCCTCCTTAGCAAATTTCTTCGAAAGACACCCTGACCAACTACTAGCTTTAAACCCTCAGGAATCTTCTCCCTCAGGTTCAAGGGACCCTATCCCTTCAAATAAAAGGCCCCGGGTCGAGACACCAGTAAAGGCTTCAGACCCCTTCGAGGTCCAACCCTATTCTTGCCTTTTCCCTACAGGCCAAGGAGACTCTTCCCTTATAGAGGGCCAGGATTTTGAGACACCAGAAGATCTCGCAGTGTCAGATTATTACGGGGAGGACGAAGACGAGGATGAGCCAGAAAATAGCCCAGATATTTTCAGAATGGACTCACCAGTCGAAAGGGAAGCCCCATTGTCTGATTCCCCAATAGATAATCAGCCCCTCCTGAATGAACTGCTCTCTCGGGCAGCTAACCACTTCCACATAGACACACAAGGTGTCCAAGAAGAGAGGGACTTCGCGGAGGAACTAATAGGGGAAAGGAAGACAGTAGCCCAGACCATTCCCATCCTGAAATCTATTCAACGCAGAATAGCACCATCCCTTGTCAACCCAAACCTGACAAGACCTGTAAACCCGAGAGTAGAGAAGCTGTTTAAAGCAGCCCAGTCGGACCCTCTATATATTAGAGGCCATCTTAAGCCAGACTCTCTAGTCGTAACTAACACCCGCAAGAGAGCTGGAACCCCATTATCTTCCTCGGAGGCTCCCCCCGACAAGGAAAGTAAGAAACTCTATGGTTTTGGTAGAAAAGTAGCTTCCACGGCAGCCTACCAAACCAGAATCGCGAATTCCACCACACTGTTGGCCAGCTACAACTGCCATCAGTGGGAAGAAGTGGCAGCACTAATAGATTCCGCTCCCGAACAGTGCCAGCTATCTCGCATTTGTGCAGAGGGAAGAAACGTCTCAGGCTGCATTTTAAAAGCAACTTTAGACGCCGCAGACAATGCGGGTAGAATTATAGCAGAGGGGACTGTCATCAAAAGACATGCTTGGTTGAGGCAGTCGGGATTCAGAGCAGAAACACAAGCTGCACTCTTAGACAAACCAGTGGAAAGTGATCTCCTGTTTGGAAAGGCAGTCGAGGACGCACTAAAAAACGCTAAGGAGGAATTCGACACCCTCAAATCCCTTGGCCAGTTAACTACAAAACCACCTAACCAAAGAGGGAACGGCAATTTTCGTCGCCCCCGCGGCCAAAATTCCAATAGAGGAAATAGCTATTCCCACACCCAGGGTACACAGTGGAACACCAACTCACAACAGTCTACCCAGGGGTATGGTAGGGCTAGTAGAAGAAGACGTGGCAGAGGCAGCCCCAGTAAAGGAGGCGGCACGCCTCCACCAAAGCAGTGACGCTCATTTCAGGGTCCCTTCCCATGCAACCCCAGTAGGGGGACGAATATCCAGCTTCACCCAGGCATGGGAAGGGATAACATCCGACAGATGGGTGCTGTCGACGGTATCCAAGGGGTACTGTATAGAACTACTGCAACGTCCCCGAAACCACCCTCCAAGACAAAAAGTCCACTCTTTAGAACATCAAAAGATCCTCCTCGAGGAAATCTACAATCTGCTCCTAAAGGACGCGATAGAACTCGTCCCAGGACACCAGGTAAACAAGGGTATCTATTCAACTTACTTCCTTGTGCCAAAGAAAGATTTAACAATGCGCCCAGTATTGGACTTACGGCCTGCCAACAAGTATGTCAAGCCCCAAAAATTCCGTATGACCACGCTACAAGAGGTAATCCCACTCCTAAAAAAGGGGGATTACATGGCAACCTTGGATATGAAAGATGCCTATTTTCATATTTCTATGCTCCCGGCGCACAGAAAATACTTGCGCTTCAAGGTGGACAGTCGCCACTACCAATTCAAGGTACTGCCCTTCGGGATAGCTTCAGCACCAAGGGTATTCACCAAGGTACTGGCGGTGGCAGCTGCACACCTACGCAGGGAGGCAATCCCAGTGTACCCTTATCTAGGCGACTGGCTCATAACGGGGGAAACCCCAGGAATCTGCAGATCAAACATTCAGAGGACTATCGACCTCCTCCACGAATTAGGCTTCTCTATCAACGAGAAGAAGTCAAGTCTGGTGCCAAGCACCTCAAAACAGTTTCTAGGAGCTATCCTAGATACTCAGAGAGAATTGACCTTCCCTTCGGAAGAAAGAATTCGGAATATACTTCTGCAAATTCCGCATTATCAGTCAGGTCAACAGATAACAGTACGCAAAGCTATGCGGTTACTGGGCATGATGGCGTCATGCATTTACCTGGTCCCCCACGCGCGTCTGCGCATGCGTCCCATGCAGGAATGGTTGGCGAAACAGTGGTCTCAGGCAAGTGGTCAGTGGGACGATCTAGTGGTCGTTTCGCCAACACTCGTACAGAGCCTACACTGGTGGACAAGAGAGAATATCGCAAAGGGGAAACCCTTTTACGATCCCGAAGTACAGGCAGTGGTGACTACAGATGCATGCCTGACTGGGTGGGGAGCTCACCATCTCCACCACACAGCTCAGGGTCTCTGGTCTCACTCAGTAGCCAAGAACCACATCAATCTGCTAGAGCTTCTGGCAGTATTCCGAGCGCTGCAGGCGTTCGAGCCCCATCTACTGAACTTGTCGGTGCAGATCAGGACGGACAGCACGACAGCCATGTTCTATCTGAACAAGCAAGGAGGGACTCGTTCGCCAAATCTGTCCAAGCTTGCCCAGAAAATATGGATATGGGCACTCAGACGGAACATCTTCCTGTCATCGCAACATGTTCCAGGGGAGCTCAATTCCCTAGCGGATGCTCTAAGCAGAGACCCCCTCCCAGAAGAACACGAATGGGTCCTTCACAGAGACGTAGTAGAAGATCTCTTCTCTCAGTGGGGTTTCCCCACTATAGACCTATTCGCCACAAGCGAAAACAAACAATGCCCAGGATTTGCATCCAGGTTCCCCCAAACGGACTCCCAGGGGAATGCCCTGTGGATGAACTGGTCAGGGATGTTTGCGTACGCTTTTCCACCAACTCCTCTCATCAGGAAGGTGGTGTACAAGATGAACAAGGAATCAATGACGCTCATCCTAGTTGCTCCCATGTGGGCGAGACAACCATGGTTTCCACACCTACGCAGGATGGCGGTGTGCGAGCCCATCAGACTCCCAGCCTGGTACAACCTTCTGTCCCAGCAACAAGGTCAAACACTGCATCAGGAACCCAACTCTATGAACCTAGCAGCATGGCTCCTGAAGTCATAGAGTTTGGACATCTCAAATTACCACAGAGGTGTATGGACATTCTAAAAGAGTCCAGGAAACCAAATACAAGACACTGTTACTTTGACAAGTGGAAAAGATTCGTTATCTGGTGCCAGAATAAACAAATCAACCCGGTTGATTGCAGTCCTTCCAACGTTGTAACATACATGCTCCACCTGCTGGATGCAGGGTTGGTTTTTAACTCTCTGAAAGTACACCTGGCAGCCCTCTCGGCTTACACCACATCCCATAACAGGGTCTCGTGGTGGAAAGTACCAGTGGTTAAAGCCTTCATGGAAGGAGTAAAGAGACTTCACCCTCCTATTTCGAACCCACCGCCAGGATGGGACCTCAACGTGGTGCTAGCTAAGCTCATGGGGCCCCCCTTCGAACCCATGCATAAAAGTAGTCTCAAACACCTGACTTATAAAACGGCCTTCTTAGTAGCCATTACCTCCATAAGAAGGGTCAGTGAAATTCAGGCTCTGTCAGTGCAAGATCCTTTCTTTACTATCCACAAGGACAAACTGGTTTTACGCACACACCCTAGGTTCTCACCAAAATTCATATCCAAGTTCCATGTAAACCAGTCCATCGAGCTTCCGGCTTTCTTCCAAAACCCACAAAGCTCGGCTGAGGTGAAACTACACACCCTAGATGTGCGTAGGGCGGTCTTATACTATGTAAATAAAACCAGACCGCTAAGGAAAACAGATCAACTGTTTGTCTCCGTAGCTACAGGCAGAGAGGGGGATCGCGTCTCTAAGGGCGCTATCTCTAAGTGGATTATCAACTGTATACAGCTGTGTTACTCTCTTTCTAAAAAGACTCCTCCGTTTACACCAAGGGCCCACTCTACTAGAGGCATTGGGGCCACTCTGGCTTTCATTGCAAATGTTCCCCTCGACACCATTTGCAAAGCAGCTACTTGGAGCTCTATTCACACTTTTACTCAGCATTACTGCATTGACACTCATTCCAAGACAGATACACAAGTGGGACAAGCGGTTCTAAGACACCTGTTTGCTCATGACCCTTCTCACATCCCACCTCCTTCTTCTGGTACTGCTCGCTAATCTATGCACAGCATGTGATCTAAGTAGATTCCACAAGCCTCAGAAGGGATACATTACTCACCGTAATCGTATTTCTGATGCTTGTATCTGCTTAGATTCACATGCGACCCACCCTTCCTCCCCTCCGAGAGAAGGCGCATGGTTGCTTGTAGTCTTACCTTTCTGTCTATCTGCTTGGACTATCTGTACTCACGCTACTCCTCATGCTACCTCATGTCAGGAAAAACACAATCTGGGGATCCTAGACGCGTGAGGGATCATGGGTACAGTGGACGTCACACTAGGGATAGTATTACTGGCACGCCCTGTGTCGACGCCCTTTTTCGATTTTCGAAAAACAAACTGTAATACTCCGCAGCTTCCACTAGATGTCGGCCTATGCACAGCATGTGAATCTAAGCAGATACAAGCATCAGAAATACGATTACGGTGAGTAATGTATCCCATATATATATATATATATATATATATATATATATATATATTTATGGCAGAATGAAGCAAGGCAACTTAGTCGGTGGCGGATTCACCAGTGGACAACCAACTTCAATTTAATGACGTGCTGCTAAAGGCAGCAGATCATTTTCAAATTCAAAGACAGGAAACCGAGGTCGACAAAGACTTTGTCGAGGACATATTGGGCTACAAGCAGTAACCCAATTTATCCCATTATTAAAATCCATACAAAGAAGGATTCAACCCTCTCTAGAACCCCCTAATCTCACGCGGGCAGTAAACCCCCAGAATTGAGAAGATGTTCCTCCGAGCCCGATCAGACCTTCTCTACATAAAGGGTCAGTTAAAACCAGACTCACTGGTAGTTACCACGACGAGGAAAATGGCGGGAACACAACTTCCTTCATCGAAAGCACTCCCCGATAAAGAGAGAAAGAAACTATTCACTTTCGGATGGAAAGTGGCCAACTCTGCAGCTTTTCAAACAAGAATTGCCAACAAACTCCACTCTGCTGGCCAGTTGCTACTGCCACAAGTGGGAGGAAATGGCCACCTTAATGGCCTCAGCCCCAGAACCATTAAAATCTCAATTGTCCCTTGCAGTAGCAGAGGGTAAGGCTGTACCTAATTGTATCTTAAATAATTTAGATGCAGCTGACAACTCTGGCAGAATTATAGCAGAGGGCACAACTATAAAGCGCCACGCATGGCTGCGCCAGTCAGGATTCAAATTAGAGACACAGGCAACCCTCATTAATATGCTGGTAGAGCCTAATGTGCTTTTCGGCAAAGCAGTAGATGATGCATTAAAGAGTGCAAAGGAAGAATATGACGCTCTAAAGTCTTCGGGTAACTCACCGACAAGCCCTCGTGCCAAGGGGGTGGAAATAATTTTTGTTGTTTTAGGGACCAAAATTTCTAGAGGGGATCCTGATACAACCAAGGTCAGGGTTCATCCTGGGGTTCCAATCGAGGACAATCATCTCGAGGTTTCGAGTGGGGCCTTCGAAGATCTCGCAGCTGGGGCAGATCCTCATCTTCCAGAGGTGTGTCCCACACCTCCAAAGCAATGCCCACCCGCTTCAGGTCCCTTCCGATGTCACTCTAGTAGGAGGATGGATAACGCACTTCACCCACACATGGGTGATTTCTACCGTAGCGGGCGGTTATTGCATAGAACTACTGCAGCGACCCTCCTTCCACCCCCACGACAGAGAGCCACCACAAGGGAGGAACAGCGCATACTCCTGGAAGAGGTTGCAGCGCTGCTGTTAAAGGACGCCATTGAAATCCTCCTGGTTAACCAGGTAAACAAGGGTATCAATTCAACATACTTCCTTGTGCCCAAAAATGATCTGACAAAGCGCCCTGTATTAGATCTGTGCCCTGCAAACACCTACGTCAAACCACACAAATTCCACATGACAACGCTACAAGACGTAATCTCACTCCTAAAGCAAGGGGACTACATGGCAACCTTGTGAAAGATGCCTATTTTCATATTTCAATGTTCCCAGTGCCCAGAAAATTCTTGCGTTTCGGCATAGCTTCGGCTCTAAGGGTATTCACCATGGTACTGGCAGTGGTGACAACACACCTGCGCAGGGAAGAAATACCAGTTTACCCATACCTGGATGATTGGCAGATCACGGGGGAAACGACCCAAATTTGCAAGCAAAATACACAGAGCACAATCAACCTCATTTTTCAGTTGGGCTTCTTGATAAACGAGAAAAATTCAAGCCTCCTACCAAATGAGACAAAACAGTTATTAGGAGCTGTCATAAAAACCAAAGAAGGGCTAGTCTTTCCATCACAGGAAAGAATACAAAACATATTGCTGCAAATACCTCAGTATCAAGCCGGTCACCAGATAAGTGTATGCAAAGCTATGCGTTTGCTTGGCATGATGGCATTTGCATTTACCTGGTCCCACATGCACAAATGCGCATGCGCCCCATGCAGGAGTGGTTAACAACGGTCTCAGTCAAGTGGCCAGTGGTACGATCTAGTTGTCATTTCTCCAACACTAGTACAAGCCTTATGCTCACGGACAAAGGAGAACCTATTGAAGGGTAAACCCTTCCACGGGCCTGCAGTGCAAGCGGTAGTTACAACAGACGCATCACTCTCCGGGTGGGGGGGGCCATCACCTTAATCTCACAGCACATGGTCTGTGGACTCTCATCACAGCACAGAACCAGATCAACCTGCTGGAACTTCTAGCAATATTCAAAGCGCTCCAAGCCTTCAAAGCACACCTAACAAATCAGTCGGTACAAGTGCTCACAGACAGCACCACTGCTATGTTCTATATCAACAAGCAGCGGGGCCGTGGGGGACACATTCTCCAAATGTGTCAAAGCTAGCACAGAAAATATGGAAGTGGGAACTCAAACGGGGGATGTTTCTGACTTCCCAACATGTTCCAGGGGAACCCAACACCCTATCGGACTAATCATGCAGATATCCTCTACCAGACGATCACGAGTGGCAACTCGACAGTTATGTTTTACATCGCATTTTCTCACTGTGGGTTTTCCCACGCTAGACCTGTTTGCTACAGGAGAAAACAAGCAATGCCCAGGCTTCGCGTCCAGGTTTCCCCAACCAGACTCCAAGGGGAACACCCTATGGATGAGTTGGTCATGGACATTTGCCTACGCTTTTCCCCCCAACTCCACTTATGAACAGGGTGGTGAACAAGATTCACAAAGAACAGATGACGCCGATCCTAGTTGCTCCCATGTGGGCGAGACAGCCTTGGTATCCACATCTGTGCAAACTGGCGATGTGCGCTCCATTCAAGCTCCCATACCAAACCAACTTGCTTTGCCAACATGGGGGACAACATTACACCCTCAACCTCACTCACTGAACTTAGCAGCATGGCTCCTGTGTTCATAGAGTTTGGACATCTAAACATCATACCTCAAAGGTGCTTGGATATCCTCAAGGAGGCACGTAAACCAAACACCAGACACTGTCATTAAGTGGAGACGATTTGTAATTTGGTGCCAGTCAAAACAAATAAAGTCGATAGAATGTACTCCAACTCACATTCTTCACTACATGCTCCACTTACTAGACTCAGAGTTAGTATTGAACTCAATAAAGGTTCACCTGGCAGCGCTCTCTGCATAAACCACCTCTCAGAGTAAAGTATCATAGTGGAAGGCACCTGTCATTAAGGCATTCATGGAAGGGGTAAAGAGACTCCACCCTCCTTTATCAAACCCACCACCAGGCTGGGACCTCAATGTAGTACTTGCAAAACTCATTGGAGCCCCCTTTGAGCCTATGCATAAGTCAAGCCTTAAACATCTCAAGTATAAAACAGCTTTCTTGGTGGCAATCACCTCCATAAGAAGAGTCCGGAAACTTCAAGCATTGTCTGTGCAATCCAAAAAGACAAATTGGTTTTAAGAACAAACCCTAGGTTTTCACCCAAATATATTTCAAAATTCCACGTAAACCAATCCATCGAGCTACTGGCCTTCTTTCAGAACCCAACTAGCTCAGCTGAGAAAAAACTCCATACACTAGATGCAAGCAGGGCAGTCCTTCTATGTAAACATGACCAGAGCCCTCATGAAAAAAGACCAACTGTTTGTCTCCTTAGCACCAGGCAGAGAAGGAGATTGCATCTCCAAGATTGCCATCTCCAGACGGATAGTCAGATGCATACTGCTCTGCTACTCCTTATCAAGCAAAACACTGCCTTTCACACCGAGAGCTCACTCCACAAGGGGTGCAGGAGCTACTCTGGCATTTATCGCAAACGTCCCGCTGGATGCCGTTTGCAAAGCAGCTACATGGAGCTCAGTACACACTTTAACGCAGCACTATTGCATTGACACACACTCTAAAGCAGATACTCAGGTGGGACAAGCAGTTCTTAAACATCTATTCACAACCCACCACCTTCTCCTAACACTGCTCGCTAATCTATACATAGCATGTGATCAAGCCTCAGAAGGGATACATTATTCACTGTGATCGTATTTCTGATACTTTTATCTGCTTTGATTCACATGCGCCCAACATTCCTCCCCTTGGAGTAGAAGGTACATAGATGTTTTCTGAACATCATTGGGCTTTATCTGATACATATCTGCTTTAATACACCTCTACTCACGCTACACTTCATGCAACCTCATGTCAGAAAGAAAACAATCTGAGGGACCTCGACGCGTGAAGGAACATGTGTACAGTGGACGTCACACTAGGGATAGTATTACTGGCAGGCCCTGTCGACGTCACTTTTCGAGTTTCTAAAACAACTGTTTTACTGTTAATACTCTGTAGCTTCCACTAGATGTCGGCCTATGCATAGCATGTGAATTTAAGGAGATACAAGCATCAGAAATACAATTACAGTGAGTAATGTATCCCATATATTACACAGCTTCCGGTAGCGGCTGTGTAGTTATGGTTAAATTGCTCAACCCATAGGAAGGGCACTTTTTGGGCGGCTTATACCCCCCGCCCGACCCCCTGGATGAATCATCACCAAACCTTGCAAAAAAGTATATGGCCCCCTCAGATTGAATTGGAGAAGTTTGGTGAGGTTTCGTCCAGGGGGCCTCAAAGTTATAGGGGGGGGTCCCAAAGTGTTTGGCTTTCCTCATAGACACAATGGAAACAAATGTTGCTCATTCCTACAGCCCAAACCGCTGGATGGATTTTCTCCAGATTTGTGCAAGGAGCTGCGGCTTGGTCCCGAAATCCTGCTTTTGTAAATTTGGTGTAAATCCGTCCAGTAGTTTTGAAGAAAATGGCCAATAAGTAGGTCAAAAAATGTTTGTGATATCTGGGTTCGTCCGCGGACTCACTTCCCTATTTGCTCCACGGACACCCCTCTGGACCAATCGGGGTAAGGCGTGATGTCCGCGGACAGTGAACGCGTCCGCTGATTTGATGTTGAAAAATGTGATGTGCGTCAGATATTTTGAAACGGGAGCAATGTTGGATTCGCAAACAGTGTCCGTAGTTCGCGTACATCGCAGTAAAGACATTCAAATACACATCATTGCACTTGTCAAACTAATGAAACCATATCTGGGGAGTTGAGGGGTGATGAGGATGGACAGGGATATGGCCATAAAAAGCAAAAAAAACAGGCGTTTTCTTCTGTGAAGTCCGCGAACATATCCGATGTCCGGGGGCATTCATGTATATTTTTGTATGACACGGTTGGTGAAAAGCAGTTTTTGGATAGCTTATAACTTTGGTGCCACTCAATGAAACTGCATGACATTTTGTGATTTCATTCTCGCCTTGACTTGAATGATTCTACAAAGTTTGGTGCTGTTTTTCCAAAAGGGAACAAAATTAGAGGGCCGGTCCCAAAATATTTCAAAGGCTTATACGTTTCGGTACCATTATACGAATGTGCACACAAGTTTGCAAAAAGATTTTTAAGACCCAGATTTGAATGTTTTTGCAAAGTTTGGTGGGATTTTGTCAAGAGGTGGCAAAATTAGATGTGGGTCTCAACATTTTTATATGACTTATAACTTTGTTGCCGTTTGATGAATGTGCAGAAAGGATTTTAGAAAGATTATACACCCAACCTTGAATATTTCTGCAAAGTCTGAATGGATTTTGTCAAGGTGGTGACAATAGTTCTATGAATATTTTATGTATGTACAATTTTACACTTTTCAAAAAATAAAAAATGTACAGATTTGCAGCAAACTCGTGCAAGGAGCATTTGCAAGGATGTGAAAGTATGGTTTTGCCTCTGTTTTAGTTTTTGAAAAGTGACATAATGTAGGTACAAAAAATAGTGATATACCTTTGGTGACTGAGGTATAACGTGTGACCATGGCCAGAGGCCAGATAGTTCGGTTCATGGACAAAGGCTATGACCCAGACAATCCGGCTACTGGCCATGACCATGAGGGACTGGGATTTCGGTTAAAGTGGGCATGGCCACCAGGGATTGGCTATGTGGTAAAGTTTTTCGAAAACAGGATAGGTTTGAATGGGCAAACAATGTTGCTTGTGGCTACAGCCTGAAGTGTTGGATGGGATTTCAGCAAACATTCGCGAGGAGTATTAACAAGGAACTGAAAGCATGGTTTTGCAAATCTGTCCTGTGTTTTCTTTTTTCTAAAGTGTGACATAACTTTGGTGCCTGGGCAATGGGCCTGGCCCTGAGCAACGACAAATGTGTACTCTGATTTGCCGATTGGGGTATGCAGCATGGCCGAAGCTCATGCCCCATTCATTGCAGAGACTGGCCATGCAAGCTATTGGTCACATTATGAGGGAATAGTGGACACTGAACTAGGATGCCGGATAGGTGCAGTGGATATCGGGGGGTGGTTTGGTGGGGCTGGGGTCATGATCGAGCCTCATGCCCTTGGCAATTGAGCAGTGACTTGCAAACCTGGCATGCACTGCTAATAATGACACACATAAGTATGCGTTGCAAAAAATATTTTTGTTAAAGGAGGTTTATAGTTCTTTGATATATGTTAAAAGAGAAATTATTAATAACTTATCTCCAGTGATGTAACATTATGAAACATTTCCTCTTATAAAAACCTATTTAATTCACAGAAAAAACTTTGTTAAAGGGATGTTATGGTTAAAATGTACCACACCCTTGGGACCTATCAGCCCCTGCAGTTAGCTAGTGGCCTCCCACCTTGGCACCCCTCCTGGGCTCCCATGAGCAGTTTCCCATCCATACTGCCTCTTTTATGTATGCACTTCTCTCACTGCACAAAGCATAGATGCATGTATAGGTGCATTATGTACAATTATTTGGCATAAGTATAGGAAATGCAGATGCAAAAGCTTTGTAGAACATTGTTTAGTCGCAGTTGGTGTGGAAGTTTAATATGTTGATAGACTAGATGTAAAGTTGTTGAACTGATTGGTGGATATATGTGTGAATGGTTTAAAGCAGGCAACAAGGGATTATTACAAACATAACAGTAAAAAGAGTGGAAGGGCTGTCTTGTGTGATGGTGTGCATGTGCAATCTGGGTTTTCTAATAAGGCATAGGCTAGACAGGAATGCAGAGACCGTGGATAGTCATGAAGGGCAATGGATTATGGTCTTTATTGTATACTAAACAGAAGAATTGTTTGGGCTTTTTTGGTTTTCTCTAGTATGCAACTGTCTATTATTTTCATTAGCATAATAGAAAATGCTAATGGGAATGTTGGAGAATCTTATTGAATCAAACTACTTTACTGAAAAATGTAAAGTAGATGGAGTCTTTAAGCTTATTTTTTTTAGTTCTATTTTTTAACTTTGAAAGGTGGTTCATAAAGGAACCTTTTTTATGTTTTATTTAATTTATATTTTGCAGGAGAGGCCAGAAAGTAAGTTTGGGAGGGAAATGAGAGAAGGGGCACCAACCACCGATATGCAGGGGGAGGTGGACAGGGGAAGGTGTTGTGCGTGTGTAAAATCTAAGGTAGTGGCAGTGTTTCTCATGCTCCTTAATTACAGGTTCAAAAGCACTTTGAAATTACCCCCCCCCCCCTGCAGAGTGGTGTGTTGAGGTATATACAGAGTACTGTTGTTTTCAAAAGATATGGACCAACAGCCTCTTTTATTGTTTGCAAGGTAGCTGGTGGGATTTTGTGTTCCACAGAAGTAGGCTGTGTGGTTACAGTATTTGTTGAGGAAGATCAGGTAGAGGAAGACAGCCTACTACTTCCTGAGAAAAGAACATCCTGTCTCACAGCATTGCGTTGGTTGGATTTGGTGTGGAGGTGCACAGAGGTGGTCCCGTAGGAGTACTGCCCAGGTTGGCCGCGACCGAGTACAATCAGTGCATTTCACTTTGGTAGCTTTAGCCTTTGGTACATTCCCAACAGTGGTAAAGAACTGCCACACCCATGATTCTCTCTGGGTGCTAGAGGGGTAGGCATTTCCTCTACCTCATCTTCCTGGTCCTCTTTATTGTCTTTTGAAGTATTGTGCTACTTTTGTCGTGTAGGTTCTCCAGCTGGTGGTGGTGGTGGCTCTTGGGGAGGAGGCATGGTAATAGCTTATGCCATTTTTTAAGATAAATAGCAGTTTTGCTAATATTCTTCTAAGTACGTGCTCTGTGCTAGATTGTTAATGGATATTGAGTAATAATAGGTGTAAGAGCTCTGCAAGGGTAAATTCTGAGCTTCAATGTTCTTAGATCCGCTGAAAATGCAGTTCTGAACTGTTCGTGAAGCACAGACCCGTTCGCGAAGTGCAGACATGTTCGTGAACATGTGACACTGTCCGGAAAGTATGCAGTGACGTCAGAGATTCGCAAACATGGGCGAACAAGAAAGCAGTGGAAAAAGTGTACAGAAGTGTTCAAAATTATGCTAGAAGGTGGGGAGTGGCAGAGTTTAAGGTATTGGGGGAGTGGGGGCGGGGGTGGGGCAGTATGATTATGGTTAAGTTGCACTAATAAAAACCTATTCAATTCAATAGAAAAAACGTGTTAAAGGGACATTATGGTTACAAGTAAAACCGAAAACCCCCAAAAATTTGCCAGTTATGGTAAGCTAAGCAACCAAAACTACCCCATAAGTTCCTCCATGTACCTATGCCACACCAATAGTACTAGTAGTAGTGGGACGAGGAAGAATAGGGTTGATTCCACTGAACTCTTATCTCGAGATACTGGGACGAGGAAGAAACTGGGAGCCAGGAAGAACCCTCAAGACAATCTCACTGAACCGTCTATTTCTGGTGTTATATGAGACTTAAACATGGAAGAGGGACTAACCACCGGGTCAGTCCCACCCTTGAGGCACCGCGAGCGATCCTGCAGCTGCTGACCAGGATGTAGCCAGTGAAGTTAGTGTGTCCCTACCTGCTCCTGAGAAAATGGAAACCGGAAGAGGCTGAGGCACGTGTTGCGAGAGACGGTCGAGCAGGTATGTGCAGCCGGGCACCCAGGAAGTGCTGGGTAGCCACGTATGGCAGCGTGCAAAATGGAAACAACTTCAAAGAACCATTGAAAGAAGTGGAGAAGCCAGAGCCCGAGGTGATCGACTGAGGGCCCATACTGAAGGTACGGGATGGCCCGGGAACCTCGAGGGGGCAAGAGAAACCAATGTGAAGGGTTCTGGGACCCGAGAATGAAAAACCAATGTGAAGTGGTCTGGGACCCAAGAATGAAAAGCCATGGGAAGGGTTTCGGACCTGACAACGAGAAGCTTTTGTAAAGGCATCCAGGGACCCTCATGTGGAGAAGCAGTATACTTGGCAGGGGAGTTTACCAGAGATACTGGCCGAAAACCAATTGGACAAGTACAGGGTCAAGGAACCGGCTGTGACCGAGGAGGAGTTTCCCCAGACACACATCTTCCTTGTTGCAGTACCTGGCAGGGGACTATATCGGGTCTACCGAACTGAATCACTGGAGAGGCTCATCAAGGGCCTGAGAAAGGCATGGGGATGGGAGACATTCCCCATAGTTTGTGAACTATACCCATCCAGAAGAAGTCTCATTCTTCTGGACCTAGAGGAGACAAATTCAGTTTAGTTTGGTTATAAGTATAAGGGGTAGAAGTAGGGTTCTGACACGGGACTTTTTAGTTATGTACATTTTGACAGTTCCTTAATATTTTATTGAGGCAGGGAAAACCCCTCTTAGAGTGAGGGATAGGCAGGTGTTCTCCTTTCTTTTTTTCCCTCATAAATAAGTCTTTGCCCAAATGCATGCCACCTGTGTGTCAGTGTCCTCCTTCGATACTCTAAATCCATAATGGACTTTAACTAAATAAAAAAGCAGGACACAAAAAAACTGCAGGAGACTTGTTTTGCACCACACTCAGTGCTTGTTCACATGTAGACCAGGGAAAGTAACTTAACCAATAGAACAATATGAGTCATCTTCCTCGTGGCAGTACTTGGCAGGTTAGTGTAGCAGGTCGGCCGAGTCAAAGGAAAAAGTACCTGTGCCTGGGACCCAACCACAGTTGGAACTTTATATGGTATTGAACAGAGGAGACACTGGACTGTCTAGGGAAAGTGAGTCATTCCCTCTGGGTTTAGTGCAAATGGCACATCGTAATGAGAAGCATCAGGAGTAGGGAGTCATCCTCCTGATATCAAGTGGCGGAAGTAAGAACATGCTCCCAGCCACAGGAAGGGAGTCATTCACCCTGGTCTTTGACTGCAAAGTGTTAAAATAACGTTTCAACCGGGTAGGAAGTCGTAACCCCTAGATACATCAATGACCCAAGAGGAGAAGTGTTGTTTGGATTGTTTTTTTGGTTGAGGACACTTTCAAACAGGGGAAGGGAGTCATTCCCCCTGGTGAGAACTATTGAAATTCCCGAAGTATACTATGATCACAAAACCAGGAGAAGGGAGCCATTCTCCTGAGCAAAGAACAGTTTAGACTTGATTTATCTACTTTAGTTATAAGTGTGAGGGACAGAACTAGGGATTTTGACAAAGGACGGTGGACTCTTAAGTTAAACTGACATTCTGACATATCCTTTTTAGTCTTTAGTTGAGGCGGGGAAACCCCTCTTAGAAATAGGGACAGTTTCTTTTCACAAAGAATAAAGGTCTTTGCCAATCATCATGCCACCTTTGCGTCAGTCTCCTTCTTCTGCACCCTTACAGTATGCACTCATGTCCTGTCAGACATCTAACTCTGAAAACAGCTTTCCTGGTGGCAATCTCGTCAGCAAGATGTGTAAGTGAGCTGCAGTCTTTATCCTTCAACCCTCCTTTCCTCCAGTTTTTTAAGGAGAAAGCTTCACTCAAGATGCAACCTGGATTCCTACCTAAAGTGGTCTCTGAATTCAACATCTTTCAGAGCATTGATTTGCCAGTGTTTTATCCTCCTCTGCATTCTTCTAAAGATAAGGAATGATTGCATAGGTTAGATCCTAAGAGGGCTCTCAGCTTTTATGTAGCTAGGACAGCAGAATAAAGGCATGATGACCAACTTTTTGTGGCTTTCTCTTTGTCTAGGGAAGGTCAACTGTGTCAAAACAGACTATCTCCAGGAGGATAACTCCCTGCACTGTGGTGTGTTATTAGAGAGCAGACAAAGATCGGACACCAGGCATAAGGGCACATTCTACCACTGTATGGCAGCATCATATGCGTTGCAAAGGAGTGTTCCTGTAAAGAAAATATTTTGTTCCTCCACATGTTCACAAAGCATTACTGCTTGGGTGTGGTTCAGGCACTCGATTCGGCAGAGTGGTTTTGCAGAGTCTCCTTGTCCAAGGGCTTTTAATCCCGCCTCCGCACTATCTACTGCTTTGGGAGTCCATCTGATGAGGAATCTGAGGGAGAATGTAATCCATTGAAGGAGAAATTACTTACCACTAATGTTCTTTGTATGGATTCTTCTGCTGCAGATTCCTCATCACCCTCCTATCCAGCCCCGCTCTGAGAGTGGTGAAAGTGGTCTGCAATTTGTTGTTGTCTTCTGTTGGGGTGAAGTTATGAATTGTGATGTATTAGGCACAGTTTGAGGCCTTTCAGTTGTAGTGCTGTTAGTGATTTTCAGTATAATCCTGTTCCTCCGTGGCTGCTGATCTCAGTGGAAAAAAGGCGTGGAACTGATGTACGGGGGCGTAATGACTTGGTATATTTACGTCATGTCTGGAGTCGACAAGCGGCATGGTCAAGGGAAGATCGATGGTAATCGTACCATGCCCCCTGTCGAAAATGTTTGAGCAGCTGATGCTGTAATGGATATCTATATGCTGGAGAAGAATCCATAGAAAGAACATTACTGGTAAGTAATTGCTCCCTCTGCATTATGGGGCAACCATTTTTTGTGGATTTAGAATGCCTTATAATATTTTTCTACCACATAACACTGGAAACTATTGACCCAATAAAAGGCATGTTCTAATAAAAAATAAAATACATCAATATAAAAAGCAGCATAAATAAACACATTCATGTAAAGAATGGTAATGCAGCACATAGTGGAAAAATATTAATGTGCCAAGCAGCATAGAAACAATAGACAATCTTAAAAGCAACATTTGATAACTCACTGTAACAGAGCTTTTACCATGATGCACTATTTATGTATCACAGAGCAGTTGAAAGCTCTGATATGACACAGAATTAAAACTTTGTCTAGCCAAACTTAAAAATCGATTGATGGAATTCACCTGTCTTTAGCCGGATCAGTGATATGCTCCTGGGAGAATAATTGGTCTGTCGTTAATCACACCAAAATGCATAGTGAGACTTGTCGTTATGGCTCAAAATAAGGTATATGCCTCTCAAATGTTGTTTATCATTTAGAATTATCGCCGGAATTATGTATTTAATAGATCAGTGGATTATGATCAAGATCCTGTGTTCTTATTTTCTTGGAAGATGAAACGCAACAGCACAAGGGAATTGACTGCTGGCTATTAATAAACGAGTGTTGCTCACATTTGTATCCTAGCTCGCCTCCTTGGGACAACACAACTTGTCATGTCTCCCTACAGCTGAGTCATAGCACCAGCTGATGTGTGTTTATTAAGTCATAAAAGTCACGCTCTGTACAATTTATCATCTGAGGGAAATGTGTCCCAGAATTTCGCGTCTGCAAAACACTGCAATCGCATCCCATTTTTCTATTGGCTAGTTGTCGGCCATGTATGCAACAGCTCAGTTAATGAGAGTGACTGTTCCTGTAGTTTCTTAAGAATCATTGGAACTTTAAGTAAACCATTAGACAGATGCTTTGTAAAGTAAATGTACAATTAGATGTGAGGATCGGGCCCAAGGAATCAAAAAAGAAAGTCAAAATTATTAATTCGGAAGTCAAGATGTCAATCAGAGGAAGTTATGCTTTAACATGGCCATGTAACATATCGGTCCCGCTCCCGCAATGCCCGTTTGGATTTCGGCAGGCGGAGCATGCTTTGGTTTCTCCAACGGTGGAGGTTGCCTTAGAGACGCGGGGGACGCGATGCGCGGCTCCATACCGTGCCAAGTGTCAGGTCAGGTGATCGTGGCACGTCAGGGTCCGCCCACCGGCAACACAGTTATAACGCTGCTCGCAGGAGAAGACGCTGCTTCTAATTAGCGTTTACTTACCTAACTTCATCTGAATCCTCGTTTATTTTGTGTATCGGACCTCGGAATTCCATCTGACTCTGCTACTCGTCTCTCCCTTGAATCTGGCGAACCGGAACTGGTCCCCTTACCGGTGACTCTTTCCTACCTCTGCAGTATCCCGTGGATTCCTCGGCTGCAGTTTCCTGTGGATCCATCTTCCGCTGCAGTCTCTCGTGGTGTGTTCATACTAGCAGCTTTCAGCACGTTACTCCAATACCACTCGTGCTGGTTGAAGTTGCATCAGGCGGGGATTGCCATCACTTCCTGCTTCGAACACGCGATAATACTCAGGTGAGCCTTGCCCACTCCCTGTTTCTCATGCTTTATATTTTCTTGCTCCTATCTGAGGGGAACTAGGACAGTGTTTTGTGCTTCTCAACTTCCAACTTAACTCAAGAGACCTTTGACCTTCATAGAGACTTGTCCTGTGTGGAACTGTGTGTTTGTTTACCCCACTGGAATACTAGTGCACTGTGGACGCTATCCTGGTTAGTGCACCATCCCGGCTCTAGTTGTGTGCCGCTTGCCATCCGGGGTACTTCCCTATACTAACCATCCTGTTTATTTTCTCCTGTCGTTGTCTTCCTTACTTTGGGACCATTCCAATCTCCCCTAGGGTAAGATTCTACAAATTACTCCGATTAACATTTTGTATTAATTTAGGGATACCTGGGTAATTGCTGTTTTTGTTCTACTTTCCCTAGTTGGTGGCTATCTTGAGAAAAATCCCTTAATTCTCCATCCTTGGGTCTTTCAGGTAGATAACATCTAGAACAGGATAACATTTCACTATCCTTTTTTGGGTTGACTAACGTGTTCATTTTTTCCTTACAGCCCTGTCATAGCGGTGTGGGTATCTCCGCTCTTTTGAGTAATCCATCACTCTGTCTGTTACATCCACAGCAGAGGAGTATATTGCCTAAAAGAGGTCCTCAAGTTGAGAAGACCCGGTTCTGTGTGTATCCTTGTTTGGAGATACACAGCTTGGCTTGAACTATAATCTGGAGCAGCTCCCTCTTATCTGCGGATTCGAGGTCGAGCAACGCCCGGCCTGTTCAGCTATTGGTGAGTTACAGGCCATCTGGCAACTCCCCTTTTATTCCTTGCTATGGAAGCCCTATTGCTCCACAGCTTTATTACCCCTCTCTTTTGGTTTGATGGGCATGGTAAAACATCTCTGCAACTAGCCACCTTGAAGAGATGGGCTAAAAGGGAGCCTTCCTTTCTCACGCCACCACTAGCAGCCCTAAGCCTGCAGTGGGCCTAGATGCCCCGCCACAGTGGAACTATATTAATTCTTCTGATTGGTTCTCTTACAAGCACACAGACATCTTCCAAGTGGTTTGGCTCAAATGTTTTTAATGTTTGGGAAGGAAATCATAATATGGCATGACCAAGAAGTGTGACAAATGGGTCAATGTAGAGTAGCACATAGACGATATGTGCCCACAGCTCTTTGACTCCTCCGGGCCCCCCAGTTCTTATTGGATCGGTCTAGAAAGATTTCTCTGCAAACGGTCATCCGGAAGAGATGGCCAAAATGGAGCCTGCCTTCTTCACTCCCCCACTGCCCTTCCAAACCCCGTAGTGCCACAGTGGCTTATTAACTGTTCTGGTGTGTTCTCTCATAAGCACACAAACATCAATCTAATTTCTTTGTTAATATGTTATTATTTTGAATGGACTTGTAATGACATGTATACATAGTGTGAGCAATGAGTCTCTGCAGAGTAGAGCATATATAGAGAACACATTCTGCAGAAATGTAGTATGATGTGATGAACTAGTAATCTTTGTTTCAAAGTGCTCCTTACAAATTTACACTCTTAATGTGAAAACCATCTTCCTATTATTCCTCTTGTTACATAGTATGATAGCGGTAACGTTATGAGCATGGAAAGGGGGGCGCTGTGGAGCAGCGAGCCAAAATAACGGACCTTTTCTAAACTCTGTGCAGACTGGGGCCAGAAACCTAGATCTCTCCGTCTGATCGCCAAGCTAAAGCGTTCTAAGACCATATCTGTGATTGCAACTACACAGTGCATCTGCGGTCCCGCTTTGGTCCCGGACTACGCTCTCCCGCTGCAGATATTGGCGTGTGTACAGCGCCTCGGCGGTTGACCTAGTTCGTCCCCCCGAGGAGTCGGAGTGTGGGCCGGGGACGGCTGACGCAGAGGAGCCTACTGTGATGATCAATGAACTGAGCCGCGGTGCAGTGTCGGGGGTGTAGTACAGGACTATCGTTGAATCTGGGCAGATACTGGACGGCTGCCTGTCCTCACATATTGCGGCTCTTCTATGGTGCAGCTGGACAGGTGGTGCTGCGGGGGCTGCATCCCCTGTGATAAACGGTGTCACGAAGCCTGGGGAAAGGAACGGACTCCCCTCTCCCATTCAGTCAGATTCAGCATTGCAGCGATGGTGGAGGACGGCCTGCTAAGGAGCGGGCAAAATTACTGGCGTCCGGCACTGTTGACTAATTGAAGCGAGACAGTGAGGACTAGTGGAGAAGGCCTTGGGCTGGGCCTGACCGTGACTTGATGGAGCTAGTGAAGTACCTTGCGCATATAAGGGCCGGTAGGGGTTGTAAGGAAGGCATGGTATTAAGAGTAAGACAGACACAATTGACCACAGTTCAAGGGTGTTTGTTCAACTTCAAAAAGGGTTTGGAAAACGCCTATCTAATCCTAAATCTAAAGATCGGAGCAAGCTACGACCATCAAATAATAGTAACGCAGTCCTAGTGGTGTCTTGTCAAAACAAAAGGGCCTATACTAAAAAAAACTATTGCCAATCTTTACCTCGAAATACAAATAGTGTGGGAAATAATGTTATGCAAAATAAAGTGGTGTTCAAGAAATGACATGTCAGGATATTTAGGCCGTTGGCCTCCCTTCCCCACATTTTCAGCATGGGCCAAAGCTGCACACTTGAGCTTAGCACAGTCTCTGGCTTCTCCAACACAAGGGTGCAATTCAAACATTAGCATCAGGGCCTACTCATACGTCCCGCCCCCTTTCCTCCATACTGTATGGGCGTCCCTCACTAAACCTTTTTCAACAGAAAAATCATCTTCCCCTTTCAATTTAGATGCGTGTGGGGGCTTGGCACTGGGAGCATGCTCTTCCCTCACTCTGGCCACCGGTGCCACTCCTCAGTCCTCTTTTCCGAAACAACGGGAACGGACCGCTGTCACCAGCACTCCTTGGTTAGACTTCTGGCCTAGTAATTCCATGCACTCTTCCCCAGAGAAGTACTTTTGTATTCTTTTTCTTCTCTTTCAATCAGGTACCACTCTGTCCTCAGGTGCCACACTCCTCCCTGGCGCATGTGGATGACGGCAGGCTTCAGCAGGTGTCACGCTCACACCACACGCCCTCAAGAACAGATTAGCCAGATAGTAAAGTCGCCTCCAGAGGACTTAAAGGCGTTTGTTAAGCAGAAGACCAGGCCCAAAGTAGGTGCACTGTTCTCCACCGCACCCCGCAAAGGCGACTGCTTCGCAAGAAGCGGACGAGCAGGCGGGACCTAACAAGTTCTAGTACCAGCACACGTATCGTGGCTGCTTCAGCTACGGGCCACCAGGCTGAGGGGTCTTAAGATCCCACCGGTGAATTTGCTGAGGGACCGCAAGGTTCTATTACCGGGTCTCAACCCGAGGGGCTAAGCCCTAGTAGCAGACTGATGTCTGAGGGGGTGCCTATAGGCAGCACTACCGGCACCACAGCCTAGGGCACTATGCCTACCAAGCCCCATCATGAGGTGCAGGGTAGGCCTCAACCTCCACCGCTCACCGTACTGGAGGGAGCCGGTCCCAGCACGGCAAGCAGCATGATGCAGGCACGTGGCATGCAGCCAGACCAAATGGCCACAAGGCCAGACAAAAGGGTGGCTCGCCTGACACCTTCCCCCTTTGGGGACCAGGTAGGGGAACGAGTCTCCAGGTGGGACTGGTCAACGCCGGGCACTTGGCCCACAGCATACCGATCAGCTTTGCAGGGCAGATACAGCTCGCTCCATACAGCCAGGCAGGGTGAGCCTAGGTTTCAGCAACCTCAGGGCCCCTTGCTTATGCCGAATCCATCAAGCACTCCTCCGGCCTGTGAAGATGTGAAGACAGGTTCTTTGAGAAGTTCCTTATGCACATGAGGTTCCCACAGATGGGCAACATCCTTTGGGATGTTATCAGGGACATGCTCCCTCTGGTACAGCCGCTAGCACCCATGGCCAATCCATCCTTGGGTCCAGTTGCTCTGGTTCCAACGCAGCCCCAGATGGCCACACCAGTTCCTAGGACACTGGTTCCCATGCCAGTCACAGCAGCCCTGTATCTGCTTCCGCAGCAGCCTCGGGCGCCTATCAATACGCCACAGCTCCCTGCTCCCAGCACTCCTCCAGCTGCACCGGATCAGCAAGACACATTGTTGGATACAGATGAGTGGGAGGATCCTGACACTCCATGATCAGCCAAGGCCTTTCATGAATGGTTGGCGGGCCTGGCTGAATATTTGGGTATCCCACAACAACCAGAGGCGGGGGTATTGGCAGAGGTTCTCACTCTATGCCCCACTGCTAGAATGGGAATTCCAATGCAGAAGGACATGGTGGCGCTTGGCAAAAAAGGATGGCTCAAGCCACATGCTACGCAACCCACCAATAGGCGTGTGGCGTGACGTGTTCTGCTGTGTCCCGCCGTATCCCTCATTTCCTGCATTTCACCGCAGACCGCTGACTGCAGAGCGTTGGAGTGAATATATAATTTTGAAGCTGCAACTTTGTTTCTCCTCGCTGGCTGCTTTTTTTCTTGCTGGCTGGTGCTTGCACTGCACCTTTAAGGGGGGAAGGACATCTACCACACTTCGCTACGCATCGCATAGCTGGGGGTTTATAAGTGTTCTGCTGTGTACAGCAGTGGAGGCAGCAGCAGTGGAGACTTCTTTTCTGCAGTAAGTGCTTTGCTTTTGTCTATATTCTTCTAACGATTCCTGCTGATCTCAAATTGTCCAAACGCTGGAACGCTGGAACAATGGAAGCCGGGCTGAGAAAAGACAGCTCTTTACTGATACAACAGAGAGTTTTGGAGTGACTGTTGGTACTTGTTACCTTTGAGCCCCTGTAGCCCGGTAAATCCGCCCAATGATCTGCTTGTCTTTCCTTAATATACCTTAGTACGGCGTACGCCAGTAAGGCCCCGCCTTTCTTTTGGAATTTCAATTCTATTTTCGGCTTCTGAACTTTCTAATCTCTGAAATTCTATGTAGGTGACGAAGAAATACATCTGGGCACCATGGACTGTTCTATCTTGTTGCTTAATACACAGAACCCATTACCAAACTCGGAAGGTTGCTCCATACGTTGGGGGTGGTACATTAAGCTGTGCTCCATGTGTAACCTGATAAGTGCGGTGTACCAGGATGACACCTCTAACCTCTTACTCCAGCACTGTGCCAACTGCCACCCATTAGCCCCTCCCCACGACGAGCCATCACAGCTTGTTCTTTTTAGAACAACAAGGTTGTATTTATGGTGGAAGACGTATCCCCCGATAGGGGGCAATCAAATTGATTAGACAATAATATCTTTGAGGGCCAAGCAGCGGGTTTGTGGTAGATCTCTTTCTTCTGCTGGGGCTTCCCTCTGGAACAGCCTCCCTGCCTCTCTGAAACTTTAGGAGAACCATCTCCGGTTCCGGAAGCACCTCAAGACCTTCCTATTTGCTTCTGCTTTCTCTCCTCCTCTCCCCTTCTGATCTCCAGACTGAATCTGAAACTGCACTGGTTACCTGGTTACTCTCTGATCTTGGGGCCAGGTCCCCTCCCTGCCAGTTGCACACCTGCACTGCCCCCCTGGCAACCCTTGCACTCAGGGACTGTTTCTGCATCCCTACGGCTTCTACTTGCACTTGACACCTGATGTCTGCACTTGCACTTGCCACCAGCTGGCCGCACTTTTATTTATTGTCTTTATTTATTTTACTGTTATCCTATGTACTGCACTTCCCCCTCCTCTTCCCCCCCCGCATTTTTCCCCTTCCCCCCCTCTCCTGCACTTGCACAATCACAATGTCTCCTGCCTAGTAGGATCGTTGTCTCTGTCTTCCCTCTGTTTCCCCTCCCTTGCTTCGTCACGCCTTGAAACACTTGTGTATAGGCGCGTTATAAATATCATATATCATATAATCACCTCAACAGCACAGTAGTCTTCTGATCTCCTCCCTGCGCATCAGGAAGAAAGCAGGGCCTTCGGAACGCTTTCTTTGGACATCAGTGCACTACCATATCTGAGCCCTCCTTTTTTGTCAAACGATCTGACTGGGCAGGTCTCAGCAGTTCCAAATACTTCAATTGAGTGCGGGACGGCTCCTCCTTCTGAAACCATGGCAGAGGCCACTGTCCATCCGGCCCCTGCATTATCTCCCCAGCCACTATTAGTGGCCCTGAACTTCGTACTGACATCCATGGTCAAAGTTTTTGGGCTGCTAAAAGAAGTACATCAGGCTGGCACCCTTATGGAACTAACGAAGGAAGCGTGGAAATGCAAATCCTCTACTCACATAAATGGGTTGGATGATTCTTTGCTTTCTTCCTCCACAATGGAGGAGTTTATCAGGCTTGCCCAGATTCCACCTGAAACAGTAGCTGCAATATCGGGACCTGAGCAGCAGAGTGTCCCTAATGTGAATCACCCCCACATACCTGTGTCACTCATCGAGGAATCCGTGTTGGACGGAATCCAACAGGATAAATCCAAATGGAAAGTGATCGCAGACAAAGCAGGTCTTCGAGCCGAACAGAAAAAAAGTAAGAATCAAAAACTGAGAAAAAAAATCTAGAAGAGCAAGGAAACTGCAATTTTTCAACGCCATGGACAAGGGCACTGAAATTCCGGAAACATTTGATCCTCTGCCGCAAGTAACATCTTCGAAGGCTCAAAAAAGAAAGGAAAAGTCAAATTTGAGGAACAATCCGGAGCCGAACTATGGCCTTAACCGGGACAAAAACCAGTCTGATTTAGTCCGTGTGGAATCGGCGTCTCAGACAGAGGACTCTTTCACTATGAATGCGGTATCGGTAGCTCCTACTTCTAAGATCCCGAAAAAGATACCCTAGTTAGTTCCAATTTTCTGTAGGGGCAGAAATACAATTGCGGGACTTTTAGTCCCGGGATCTTCACCTAATGTGATTCCTCCTCAAGTAATAGCAGACTCTGTGGCTGCGACTCCCCATAGCAGTGCGGCTCTGGCAACCGCTCCTGCCACCACATCAACATTGTCAGAGGCAGCAACAATCGTGGGTATGGTTCCAACTGCTGCAGTCAATAAAAGTACATCTTTTCCTTTCGGGATCCCCAAAATGTGGCTATTGTCTAAAAGAACTAAACCGGGGTGGGCCCTGAACAGGAGCTCGATTTTGTCAATCACCAAAAAAATTCCATTGCTCTGCCTGCTCTCCACGTATGATCTCGAATATGTATGCTTCCCATATGAGTCAAGAACTGACCTAGTGGAGCTGTGCCTGAAATCCCTACTGGGGGTCGAAGCGTTATAGGCCGCAGCAGCGGACGACTTGGAGAAGCAGGGCTTGGTGATTTCGAACTCCCTTCCATTAAACTCTAAGGCTCAAGGAGAAACCCCAAAGGCAGACCAGGCTGAGGTGTGAGGTAGGGAGAGTGATCAGCTTGGGTTTAAGAAGAATAACATCCTTGCAACACTGCCATCTATCCTGGCTGAATCATGTCAACGATTCAGACTGACTGAGGAGCGGCTCTAGTTAAAGATCAGATCAGGATGTTGAGTTGGAATATGCAGGGTACTAGTAGTTTCAAAAATACCACTATGCTCCAATATATACACGGAGGCTTTGGTCTTGTTTCAAGAAACCTGGCTATTGAATTCTTTTAATATAGATGGCTTTACTCTAATAAAGCAGAAAGCTACACATCGGAACGGGGGACGCCCGTCCGATGATTTATTGACAGCCATTTGGAATTCTAAACTATTGAATATAGATAAAATACAAGTTGAAAATCAAGGCATTTCTGCAGCTCGCACCTATTATAGGGTAAGCGGTCAGCTGTTCTGTTTAATTGTGATTAATGTATATTGGAACCCCGCAATCTCATGTCTGACGGATTCCTTTGCAGATCTCTCCTCTCTTGTAGGTATTGAATGAATAACTTCCAACTGAAATAATTTTGGTTAGGGAGTTGAATTCGCAATGTCTTACAGTTAAGAATATTGGCAACACGAATATGAAGTCTCTGTTGAATGGTGAAAGGTGGCTGGATTTCCTGTCTGAATGAAATTTGAACATAGTGAATGGCTGCATTGGGGGAGCGAATGCATTGAGGTCAGCATGGTCCAATGGTCGTAATAGCTCGGTGATCGATTATTTGAATGCTGCATGGATTTTAAAATCAGTGAAACAGATAGAAGTGACCACAATATTTTGAAAGCCAGTCTCAATCTGGGAATTCGACCGGCACGTGATATGCATAAGATACCCCTGAATGTGAACCAGGGTGGTAATAGGGCGGTCAGATTCCAAAGAGAGGGCAAATCTCTAAATTTAAAACTTAATCACCTTCTTGGTCAACTGTAAGCAGTCGACTTATCTCAGGGCTGTCACCTGTTTAATTACACTGCTATTATTTGGGGACTTGAAGCACCCAATTTGATGACCATAAAAGGTGGGACTCATCATCAACACAATTTTGATGAAGCAACCCACCAGGAAAAAAAGAGCAATTTGAGCGCTTAAATACTGTCATAATGATCCGCAGGTTATTGCTCTCAAATGTAAATCCCTGCTGCATGGATATAAAAATTGCTCTAAAGGCCAAATACCCCTGAGATTACAAAGGGATGGGGCGTCTATGCTAAGTGTTCTCTCTCAAAACAACTATAGGAATTTCTGGGAGATGGTTAGTTATGGAAATAAATCACAGCTGGGGCCCAGTGTCAAGCCGCAACAGAGGAAGCCTGGCGTTCTCATTTCGAGAAGTTGTTTGGTCCCAAATCTGAGGAGAGTGTCCGCTGCCCAATTTAAGGCTTGGTGGAGCTTGACCATCGCGAGGGATCACATTGAAGATCTGATAGTGAGAGCCTCATCTTCAAGAGAACCTGAGCCGAATGAACTCTCAAACTCGATTCTGAAGGCCAATGCTCAAGCATGGCCTTGTTCAAGTACAGTTATATATAGTTCAAGTACTATATAATCTCTTTGAGAACATCATAGAGCATGAAACTCCTCCATCTTGGAGCTCAGCAGTAGTCATATCTATTTTCAAGGGGGGCGATCGGGCTGAGGCAGTTAACTATCGCCTGATTGCTCTCCTTGATGCTGACAGTAAGATCTATGCCTCATAGATTTTGGTTGAGCTGGAGGCCTGGGCGCAGGGCTGTGGAATTCTCCGGAAATATCAAACTGGGTACAGAAGGGGCTTGTCCACATCGTTTAATGGGGTTGTAATGCACACGCTGATTGGTAAGTCTTGGGCAAGGGGCGGGGGCGGGCCAGTCCTTTATGGATTCTGGATTGACCTGTCCCTGGCCTTCGACACAATTAACAGAAACAGGTTGTTGGCAAAATTTGACTCTTGGTGCATCCCTCCAGGGCTTTTGGCCATTATTCATCATCTCCCTAAAGATGTGAAGATACAGGTGAAATTCGGCGCCTACGGCAATCTCTCAGGTCTGATTATGACAGCTAGAGGTGTTAGGCAGGTTTGTATATTAGCTCCCTGCCTATTCAACCTCTACATGTCTGACCTGGGCAAGGCCCTAACTCTTTTTGCTTTGGTTGCCCCCAGGATCGGGATCCATCCATTGAGCTGGCTAGCGTACGCAGACAATGTGGTCATAGTTGACTTATCCCCAATGGGCCTTCAACGTCTTATCAAGCGGTTTGAGAGCAGCGATTAACGATCTAGTATCAACCCCATTAAGATGAACATTGTCTGCTTTTCAAATTCGGGTAAGAATATCCCTAAATTCAAATGGAGATTAAATGGCCTTGTCATTCCTGTAAAAACAGAGATTAAATAGCTGGGTCTGATCCTTTATACTAGCCATTCAGTCTCAAAAGTAATAGCACTCCTGGAAGCAGGGACTGACTAATTGATTTGTCAGATGAAAGGAGCAAAAGATTCTCTATTGTATCATTTCAATGATCGCTCCAAAGAGGGGTTCCCTATTTGAAGATATGGCTGATCATCTTGGGCAGTGTAAATCCGCAGAACTAATGAGACCGGAAGAAATTGCTGTGAATTGTTTAGGCGAGTTGGGTAAAAGTTCTCAGGATCTGGTAGGGAACCCATAGAGCCTTAAAAAAGCTCTATTAGATGGTGATTGGATCAAAACAATCGATAGGGTCAGAAATCTTAAGCTGGCTAAACCATTATCGCTTCTTGATAAATCTAGAGGCTTGCTACCGGGATATTTAATTAAATTCCTGAGCCTGAGGGACCGATCCAGCTTTCTCAGGTTCTGCCTGAAAGGTATGTTAACAGGCAAGGTAAGGGCAGCTTGAGACAACTCTGACACGGAGGATGTTCTCTGTTTGGAGTGTGGTGCTGGGCAGATAAAAACTTTAAGGCATATTTTGACTGACTGCCCGGCCTTGAAGGAATACAAAATTTGATATCTCTCTCAATTGTAGACTGGCTCTCCACTCCTGCTTTCTGGGAAAGGGCTGCCTCTTGGTATAATAATAAATTAACAACACAGGTTTTTAATTTGTTGAAATCTGTTGGATTGCTGTAACCGCCTCTGGCGGTTTGTTGGTTATGCCTGCATTTTTGCATCGAAGATCTGTTTTTTCCTCTCTTCGTTTCTCTCCTTTTAAAAAACGTTTTGGAAGACTTGCTTCCTTTTATTTTCCTTCTCTAGCTTCTATCTATTAAGGAATTGTGAAATGTTAAATAAAAGCAATATTATCTTGAAATATGACTTTTAAATTGTTTACTTTAATTCTTTTTTGTGAAAAGCTCATAAAGTAACTAAATACAATAAAAAATATTTAATAAATAGGCATCTTGACACCAAGTTTAGGCAAATGGAAAGGGACCCCTTCTTACTGTCTGAACACCCCCAGCCACACTCCTCAGTGATTGCGGCAGCATCACTCTACTCGAAGCCTCAATCGTCCTCGGCTACATCAGATTCTGCACTCCTGGTTAAGGAGAAGATCAGGAAGGCGTTTGGAAAGAAAATCTATTCCAATGCCACTCTCCATCTGTGCTACTCCAATGCGGACGCCATGCTGGCGGCGGTCAACCAGAGGTTCTAGCGTGAGATCGCCAATTTCCTATCTGAACTCCCGGTTCAGAGTCAGGCTCGCTTCAAGGCTGGGCTCGCTGAAGCCAAAATAGTGGTGCAGGACATAATGGAGTCCACAGTGGCTCACATCAATACCTCAGGGCGGGCCATATGAATTGCTACTGACATGAGAAGGATGGCTTGCCTAAGGGCAACAAAGTTCAACCCTGATGTCCAGTAGTGTATACTGGACCTTCCTTTTGAGGGGGCGTGATCTGTTCCATTCTACTACTGACGAGCAACTCGATAAGAAGAAGAATAGTTTGCAGACTGTTAAGTCATTATCGATCCTCACCAAGTCCAGCACCAAGGCATATAGTCAAGCGCACCAGCACTCAGACAAGGGGCTGTCCTTTGGATGCTTCAGGGGCTCCCAGGAGAGACGTTCCAGGCAACCAGACAGATCCCAGAGCCAGCACAGGCGCAAGCAGCACAAGGTGGCTCACAAGGACGTTTTCCAGTCCACCTCCTCAGCCCCAGCCTCAGAGGGCAAGAAAGCATGACAGTCATCCGGTTACCCGAGTCTCCGGTCGGGGGCAGGCTTGCCCTTAACGCTGAAAAGGTTCACCAACCCATGGATCCTCTCTGTAGTAGCCAGGGGCATCTGGCTCCCGATCCCTCCCTCTCCTCTCCTCCACTCCCTCAGATTGGTACAGCAACCCTGTTGACGGAAATGTGTGCGCTCTTTGAGAGTCAGGCAGTGGAGGAAGTTACAGCCTCTGAGCGGGGTCTGGGCTTCTATTCATGGATTTTCGTCGTACACAAAAATATCCAGGCTGGCCTGAGAGGTTCTGTTGGGGCTTTCCACCTTGAACCATTCCCTTCCTCTCCAAAAGTTTAATATGGTTACCGCAGCGCTTATAGCGGAGACATTGTGTGCAGGAGATTGGAGGTGCTCCCTGCACCTGAAGGATGCCTACCTACATGTTCTTATCTGGTAACCCCATTGGTCGTTTCTGAGGTTTAGGATCATGGGTTTTCATTTCCAATACAAGGTTCTACCCTTTGGCCTCAATTCAGCCACCAGGATTTTCACAAGAATGATGAATGCGGTGGCAGCCCTGCTCAGGGCCCAGGGTCACCACATCTCCCCATACCTAGACTGGCTTGTCAGGGCAAGGTCTCTGGGGCAGTCATGCACACCACCTCTGCCCTTATGAATACACCACATGAGCTTGGATTTTCCATCAATCTCAAGAAGTCACAGTTGGAGCCAACACAGAGTCTAACCTTCCTGGGCGTTAGCTGGAATACAAGCTCCGAGAGGATTTACCCCTCAGCGGACAAGATTGCAGCCATCAAGGGGGCCACGTGGCATTTTCTCAGCAGAGCAGTGACCTCGACATGGTGCTACCAAAACCTCTTGGGCATCATGGCGGCATGTTTCATCGCAGTGCCACATACAAGACTCAAAATGAGGTGATTGCTGTTGCACTTCGCAGCCTCCTGGAATCCGTAGAAGGGTTCCCAGGCAGAGCTGGTCAGCATCCCACATCATCTCCACAAGGACCTAGTCTGGTGGAGCACAGATGGCAGCCTGCGGATAGACGGGCCCTTCCGTCAACCAGCACCTCAGACCACCATCACCATCACCAAGGACTCATCCCTAGAGAGTAGGGGAGCTATCCCTGGCAGCCACAGTGTCCACAGGGTATGATCCGTCAGGAACAGGCAGCCCACATGAACTGGCTAGAGTTGATGGCCATCTGGCTCGCACTCGAGGCCTTTTTCCCGGTGATCAGTGGCAAGGCAATCCTCATTCAGACGGACAGCTCCACCAGCATGTATTACATCAACAAGTAGGGTGGCACTAGGTCTCCTCCCCTCTGCACTCTGGCTGTCAACATTTGGGAGTGGGCTCTGGTAATCAACATGCACCTGGCAGCAATACGCCTCCTGGGGGAGTCCAACCTGGAGGTGGACAGGCTCAGCAAGCTTAGTTCAGACAACTACGAGTGGCAGTTGGACGAACAGGTCCTTCAGGGGATATTGGCCAAGTGGGGGTCATCCTCAAGTGGACTTCTTGGCAACCTGGTCCAACTGGAAGTGCCCCCAGTTTGCGTCCTGGCAGGGACAGGGTGGGGGCTCGCTGGGCGACGCAATGCAGATCCAGTGGAACGGCATGAACGCGTATGCCTTCCCTCCGCCTCCCCTAGTCCACAGGGTAAAATGCAAGATCCGGAAGGCCCGGCACCTCCGTATCATCCTAATGGCACTCTGGTGGGCAGCAACGCTATGGTCCTTGAACTACTCAGCCTGTCGGGGCAGGCCCCGGTGCACCTTCCACTGGGCCTAACACACCTACCCTCTCAGCAGGGAAACATGATCATCCACCCTGCCTCCCAGAAGTTAGCCCTCACAGCGTGGTTCCTGAACAAATCACACTGAGGCATCTGCATCTGTCACAAGATAACCTAGACATTATATTGGGGGCTAGGAGCAATGCTACCAGGAGCCAGTGCAAAAGCAAGTGGACTAGGCGCTGTCACTGGGCTGAATCAAAGGAGGTCGATCCATTGACCTGCACATTGGACGACGTCCTCTCCTCCTCTGCGCACCTCGAACACTCGGGTGCAGGTAGACACATGCTGCACCTATATGGCGGCCATTGGAGCCTATAGGAAATCCTAGGAGGAGATGTTTTTATCCTCTAATCCAGTGGTTAAGAGACACCTGGCGGGGCTGACCAGGCTTTATCTACCCATTAAGAAACCCCACCCAATGTGGGACCTCAACGTGGTCTTGGGCGCCCTGGCGCATAAACCATTCGAACCTATGGCATCCGCGGACATCAGGCTAGTCACCATTAAGACAGCCTTCCTGGTGGGCCTTACCTCGTTCCACCAGATCAGTGAAATCCAGGCGCTGGTGGCTTCAGAGCCTTATACTACTTTTCATAAGGACAGAACTCACCCGCATTCTTACCTAAGGTTGTCTCTTCTTTCCAGCAAAATGAGAAGATAGTGCTGCCAATGTTCTTTTCAGTGGCGCCAGTGTGTGAAGTGAGGGGAGCGCATGCTCCCAGGGCCGGGCCCCCACGCGCATCTAAATTTAAAGGGGAAGATGATTTTTCTGGTGAAAAAGGTTGTGTCTCCCGTCCTTAGTGAGGAACACCCATACAGTATGGAGGATAGGGGACTATGAACTAGGAGTAAGTTGGTCACTACAGTGAGTAACTATTAATTTCCGTGCCCAAGTCTCTTTGCCTTTCAGAGGACCTGATGCGACAAACAAACAATAAGTTCTCCAGCATGGGGTCTGGCATGGATTCACATGCTCATGAATATTCCCCGTTGTCAGGCTGTGAATCCTCCGTAAAAGAAAAAAAACATTTTCACTTTCACTTAAAAACTGTATTTCTCCTCTAAACCAATCACTGTCCTCTGGGTCATACTGCCCCCATCCAATGACAGTCCTCTGCGTAAGCCCCTCCTCTGGCAGCCATCTTCAGATTTTTACCTCGAGCTTCAGTGTTGGGAGTCCTCGAGTTTGCTCTCCGATCTTTGTGTACGTTTTATTCATGTTTTTTGACGGAAAAAGTGATATTTTGTTTAAAAGAAGCCTGTGCTCTTTTCTTCATTTGCCCACAGTGGGGACCTGTTGTCAGTGAATTTCTGTGCCCCTCAATGCGAAGATCCATCAGAGATTCTGCAAGGCCTTTTGGGCCTACTTTGCGCCCTCTGACCATGACTGAGGAGAAGCAGGGAAGGTTCCTCTTCAGGCCCTGCACCAAATGCAAGCTACGGAATGTGTTTGTGGAGGACAAGCACCTTCAATGCCTCTACTGCCTGCACCCAGACCACATGGATGTAGAGTGCGAGATATGCGTTGGTTTCTCAAAGAAAACGACAAAGGACAGGCGTATTAGGCTGGCGACATGGCTAAACACCAAGGCCTCTGACCCGTACTCTGATCAGGGTCATGCCTCACCCAGGACTGGCTGGTCTGAGGAGCGGTCTTCTAAGTCCTTTGAGGGCACCTTATGTGTGGGGGCCCAAGATAAGGCCAAGAGCCACAAGTCTAAGTCCACCGGGTTTGCTGCAGAGGCGGGTCCCAAAGTGGAAAGGGCACAATCAGCATCACCTTCCGCCTCCATTGCCAGCCTACCATCAAGCTCCTCTTCAAAAACAGGAAGTCATCACCCCGGCGAAACCATGTGAGAAATCCAAAAAGCTGTGGATGAAGAAGAAAACTGAGCAATCCAAGCAGGCTCAACCGGCACAGGTTAAGACCTCATGGACGACCCCGTCAACGACTACTACTCCCACAAAGCTACGGGTGCTGATCCTACGAGGGTAGCTCCCACGGCTCAAAGTGTCCCCGCCCCCTAAGTGCGACACCGCCACAGTGATTTTGGCAAAGACTGCAGGCTTGCCAGAAGGGGTGAAACCTGGGCCAGGCCCCGGTTCAAGACCCTGAGGAGGGAAAAGGGGGAGGCGAGTAGGCCCCAAAACAGCCCTCCCAGGCTGTCTCCCAGACCATGGAGGGCCTTGTCCACCGACAACGAAGATCAAGAATCCTTGCATACGGTTCACAAGGACATTGAAGAGGACGACGATGACGCAGGGCCTACTTTTCCTGTTCTCCATTCTCAGCAGAGGGACATTGCCTTGGATATTCTGTCAACTCTACACTCCTTGCTGTCAGAGATCCAGATGAGGATGCTTCTGGTTCCGGTACCTTTGGCCCCCCAGGTCCCCGATCAGCCTCCAGCAAAGAAGAGGAAGCGCTATCCGATGCCCCCAATTCAGCCTCCTCCACCATGTCAGGGTCCCTTCTCCCCCAGCAGACCCAGACACAGGTACGGAGACGGATACGGCCACGACGATGGATAAAGACATTTTTTCACAGCAGATGTTGATTTGCCACATTTGGATGCTCTATACAAAACAAAATGAATTGTTGCCAAACGGTAGCCCTATGATGCACTCCTTGGCGGACATATAGTCCCAATGAAATCAGTGGTCTCAATTATGGGTCACCCACATTGGGTAGGCCCATGAGTGGACCAAGGCAGTCTGTAGTTTCATATATTACATTTTTATACATACATTAAGGCAATCACAGGTCATTCAACCAATTCATATTCAATAATGAGTTTTACGAACCAGAGTGATTCGAAGAAAATAATATGTCATCCATTTTCATAAGCAAAAAAAGAATCTTTAACTCATCAGAATTGGAGAAGTAACAGTACCGAACACACAAAGGTTACAAAGGAATTAGGTTCTATGGATAGAACCGCAGTGTTCATAGCACAGTTTGTTCCAAAATATATCAAAACACAATAACTTTCATCGAGTGAACACTTGTGTTTACAACATTCACACAAGTATAGTGGTCCTCAACCCCTGAGTTTTAAATAAATCCAAAATAGCTCTTTTTAGATTATAAAAATGCTGACGCGTTTCGGACTCTTAATGATCCATCTTCAGGGCAAATGAGCTATTTGTTCCTACGTGTTGTGGCATATTTTGCTTGTAGACACCTAAGGGGTTATAAATATAGCGACTCAGGGGAATTATTAGAGTGGTACATTTTAGCTGTACACGTACAGAAATGATGGCACTAACCTTCTAACCCATTCAGTGGTGGTGTAAAAATGATCATACCTGTTTGGGAAAAACATCTCTGTATAAGTCTTAGTAACAAAACCAGTACAAAGTTGTAATAACATCTCAGTGCATGTAAGACCATAAAGGGGCAAGAATTAAGAGTCTCACCCAGTTGTGGAAACAGTAGCTATAGCAGCCGGGTAATGACAGCCGAACGGTCAAGGAGGCGCTGTCTTCGTTGGTGCGGGTAAGAAAAGAAGAGTCATATTGGTATTGGCAAAAGGGAAAGAATAAAGTTTACAACTTCCCAGGGGTAAAGTACAAAATAAGCAGTTACTTTCAAGTAAGGTATCTCCCAGGGTTTAAGGCACATGTGAGTGTCAATCATACTCCACATGTGTCCACGATATTCGCTAGATTACCCGTACCTGTATTGTCCGAATACAGTGTGGAGAGAATGTTAGGCAACGGCATACTACATGCCATCAAATTTAAAAAGAAAATACACTATACATGTTTGAGTGGTGTAGGTCGAGTGAGCCTTAGGGTGATATGCGTGGGTCCCCAATGTTGTGACCCCGCTGCTCAAAAATACGGAAAAGTAAATCAAGCTTGTCTGTGTGTGTGGGTCGATTGCTCGTGTGACAGTTTTACAACTTATAATAGACGCGGCAGGTCATCCTAGTTGGGAGGCTAGTGTACTCCTCTGGGAATACAGAATGGCAAAGGTATTGTGAGGTACTTACCTAAGGAGCACAACAGGGGATCCAATCTGACCGTCTGAGCGACGCGTGGCCCGAATCCCCGTTGTGTATAAGGTCGTCGTGGCACCCGGGCGCACATGCGCGTCTGTGCCATGTCGACGGTCCACCATCTTGGTGTGGGACAATTCTGTCCTAGGTAACTATGGCGACCTGTAAGGCGGGTGCACACCAATTGGGTCTAAAATTGCTTGTGATTACAAGAAAAGTACAATCATGAAGGATACAAAACCGAGAGTATAAAGCAACCCTTGTCAGCTGTTAAGAGGTGGTCTAATTCGGGATTATAAAAAGGAATTCTAAAAAAGGATTACATGATCCTAAGGAAGATTCCAAACTCTGTACTGGTCTGAGAGGGGTTAGATTAGGAATTATAAACAAGGATTGCAAGTTCATAAGGAGTACTTTGAGCTAAGCATCAGCGAGTTGTACCCAAGGTCTAGTTGTGACTAGACTCTCATTGTGTAGTTTCTACTGGGCAGGCACATTACCACAGAAGGATTCCGTGTGTGCCTTCCCCGGGCAGATGAAGCTAATTGGTGAATGGCAGGCTGTACGGCAACGTCGCAGACAAACATCTGCGGGGTGCCCCATTCCAGCTTGGGATCAGAGGGCTAGGAGTAGGGCAATAATGCGGACAAAGATCTGCTGGGTGCCCCACTCCGGGGGTCAACGAAAAGTATGTAATATGGCTGGGGGGCCTGTCACATGGTGGGCCCTTGTTAAGTATTGTCAGGTCAGTAATGTGTGTCCAGTTCAGTGGCCATCCTCCACCGTTCACGGGGAGACATGTACAAGATAGCTCTCGGGTCCCGGCCCGCTCACAGTCTTTACATATCGATCTACACCGACCACAGATCTATGAAAGAGCAATTTAGCTCAACATTACTCCTCGTGGGAAAACACCCACTAACAATCTAGTATCTACATTGTGTAGCACAAAACCCATTCTGTTGAACCACCTGGCCTGGCACAATGTTCCTGTCAGTCATTTGAAAAGCATATAAATACAGAGAATCTCCTGTTCAGATGATTTCAAACTCATAATACATTAGACAATACGCATAAAATCAAAGTCACAGTTCATCCCTCTCGGACTGAGTGAATCCAGCAAGTCAACCCATAGGATTTCTCTCTGTAATAATCTTCTTTGGATATCTCCCCCTCTATTCCCCAGTTTTATCTGCTCAAGAATTACACATTTCACTTGTGCCACCGTGTGTGTTGCCTCATCAAAGTGCATGGCTATAGGTGATTTCTGATTTTTGGTACGGATGTTCGATTTGTGCTCCATCCACCTTGTTTTAGCCTTTCTCGTTGTCATACCCACATAGTAATAACCACACAGGCATTTGAGTCCATCGATAACGTTGGTGGAAACACAGGTACACAAGTGTTTTAGCCAAATTTGTTTCCCCGAGTGTGGGTGTGTGATACTGTTACCTAGTATTATGTTGCCCCAATGTTGGACATTCTGACACAGTATTGTTCCCTTAAATTCAATTTTTCTTGTGGGTACAGTGGAGATCTCCCTCTCACTAGACTGTTACGCAGTGCTTTATTGTTCCCATATGCAAAGGTTGGTGGTTGTTGGAATAATTGCTGCAGTTGGGGGGTCCATTTGCAGCATAGGCCAGTTCTTTTGTATTATCCTTTTGATTCTCCCACTCTGGATCGAGTGTGTGGTTACATAGACAAGGGGTTCCCCCAATTTGGGAGTCTTAGGTGATGAGAGTGTTTCACTGTCTATTAATATTACTTTCTCTGCGACTCAGAGATGAGTGTAGGGTTGTAAATCCTCGCTCTGAATTTCATCTGCAATAGTGTGGCTTGGCGTTCGTATTCAGTGGTCTCAGAGATGTTCCTTCTGTAGCGGAGGAATTGGCTCAATGGTACACTGTCAATAGTTCTTTGAGGATGAAAGCTAGTTGCTGCTAGGAGGCTATTCTTGTCAGTGGGTTTGGTGAAAACTCTGGTTTCCAAATTCTGATCCTTACTGTAGATTTCAACATCAAGGAAGTTTATCACTGATTCACTGGTTTCTGTAGTGAATATAATTCTCGGATGCATTTCATTCATAATGGCAAAGAAATTCTGTAACTCTTCCGATGACGCGGTGCAAATACCAAAGATGTAATCGGTGTAGTGGACATAGATGGAAAGATGACGCATCCATCTAGGTGAGGCGAGTACATGTTCATATTCCAGAAAATCCATGTATGCATTTGCGTATCCTGGTGCCATAGCGGCACCCATACTTGTGCCTGATATTTGTAAAAACTGTCTATTTTGGAATTTAAAAAAGTTATTCATCCAGAAGAGTTTGAGTAAGGTCAGTACAAAGAGTCTGTCTCCCTGACAGTTGTCAGATCTTAGTAATAGCCATTCTACAGCTTCCAAGCCTGCCTCATGCACTATATTAGTGTAGTGGGAGGTCACATCCATTGTGAATAGTATATCTCTACCTCTAGCAAATTGGATGCCCTTGATTTGCTGTAAGAAGTGCATGGTATCCTTAATGTAGGTTAGAGTGTCTTGAATCGGAGGCTGAAGGATCTTATCCAAGTATTTAGCCAACGGTTCCAGAAGACTATCAGTGGTCGCAATGATGGGGCGGCCAGGTGGTTTTATTAGTCTCTTGTGTATCTTAGGAAGTATGTAAAATTCTGGGGCAATGGGGTGTCTGTCATCCAGAAATCTCAGAGTCTTCTCTGATAAAGCCTCTCTGCTCTCAGCATCATCCAGTACCTCCTTGATAAGTGAGTGGACTTTCTCCGTAGGGTTGAATAGTATCTTCCTGTAGGTCTCAGCATCCATGAGTTGGTGTTCAATCTCATCCAGATAGTCCTGTTTGTCCATCAACACTAGAGCTCCCCCCTTATCAGCGGGTTTGAAGACAATATTCTTATTGTCAAGTAGAATTTTCAAGGTCTGTCGTTCCCTAATGGTGAAGTTGCTGTGTCCCTTTGTTTTGAAGTGAAGTTTTTTGAGATCTTGCAACACTGTTTTTTCAAATACTGCGAGCACGTATTTCTGAACAAGTGGATTAAATGTGCTTTTGGGATTAAGTTCTAGAAATTCAGGGGCTTCATCCAGAGTGGACTCTTCTTAAAGGGAGTCGAAGAAGACCTTAAGTTTACGTTTCCTCATCAGCTTGAAAAAGTCAATCTTCTCTCTGAGTAAAGTGTTGTGGTGAACAGTGTCTGCCTTCTTTGGCATGGATGGATGAAGGCCACTAACTTCCGTCCGGAGGTCCAGGCAAAGGTGCTGGGCATGCCCTTCGATAGGGAAAATGAGGCAGTCAACAAGTTCATGCAGGCCATCAAAGCGGATACAGAGACGGCCCGCTCCCTCTGCACTCTCCAACAGCACTGCTCATCTTCTTTTCGCTCCTCCAGGGGAAAATCAAGCAGGTCTTCGAAAAGGTTCTCCACTTTGTACAGACAGCATTCCCAATCCTCATTAGTGCAAGAAGCTTACAGAGGCCGCTCCCAGGCCTACGATAGCAGAGGACACCATCACCCGCAGGGCATGAGGCCGACTTCCAAGCATGCGTGAATCGGCCAAGACATCGAGTGGAGAAAGATCACCACTGACAGATGGGTGCCGGAAGCTCTCGCCCAGGGGCACACCTTGGAGTTCCAATGCAGGTGTCCTCAGATTCTGCCGGTTCCCTGGCAGGAGCAGCACATCCCTCAGCTTCTGGAAGAGATACAAGCCATGCTACGAAAAGGGGCGATAGAGCTGGTCCCCCTTCCCCAACTGCTCTGGGGCTCCAGAGTTTTTTCCAGATGCTTTCTAGTCAGAAAGAAGACAGGGGGCTGGAGGCCCTTCCTGGACCTGTGACATCTGAACCAATACTTAAAGTCCCTGAAATTCAGGATGGTCACGTTGCAGCATGTGCTCAACCAACTGGAAAAAGGAGACTTCTCGAAATCGTTGGATCTGGAAGGCGCATATTTCCACATCACCATTCAAAAGAAACATCTGAAATGTCTGTTTCGTGGTGCAGGAGCCAGCATTACCAGTTCAAGGCCCTACCATTCGGCTTGAAGTCGACCCCAAGAATATTCCCGAATCCCTGTATGCCCGTTGGATACATGTGCCAGGAAGTTTCACGGCGATGATCCCTCTCAGAGGGGAATTCCGACGAGCGATAGAGTGGTGAGGAGTCTGCTCCCACATCGCCCAAGGCACAGGATTTCAAAATCCCCCATACCAGGAGATGGTCACCACAGATGCCTCCCTGGAAGGTTGGGGAGTGCACACCGGACGTCTGCACGCCAGAGGCCTGTGGCTGCAGGAGGAGAATGACCTCCATATAAACATCCTGGAGCTATGGCCGGTGTTCTGGGCCCTCAAGTTGTCCCTACCGTCTCTGAAAGGCAGGGTAATGAGTATCTTCACGGACAACACCACCTCCATGTTCGACATCAGGAAGCAGGGGGGCACTCGATCCCCGGCACCCTCCAAGGAGGCCAGGATTTGTGGCACTGGGCCATCAGACAGGGGATGTTCCTCGTGCCTCTTCATCTACCGGGACTCAAGAACACCACTGCAGACTCCCTCAGCAAGGAACTCCGTTTCTGCCACGAGTGGGAGCTTCGTCAGGATCATGTAGACTGCCTGTTTGCCAAATGGGGGAGACCCCAGATCGATCTGTTTGCAACGGCAGTGAACTCCAAATGCGAGAAGTTTGCTAGCAGGTTCTACCAGCCAAGGAGCTTGGGGGGGGGGCGAGTTCTCCTTCCCGTGGGTATGACTGTTTCTATACACGTTTCCCCCGTTCCACATCCTGCTACGAGTCATCAACACACTCAGACAGTGGCAATGCAAGAGGATACTCATCAGGCAGATTTGGTACCTGGACCTTCTGAGCCTGTCAGCAGCGCCTCCAGTCAAGTTGCCGGTGGTTCTGGATCTTCTCACCAGAGAGGGAGCCGCAATCTTTCATTACGACCCTGGATCGCCCTTGGAGTTTGGAGGTGATGAGTTACCAGCGTACCTCAGGGAAGTCCTTGCCAAGACCAGGGCGTCGTCGACCTTAAGGTGCTACGGCCATAAGTGGAAGCGTTTTGCTACATGGTGCAGGTCGCAGAAGATTACCTTTCTGAGTGTCACGGCTCCACAGATCCTTCCGTACTTGCTATCCTTCGGAAAGGCTAGTCTGGTGCACGCCTCCATCAAAGTGCATCTGGTGGCTATCTCCCGCTACACCAGATCCCCCGGAAGAACCTCGCTGTGGACCCACAGGCTTGTCAATGAGTTTCTCAAAGAACTTTTCCAATCTTTCCTGCCAGGGCAGGAGCCTTCACTGGCAGGAAAGATCAGAAAAGTCCTTTGAGAAACGCCATGACGAGCCTCTCTGACCAGAGCGAGGATCTTCCTGGGGAACTCAATGTGGTTCCGACGAGGCTCATGGGGACTCCCTTCGAGCCTATGCATCACACCCCACACTAGTTTCTCTAGTTGAAGGCAGCTTTCCTTGTGGCCATCACCTCTGCCAGATGTGTAGGTGAGATCCAGGCCCTATCATGAAAGCGACCGTACATGACTTTCCATGAATCAAGGGCGGTACTGCGTACGCACCCGTCTTTCATGCTAAAGATTCAGTCGGAAATTCCACCTCAATTAACCTTTTGTGTTACCTGTTTTCTTCCCGAAACCTTTGTCACCGACGGAAAGGGCCCTTGCACTCGCTGGACGTTGCTTGTGCCCTGAAGTTCTACGGTACACAACAAAGAGTATTCAGAAGATTTCACTACTTTTTGTGAACTTTGGTCCTGTGAACCATGGGAAGGGCTTCCATTTCAAGGTGGCTCTCTGGCTGCATCACACACTGGCATCGATGGGCGAACCGACCTCTGCCCGGCCGTCCGAGACCCACTCCACCAAAGCGTTTGCTGCAACGACAGCGTTCCTGTCTGGTGTGTCCCTCCTGGACATCTACAGGGCTGCTACGTGGAGTTCCACGCACACCGTAACGAAGTTCTACTGTGTCGACAGGGATTCCAAGGCATAGTCCCGAGTCTGCCAAGCAGTGCTACACAATCTGTTCATTTGAGGTGAACTTGTTCCACAGGTAAGAGTTAATTGCTTCTGTTGAGCCTTGCCACCTCCCGTAGTTGTGTAATGTTTTACTGCTATGTATTCGTTATTCGTTATTCATGAGCATGTGAATCCATGGCAGACCTAATGCTGGAGAAGGTTTAAGTAACTTACCTGGAACTATTTTTCTCCTGTATAGGTCTGGCATGGATTCACATGCAAACCCTCCCTCTGGCCCCTCTGTGACTCTTCTTGGTCATACTGCCACTTTACGTGCTTACCAAATCTGACGATGGCTGCCAGGGGGAGGGATTTAAGAAGAGGACTGTCATTTGATGGGTGCAGTATGACCCAGAGCACAGAGATTGGTTTAGAGGAGAAATACAGTTTTAAAGTGAAAGTGAACCTGTTTTTTCCTTTACCAATGATTCCCAGCCTGACGACAGGGAATATTCATGAGCATGTGAATCCTTGCCACACCAATGCTGCAGAACAATAGCAAAGGTAAGTAACTCCAACCTTATTTTACTTTTGAAAACAAGCCAAGAGGTGAATGAGTGTGGGTCATACAGACCCTTTTCACTTATAAGTATTGATGCCAACATTTTTGACAAGGCAATTGCTGCGCAGTTTACGCCACTGATGCCACAAATGGTCTGGTTTTATACGTGGCAGGCTGAAAGCTGCAAACATTAGGAGGTTTTATAATATTCTTGCGAGGGTCCCAGCGGTTAGTCAAGCCGCCGCTGTGGCCTTGGACATGCAAAAGGCCTTTGATGCTGTGTCTTGGCCCTTTTTATTTCCATTGTTAATAAACTGCGTTTTTGGTTCCCACTTTGTTTCATGCATATGTTTGCTGTACTCAAACCCATTTGCATGATTTTTTACTAACGTTCGGTGCTCCTCAACTGTGGTCTTGGAGGGCAGTAAAAGACAAGGATGTCCATTGACACCACTGTTTTTTGCACTGGTGATCGAACCATTGACTGACCTGATCTGGGAACAGCACTGTGGTGCGGGATTGCCCCTGGGTCAGAGGCTGGAAATCCTCTCGCTGTATTCGGACAATATTCTTTTGTAGATGAGACACCGAAAAACACTTAGAAGCTGTTGTGGAGTTTGTCTGACATTCTGGCTTGCGTCTGAACTCCTCCAAATCTGAATTATTTTCACTGACTTAGGTCACACGCAAACCACCAAATGTGGCAGACTTATCATGAGCAGCATCACACTTTCGGTATCTGGGAATCGGAGTCACTCGCACTAAAGCCTTGACCTACGAGTTGAATTATGGCAAATATTTGACTAAACTGAAGCCTAAATTGATATGATCGGGCCGTATCCCACTGTCACTTGCTGGGAAACTAGCTTTGATAAAGATGTTTGTTCTCTCTAAATTGTATTATTTCCATAATATCCCGCTGTGGCCAGGTAGAACATTTTTCTCTGAATTTCAGGGGATGTGCTCAGCGTTTGTTTCGGCAGGGGGAGCAGTGCTCATGAAGTGGGCGGGGTTGGCTTAACCATATGAGAAAGGAGGTCTAGTAGCGCCTGACTTCGAATTAAACTACCTGGTGGCACAACTACACTATGCTATATATTGGTCAAAGGGTGATTAAGATGCGCCTCTTGACCGACTAGAGCGACTGTAGACAGGCTCCTCCTCTGTAATACGATTGCTTTCTGGGAACGCATACTATAACACCCATGTACTAGATCCTAACGGCGCAACAAGGGACGCCTGGGGAGGCTGAATAAGAAGATGAAGACACTGCATCTGATATCAATTTGCCAATCTGCGGAATGATGGGGCGTAAAACCCTCTACTGACAAATCCATAGAAAGAGGTTGGGATTCCGGTAATGGGAGACCTGTTCCCTGGAGGAACATTTGTTGAATGGGATGAAGTGAACGCGGTAGTCGGAGTTAGGCCACTCCAGAGATGGCACTACTTGTGCATCAGGTCAGCTGTAGCTGAGCGCTGGCCACAGTTTCCATCTGAACCCAGCTCACATGCATGTTTGAAGTACATATTGTCACAAAGGGGAGGCAAGAAAAGCATCTCGGCCCTATACAAGCTAGCGCAAACAATGTTGAGTAACGATGGGCCAGACAACAGAATAAAATGGTCAGCTAGTTTGGAAGTGGAGATCTCTGAAACATTGTGGAAACGTCAATGTCAACTAACTAAAGGGGTATCAATGAACTCTAGACATTGCCTTGTCCATTTTAAAATTGTAAACCGTCTACACTACACTCCAGCCACATTGTCGAAGTTTGGCTCCTCTGTAATTAAGAAATGCTCCAGATGCAGTAGCCCAAGGGCTGACATAGTGCGCATGTTATGGGACCGACCCAAAATAGCTGAATACTGAAGGGAGGTCTTGGTTAGATTGGATGATTATAGTGGGGCAGAAATTCCGTCTTACACGGGTACAGTGTATATTGGGTTATACTGAGAGAATGGGGAAGGTACATAGTAAGCTGTTAAATATGGGCTTACTAATGGCTAAGCAAACAATTTTGCAATGCTGGATACGAAGGAGTCCCCCCAAAGGGCAGGATTGGTTGCATTAAATTATATGGGCTAACACGGAGGAACTTGATATATCATCCATGCCAGAGACTCGCTGTCCAAAGGAGATATGGCAAAACTTTTGCTCGTATCTAGACAAGGCTATTCGCGACTGATGTGGATAATGTGATTAGGGCACTGTGCTGCTCCTCGTTGCTACTAGAAACTTATTTTCAGGGTTCCTACACCATGTGTCAGAGAGGATACTTGAATGTGGATATGTAATGGTTTTCCGTAATGTCCTAATACAATTAATGTTATATCAAGTGCATGTTTATGTTATGTTCTATTCTGTCTCGGCAGACTGTACCCTAGTGCATAAAAAAAATGAGCATACAAAGGAAACCCCCATTGTACTAAATTTCTAGTTATTGAAAGTTGCCGCTTCAACAGTCTTTAGGGATAGCACAGAAGGTACATAAATGTTGGCAGCTTGTGTTTATCTGTCTTTGAAAATACAAAAATACATCTGTCTTTGAAAATACCGCTTTACCCTGATAGTTTAATCATGTTTGTGTTCACAGAAATTGTCTCCTGGAGTAAGTCAGTTTGCTTACACTTGTGTACAAGACCACACTGTATGGACCAACCAGCAGTTTTGGGAAACCACTTTTTATAGCAATGTACAAACACAAGTTCGGTCACTATACCTCAGCTCGGAGGAGGACAATCGTGCATCAAGTATAATTCAAAAGGTGAGATGATTTTTCAACTAAAACATGTTTCAACAGTTCTAAAAAATTACAGAGAAAAGATGCCCAAAAATGCATATTAAATCATAGTGTATCCGTATCAGCAGCGTTTTATTTGTGATTTAAATATTGTTATATATGTATATTGTTGTATGTGTTTCTACAATGTACGGCAAGGGTGCATGGAACAGAGTAGAATGTTGAGTGCTACGTGGGTGAGTGTTGGGTAAGTGTTCAGAGAGAGTCAGTTAGTGCCTGCGAGCGAAATGTGATGGTTTGTCCAGTGGGTGTTCTCCTCTAAGTATCGTGTAAGCAAACAGTATAATACATCTACATTAAACTGCCTGCAGCTACAGTATCATCATTGAGCCATGTCACTACAAATATATATATCAAGATCATGCCTTTTGTTTTTTAACATGTGTAGTGTATTGGGACCACAACTAATTATGGATTTCAAACAACATACAGTTCTACATGGCCAATTTCTATAGACATGTTGGAGTACACCTAACCGATGATGAAAAATGTGGTGTTCCTTCATAGCATCAAAACCGTACTCCAAATTAGCTAAAATACTACACTCAGTGTACCCCAAAACAGTCCCTTTAAGTACTACTTATCACATTTGAATACACAAATACAATAAAATAATAACCCCAACATTCTTTTTTATTATACACGCGGCTACAGTTAACCTTTAGTATAACTGCGGTTACACATAGTTAAACGGGGGGCTCACTTCGGGTTTTATAATACAATAGAACTTAAAAGATCAATACAGCACAACACTGCTCATGTAGTTATGTAAGGTAGCTGAAGATAAATAAAGCAAAGAATAATACATAACAATAAACTAGGTAGGGAAACATTTAATAGGCACAAGATATAATCGCATGAGTGACAATACTCAGACTAAAATACAGTGTATGCAGCATCTAAAACTAGAGTAGGGTGGCTCCTTTTTGTATTAATTTTCTTAAACTATTTTTGTCTGTTTTTCGCCAGAGTCTCACATGTACGAAAGTCTGAAAACATACAGCCAAAATAGAAAGGACTCCCAAATATCTACCATGTCAATGGCCATGGCCAGTGATTTTTCACCCCCAACATCACTATACCTATAAAAATAACTTTCCAAAAGAAATAAAACACAGACACCCCAAAATGTGTAGCCGTGGGTACAGAACTACTCTTTCCCGTGGTTATCGGTAGTCCTTTCTAGCCTGGAATATAGCTGCGAATATCAGAAAAATGGCCAAAAAAAATGCTCTCCTGCCCCTCAAGCCCTCACCAAACGGCCCCCTCATCTGTGCCAGCTCCCCCCACTCCCCAGATGCCCTCTTTACCTCCCCTGCTCTCTGCCTTTCCACCCACAACACACGCTGTGTCTGTGATGCAGTTTGCTTTGAGATGTGGGCTATTTGAGGCTCTAGCCGAGGCTACAGAACGCTTTGTGTTGCAAACTCAGTCCCTAGACCCCCTCCAACTCCCAAATTTCACTTGGTGCCCTCTAGCCACCCCCACCTCTATCCTAATGGCATGTGCATGTTTTTTGGCCTGCAAATATTCTTTTTCCTGCGTTTCATTTTCCCATATCCTCTGCTGTAGCCGTGGATATCTCTCGCATTGAGAGAAAAACAAGATGGCGGTTATTTAATTTCTATAAAAAAAAAAAAACAGTTTCAGGTAAATCCCAGCGATATAGCTATCTATTTCTAAGAAGGGTGCACCCCCTTCTCCGTCAAATATTTAAATAACTACTGCAAAGAATAACTGAAAACGACGCTTTGTGCTCAAGTTGCTTCAGACCTGGTCCAAATCCGTCCAGTGGTTTGGGCTGTGCGCTTTGACAAAAATTGACCTTGTTTATCTGTGGGAAAATGAAAGGGTAAACAGGCCACACTTTTGGAAAATAAAATTTTTTGTCTTTTTGATATGATATGGCATTTATAACGCACCTACACACAAGTTTTTCAAGGCACGATTAGGCAAGGCAGAGGAAACTGGGAGGACAAAAATAACGATCTTACTAGGCCTAGTGACATTGAGATCGCGCAAGTGCAGGGGAGAAGGGACGGGAGAAGTGCCAATGGTGGGCGGGGGGGGCAAGTGCAAGACACGGGATCACAAACATGAAGTGCAGCCGACAGGTGGCGAGTGTGAGTGTTAAAGTGCAGACAATAGATGTCAATAAGTGCAGATAAGGGGACTGTAGGGTTGCAGATACAGACCAGAAGTGCACGGGATGCCAGGAGGAAGTGCGGGAGTGCAACTGGGCAGGCAGGGCCCGAGTTCAGAGGGTAGGCAGGTGACCAGTTCAGTACAGACAAGAGATCAGCAGGGGAGAGGAAGGGAGAAGGCAGAAGCAAAGAGGAAGGTCTTGAGGTGCTTCCAGAACCGGAGATGGTTCTGCTCAAGTTTCAGAGAGTCAGGGAGGTGTTTCAGAGGGAGGCGCCAGCCAAAGAAAGAGATCTGCCCCCAACTTGTTTCTTGGAGCAGCGACTCACCCTCAAGGAGTTGGAGACAGAGGAGCGCGAAGAGCTTGACTTGGAAGATATTTCCGAAGAGAGAGTTGGAGATATTGGGGTCCCAAGCCCCAGACGGCCTTGTGGACAATGCAGAGGGTCTTGAACTTGTTCCTTGCTCCCACTGGGAGCAAATGCAGAGATTTCAGGGCTGGAGAGATACGATCTCTGGGCTTGAAGCCAAGGACAACTCTCGCAGTCCTGTTCTGGATGAGTCCTAGAGAACGGAGAGTGGGGGCAGGCAGATTTAGGAAGTGTCTGTTGCAGTAGTCCAGCCTAGAGAGAACCAGCGCTCTGAAGACAGTGAGCTTCTGGGGGAATGTGAGGAAAGGAAGAATACATCTGAGGAGGTGCAGCTGGTAGTTTGACTTCTTAGAGACGTCAGAGATGTGAGGAGAGAAGGAGAGTGTGGAGTCAAAGATGACCCTGAGGTTCTTAGCCTCACAGGTGGGAGCAGGAAGAGGGCCCAGAGTGGGTGGCCAGATAGTGGCAGGAAAGGAATCTGCAGGTGTGCCGATGAAGGATCTCCGTCTTGCTGGAATTAAGGCAGAGATCATTAGCGGCACACCACTCCTGGATTGCAGACAGACAATCCGGATGAGAGAGCTGGGGGTTGCGTAACTAGTTAATAACCTTTTTATTTTTTTAACTAATCTTTAAGAAACTTAGCAGTCTGGTGTGGCCCCCAAATCCTTAATCACTTTCGGAATTTTGGTGAAATCGTTACTCAAATCAAAAGTTATTAGCAATAGAATTCAGAGGGGTAATGATAGAATTCAGAGAGGAGTCCGACTCGCCTTAACTAAATATATGTAGATATATATTCAAGGAAAAAACTTTAGTTGCAGGGACTTTAAAGTGAGAACTAAATGCAACAAAACCCCTGAAATTCAGCTAAAGCCACCTTAACTTTGCGCCCCCTGTTGTGCAGCCTATAACCACAGTGATGACATCACAGATCACATCACTGAATGAACTCTGAGTTTCTGGTGCAAATAAAGCTGTAAATATTTACTAACACTAACTATCTGCTTATCCAAAAGAGAGGCAGATGTTTCCTTCAACAACACAGTAAGCATATGCACAGTGTGACTTATGCAAATATACCTACATTATTAAGTAATTCAAAATGTTTATAACCAAACATATAAATAACATTATATATAATGACATAAGTGTTTCATCTACGTACACATCATCTTTTAGTTTTTTTTAAAGAAGATGGGAAAAATTTGCCACTTTAAAAAATATATAAGTAGGACAATGAATGTGGTATTCAGGTAAAGTTATCCCAATCCTTAGTTGCACCACCTCCCACAGCAACCCATTGGTGGCATAGATCACAGATAACCCTCATAACTTAGACATTGTCAGACGGTACAACTGGAACATGTGGAGTTGACACTGCTGCCAAAGTTGAGTAGCATCACACTGGTGAAATCACCTACTGGACGTGGTGCAAAGTTGTTTCGGACCTGATCCAAATCCGTCCTGCGGTTTGAGCTGGGCGCTTTGGCAAAAAATTGACCTTGTTTGTCTATGGGAAAATGAATGTGAAGTAGGCCGCACCTTTGGAAAAACGTTTTTTTTTACCCTTAATAACCTTTTTTTCTTATATAACTTTTAATTAACATTTCCACAACTTTTACACACAAACATACAAATGTACCTCTGCCCCAAACCGCCCCGGTAGTACGACCTCTGATGTGGGCCACCAGGCCTAGGAGTCTCATTCTCCTTGGACACCAGGCCTCCCTTGCCCCATCTTGGAGAAACCCCACGACCCAAGACCAATCCTCCTGAAAGCCCTGTTGGTCTCCTTGCATGGAGTAAATTGCCCATTCCAGTACGGCAAGGTTCCACATCTTTCCCACCCAATCACTTTCAGTTGGAGGGTCCTTTGCCTTTCATTTTTGCGCTACTCCAAAAGCACCTGCCATCATCAAGATAATGTAGATTTTCTGCTCTGCTTTGGATGGTGACACTTGCAACTGCCCCCCACAGCCGCAAAATAGACAGGCCTGTGTTGCCACTTCCCTTCAGGTTCAGGGTCTCTGCTAGTCCCTTCCCTATTACCCAAAATAATCCTGGACAGTGTCTCCAGAAAAGATTCGACACCCGGGGATAGACTGTGTGCAGTTTGCACGGGTTAGATGCCACTGGAACATAAACTTTGTCCACATTTCTTGTATTTGTAGTGATCTTGCCAGCCTTGGTATGTTGGCCCACAGTTGCTCCCAGTCCCCCCTTTCTATGTCCTGACCGACTACCCCCCAAAGGGTCATATATTTTCTTTCCCCTGGCATCTCCCCCTGTTTGATTAAAGCGTAAACTGCCCTATACCATATGTTTGTCTCCAGAATACGATGTTAGGTACTTCTCAAAGGGGATTTACTCTCGTGCGGCTGGCCCTTAGATTGTGAGGTGCAGGACCCAGTGTCTTATCTGGCGGTAACGGAATCTCTGTCTCGTCCAGCCTGAAGTCCTCCTTGCACTGGGGAATGTTTTAATGTCAGATCCCCTGAACATATCCTGCACTTTAAGGCAACCCCCCTCTCTCCATGCTCTGAAACCCCTACCCCCTTGCCCTGAGGTAAACCCTGGATTGGTGTCATGATGCCTACCCCCGGGGACCCAGACCAAGTCCAGCAACCCCGGAAGCAGGCATCAAGTTATCCCAAGCAAGTCCAACAACCCCTGCTAGGGGCTATTTGGGTGCAGTCCTGGCGCCTATGGCGCCAGGCTCATATGGAGAATCAGTCCTGGCGCGTTATTCTGCATCCAGCAGCGTAACGCTCACCGTGCCTGCAAGTCTGCATCCAGTCTTCTGCCACGCCCGCCTCGAGTTTGGAGCTCCTAGAAAAAGGAAGAAAGAAGGAGAAAAGGTTAGAACAAGAGCAATACCTTTGACCTGAATTCCCGATCCATCGCACCTCCGAACTGGAAGAAAGAAGCTATTTTATGCGCGTCGCCTCGCCTGCTTCAGCGCCGCGCTGAACTCACCGGCCTTCGCAGGATCTTCACATTCCACCGCATCCTCCTGCATGTTCCCGCCGCACTCCGGCACCTAGGGAGAAGACAAGAACAGCAAGGTGAGCCAAGGGAATACACAGAGGAATATTAGTTACCCCCCATAGACTTACCTGATTTTACCACCGGGGGTACTATTCCTCTTCACGGGTCAGCGCAGCTCCCACTGCATCTTCGCCGAACCCCGGCCCCTAAGGTGAAACAAAAGGACAGCAAGGTGAAACAAAGGGACTAACAAGGGGCACCCTCCTCACCACAATAGACTTACCTGATTTTACCGCTGGAGGCATTATTCCCCGAGACTTCATACTTTCTCTCAGCGCCTGAATAAGGGAGAAAGCAACAGGTTACATATTGACATTATTTTATCGAACTGTGTTGGATAATACAAATCCTTACCAGAATATTAACGGTTGCCACGAGGAACTCTCCACTAGGGTCAAGCTGCAACCTGCAAGGAATCGGACAAGAGTGAAAGTCAGGCATTTGAACTCTTACGAACTACATTCTTACGGCGTCTTGCCGGGAATCTCAGAGTCAATATTGTTCTGGAACTCACCAATTCCTTCGAGCCAGTGAAGCAACTGATTATCTACGCGCCCCTGCGCTCAATGCAGGATGGAGAGCTCATCTTTTCAAACCATCAGGTGAGACTATAAGAGGGGACATCAAAGGTGATCAGTGGGGAGAACAGCGGGGGTGGGGGGATTTACGCTCAACTCCACAGGTGGTTAATTCCCTTTCTCCATTTGCAGAAGAATATTCCTACGGGCCAAGTAAACGAAGTTAGGTGGCCAGTCCAGTCCGTCATCTCGGCCCTACGCGTCACATTGGTGGAGACCGCAGCGGTCCAGTTCAGATCGATGCCTCTGTGGGAGCCAGGTGAGCGTAACAATTGTGGAATGTGGCAATTTTGGCTAGCGTTAGTGCCTCGTCCCAGGAGTCCCCTCCCACCGATAATATTTTGCTATGTTACATATTCTTGGGTCTGTCTCCCGTTGGTAACCACAGTGCCTCTTCAATGTTTTTCCCCAATTACGGCCTTATCCATTGCCCTCCAGATTTTATCCCTATCGTCTTTCAACCAGTCCCTTATTATCCTAATCTGGGCTGCTCTAAAATACGTTGTCAAACTGGTTCACCCATACCCCTCTGTTCCTCGGAAGCTTCATCACCCTCCTGACTATCCTTGGTTTTTTATTTTTCCAAATAAATCTTCCCGTGTGCTTTTGTAGTGCTCGAAAGAAGTAGGTCGGGACTTGGATGTGAAGAGTCATAAAATAGTACTGTAACTGTGGAAGAACCACCATTTTCAACATATTAATCCTACCGGTCCAAGATATGGACAAGGGCCCCCAGTCCACCAGTTTATTTCTAATTGTTTCTATTAGGGGCATGTTGTTGACCACAAATAGTTCCTTCATTGTTCTACTTAATTGTACACCTAAGTAGGTTAAATATTGTCCAACCCATTTGTATGGTAGGATTCGCTTTAGCTCCTCAATCTCCCTTGTAGTTGTCAAATTCAATATCTCAGTATTCTGGGGGTTGATTTTTAGCCCTACTATCCTCCCAAAAGCATTCATCTCCCCTTCCGTAGCTCTCAGGGAGCCCTCTGGGTCCCCCAGCGTCAGTAGCATGTCATCCGCAAAGGCGACTATGTTCTGAACCCTCCCACTGAATGGTATCCCCTTTATTTCCCTGTTTGCTCGTATTGCAAATATGGCTCCAGATACATCACATAGAGCGGGGGGAAAAAGGGCATCCCTGTTTTGTGCCCCTTTGTACTTTTATTGGCTCCGTCAATTAGCCATTAATGGATAGCCTTAGCGTTGGGTTCTGGTGATTGGCCCTAATCATAGCAATACATTTCTCCCCAAAGCCCATTTGCTGAATTTTGATGAACAGGAACCGCCACTCCACCCTGTCAACTGCCTTCTCCGCATTTAATGCTACTAAGATTGCCAGCATCTTTTTTTTGTTAACCTTTTCTATGAGGTGGGATATTCTCCTAGTGTTGTCACTAGTTTGTCTACCTTTGATGAACCCCAACTGGTCGGGGCCAATTATACTGGGGAGTAATTGGTCCAGGCGGTTGACCTGGACCTTTGTGTAGATCTTGGCATCCATGTTGATTAGGGCTATTGGTCTGTACAAGCCACATACCGTCGGATCCTTACCTTCTTTAGGAAGTAGAACCCCTTTTGCTTCTTCCATGTTAGTTGTCATCCTTCCCTCCCGCCCCATTTCATTGAATAATGGGACCAAATCCAGAATCAGAAATTCCCTGTACATTTTATAAAATTCTGTGTTGAAACTGTCCGGTTCTGGAGACTTATTTAGGGGAGGGCCATAATGAACTTCTGTACTTCCTCTGCCGTGATATCTAGCTCTAGTGCTTGTTTTTCTTGGGTTAGAATTTGGGCCACTTTCTTTGCCTTCAAGTATTCGGTTTGACTTTGTTCTAAGGGGTTGGCTGAACTGTACAGCTCTGTGTAGAACCTCGAGAACTCCCGAACTATGTCATTGGTGTCTGTACTGGTCCCTCCCCCCTTCCTCCTTTACCTTGAGAATCGTTTTAGCTTTCGCCTCCCTTCTCAACATCCGAGCCAGCAATCTGTCCGCATTGTTGGCCTTCATGTAATATTTCTGTTTTAAGAACGCCAGTGCCTTCACCGCTGCCTTTGCCTTAATACTCTCCAGCTGAGACTGTATTCCTTTCTCGTGGCCCCACTGGCACCAATACACATCCTGGCCGTGACTCCTTTTAACTTCACTTCTAAGTTTCTTTCCTGTATTCTTAGCTCCCTGTCCCTCTGTGCCTTGATCACCATAATCCGTCCCCTGATAGTAGCCTTAAAGGCATCCCATCGCATGTGCCCCGAAGTCTCCTTCTCCCTGTTGTCTCCAAAAAAGTTTATCTCCCCATCCAGCTCCCTCCTCAATGTCTAATCTTTGAACAGCTGCCCCGGTTACCTTCACTTCCATAGCCTCGGGGACCCCGACCTTCTAGCTACCTGTACCATTATGGGGGCGTGGTCGGATAAAAGAATCACCCCCACCTCGATGGCCCCTACTCGACCCAGGAGTTTCCTGGAGGTCCACACAGTCTATCCTTGATGAGAAGCGATGAACATGCAAATAAAACGTTAACCCCTCCTTATCTCCTCCTTTCTCCCTCCACACGCCTACTAAGGCTAATCTCTCGACCTTTTCTACTAGTTCCTTCGAGGGTTTCCCCTAGGTCCCTATGGATTTTGTCGATCTGTCTTTTCCTGGATCCCAAGACATATTGAAGTCCCCTCTTTAGTATTATGGGGCGCTTCGCGAATTTCTCAAGCCTAAACAAGGAACTTTGGAAAAGGTATCCTATCCCTTATTTGGGGCATAGATAGTTGCCAAAGTGAATCTCTCCCCTTAATTTTTCATATTTTAACATCTTTACAAAGCTTTGCAGTCTGGGGGGGTGGGGTGCAGGTTTTTAATCCCTTTCGGAATTTCGGCCAAAACCATTACTCACATCAAAAGTTATTAACAATAGAATTTTGAGGGGTTCCTATGGGAGTCTGACTCACTTTAACTGTAGGACGGCTATCACCGCCCTATAATATTAATATATATATATATAAAGTCCTGACTGACTGACTCAACGCCCAGCTCAAATCGTTTAACCTGGGAACGTGAAATTTGGAAGGTACATTGTTTTCATGACGTAGGCACCTACTAAGGGAGGATTTTAGAAAAATCTGTCTCTAAGGGGCAAAAAGGGGGAGGGTGAATCATTTTATGAGGATACCTATATCTCAAAAACAGAAGGTGTTACAGATGTGAAAACTGGTATTTAGAGTCTTCTTCAAAAATAGAGAAACACATGTTTTACCGTTTTCCGAACATCCAGTTAAGTGAGGTGGAAAAGGGGTAAATTATTTTTGAAGGATACCCATATCTCACAAACCAAAGATGTTAGAAAAGTAAAAATTCACATTTTAAATCTTCATTATAAAGTTAGATTCCAAACTGTTTCCACCCATTGCACAGTCTTCAATTCCCTAGAAGACTTCAGATCCAAAATGTACCCTGACATAAAAAATCTAATGGAGAAATCTTCAGTATGGTTATGTGAACGTGCCATTTTGACATCAAAGGACAGAATGGCTGCCGTAATCAATAAGTTACTTTATTTTTTCAGAGGAGTCCAAATGGAGTACAAATCTGAAAACTCGGTGGTTCAAAGTGATGACGCAGTCCACAACCCTGTTGAGTTCTTCAACACTTAAAATCTTCCTGGTCTTCCCCAACATAAACTTCCTCCCAAAGTCGGAGCACCTGTGATATTATTGCGGAACCTCAACCCACCTAAGCTCTGTAATGGCACCAGATTGCGAGTGAAAGCTCTCCACAAAAATGTGATTGAGGCTATGATGCTAACCGGTCTTGGCTAGGGGGAGTCTGTGCTCGTATCACAAATACCTCTTATACCTTCAGAATACCTGTTTGAATTCAAAAGACTTCGGTTCCCCTTAAAGGTTGTTTCGCCATGACCATCAACAAATCGCAGGGGCAGACCTTAAAGGTATCGGGGATTGACCTAAGGGAAGACTGCTTCTCGCATGGGCAGTTTTACGCGGCCTTTGTGATGTCATCTTTGATGTCCTGGGTGTTAGTCTTAGCAGTGCACGGTGGTGACGCGAGTTATGGTTGCTTAGCTTACCATAACTGGCGAATTTCAAGGGTTTTTCGGTTTTACTTGGAACCATAACGTCCCTTTGACAACGTTTTTCACTAAATTTCATAGGTTTTTAGTAGCACAACTTAACCATAACGTCCCTTTAATAATGTTTTTTCACTGAATTTCATAGGTTTTTAGTAGCGCAACTTAACCATAACGTCCCTTTAATAATGTTTTTTCACTGAATTTCATAGGTTTTTAGTAGCGCAACTTAACCATAATGTCCCTTTAACAAAGTTTTTTCATTGAATTTCATAGGTTTTCATTAGTGCAATTTAACCATAACGTCCCTGTAACAAAGTTTTTTTACTGAATTTCATAGTTTTTTAGTAGCACAACTTAACAATAATAACTTTGACTTTATGTACATATAATATGGAACATACTGAACCCTTTCTACTGAATTTGACAGTTCGCAGACATGTTCGGACAACAGTACCACCACCTAAAAACTCTGGGGGGGTATGTGTAATAGTTATATCATAACATAGGAATATTGAACAAATTCACAAAACAGCACACATACAAAGTATATGTAGTAATACTTAAAAAATGTAACCCATATATGTAACACACTAACCATTCATTTAAATACAATATGTTTTAAAATGGAATATACCAAAGGAAGATAAAGTGGCTTCCACCATAATTACCTCACAGACGCTCCACAACCAACAGCAAGACCAGACGTATAGACTACTGATTACATATCTCACCAGACATAGTAAGTGTACTTCTTTTTACTCATATAGTTATAAACTTTCTATATTAGAAAAAAAACATATTACTTTTTTGTTTTCTCACAGAAATGTGTAGTACTCTCGACTGGCTAGAGGAGCATTCCGCACGAGAGGAAATGTTAGAAGATAGTCCACCTAATGGTACACACTTTACTATATAAACCAATTAATAAATATTATTTTGTATACATTTAACATATACATTTTTTTTATAACAGACCATACAAAAATTCCAAGCATCTCACAACAACAACAATCAGAGGATATCACTCTACAACAGATTAATCAAAAAATGGACGACCGTATGCAAAATTTTATGGATTTGAAAAACTTTGTGGAAAATCATGTGAAACCGCCAACAGCACACCATTGTCCAACCTGCACTTGCCCCCCCCCTCACCCTATCCCACTCAGTTAACCCCAAACCCTGTCTATGGACCAAAGCGTTTCGATGAGCTTTCCTTCCCTTCTTCACCTGATCCCAGTTATCTAGAAATCCCTAATTCTCCTGTTTTTGTTTCCATTTCTGCCCCACCTTCCCAGTCATAATTGTATATATATATGAAATAAAGTTACTTTTCTTATATTCTGTTGTAATTACTTTCAGTTCTTTGTGATGAAACCAATTTAGGTGTCCACGGACAGCGCGGTTTTTCAGAAATGTTCGTAAAGAAACGAAAATGTAACTGTCCTGAGGACACTACATCTGTCCGTAATGTTAATCATGCAAGTTGAAAATGTTCTAAGAACACTCGGAGTGTCCTGAAATGTTTGTAAATAAACGAAAATGGAGGTGTCCTTAAGAACACTATGCCTGTTCGTAGTGTTCGCTAGCAAGCATAAACTGTTCTAAGAACACTCGTGGTGTCCTGAATTGTTCGTAAATAAACGAAAATGGAGGTGTGCTTGAAACGCTATGTCTGTCCGTATTGTTAGCAAATAAATTAAACTGTGCTAAGAACAAACGGCTGTCCGTAACTGTTTGTTTTACATGTGACGCACTTTTAATTAGTTCAGGACCCGAACACTGTCCGTAGAACATCAACACGCATGCGCAAAACAATGTCCGTACATTGGGTGTCCTGCGGACGGCCGGTACCTTAGCGAACATGCTCACAAAACAATCATGTGACCGCGCCCACGCTCATCTCGTGCTCTAAATGCGGACACTGTTCGTGTCCCCGAACAGTTTAAAAGTACATTTCCAAGTAATCCACAATATTTCTCATTAAAAAATCACCATACCACAAATCCCACATACTAATCCTAACTTTCCACATAGTTTTTGTGACTTTTTGAACCTTTTTTGATGTTCGATCTGTCTCGCGGACGGCGCGCATGTCCGCGACCCGCGCACAAGCACCCCTATATAAGACCACGCCCTAGAGCGCATTCTCATTGTGTTTCTGACTATTCCACAGAGCACACTGCATTTTGCTGCATACTTTGCAGATTTTGAGATTTCCATCTCCAAGCCTATGACATCCATAGCTCGACTATTACCACATGGTGCTACATCTGCCTCAGCACCAGCCCCACCCCCCCCCTCCACCACCACCATTTCCCCAAGGGCCTGAAGAGGGGAACAGGAGTGAGGATACAGAGGAGGAAGAAGAGGATGACGAGAATGAGGTAGAGGAATGCCCTACTAGCCGCCCACGGCGTGATTCTTGGGTGTGGTGGTTGTTTACCGTTCATGGGAATGGTCCTTAGGCTCGTGCGAACCGTGTCACCTGCAACTAGTGCAAAATGGTACTCAGTCGTGGGAGGCATGATTAGTATAGCTTTGGGACTACGACCATGAAGCGACACCTGAACTCATTCCACACTGGGGCCATTCGCAAGGTTGTACCTTGCGAAGAGCGTAGTAGGTTGATTACCTCTACTTCATCCTCCGTTTCTGATCCTGTCACCACAAGGAACACCTCTGTGGGACAGCGTCTTCCTCAAGCTGCCTCACATGCCATACAGAATTCTGATGACCCTTACCTTTCGAGGGTCACAGTTGTATGGATGTACTGTGACACAGTACTCTGTAGGGGGGAGCGACTTCGGAGTGCTTTTGAGACTATTGTCTCAGAGCACGAGAAGACCTGCTCATTACCCAAATAAAACCCACTCTACATCTTCCTCTCTCAGCTCGCCCTTTCTTATCCCTGTGGTTGGTGTCCCCCCTTTTAGCCTCCTTTCCCCTCCTCTCCTAGTGTGTCGTGTGTAAAAAAACAAAAAAATACAAAATAACAAAAACCAAAACAAAAATAAGGCTCTTTTCAGAGCCGCCTTTTACAGTTAAAAAATAGAAGTAACGATAAAGAATGCAGGGCCCTTTCTATTTCTTGAAAGTCCGCGGACAGTTCGCGAAAATAAAAAAAATTGGGGTGCTGCCCTATTGTAACCATTGCTTTTTTCTCTGGGAGGAAGTGGTGGCTCTGAAAAGAGCCTTTGGGAGGTGTTTGTATGTCAAAAATTATAAATACTTCACACCTACTTCAAAATAGATGCTGCATTTCTAAAAAAGGTCGCAATGCATTTTGTACATTTCTCAGAAAAATCTGATTGCCAGCATAAGTAAGATGGACTCCATCTCTGTGAAAAATGTATGTACTACGAAACATAATATTTTCATTGTGAAAAGAGAACATGCCAAAATCTCTTAGGAAAGCACAAACAACCTTATTGACATTACGCCTTGCTTTCTCCATTTGTGGACTACATGAGAAAGAACGAAGCCACATTTGTCTCTGCGCAATCCGTGAAAAAATTACTTTGGAGTTTGGAAACATATCCATGATCTTCTGAAGTCCTTCTTTCATTGCAAATTGCAAAGAAATTCCAGACACATGTCCTAAACTGTTCCCTCCACAATGAATTACAATTATGTCTGGATGTTCCTCTATCTTCAAAGTTGCACAAAGAGGTAGCAAGTCCAACCACTTCATTCCATGCACTCCATGCCAGTGCACTTCCACATGTGGGAATCCAAGATCTATAGATACTCCACAGCTTTCTGCATGCACCTTCAACCAATGTATCCACGAGTCTCCCAAAATCCACACAATCTGTTTTTTGAAACACTCAGCCATAGCTATCTGTTCTTCTCTCACAAAAAAGAATATCAGAGAAAACCTCTCCTAGCACAACACACTCACTAAACTTTACTGACCAATCCCTTGCTACATTCAATCTCATTTGCATGCCTCCCCACCCCAAATTCCCCGGATGTAATACGCGGTGTCCTGGAACTACCGCCATGTTCGCGAACGTATCGTAACATAGACAGCCGTTCTACCATTTCCACTTCACTCTCTGTGCCATTCCCTCATTGGATGTAGCTAAGAATTCACATGACCATCCACCAATCAAATCCACGACCTCTACATGTAACTGCATCATCATAGATCAGCACTGCAAATGTACGGTGAATCTCTCGGACTACAAGTCTCATACCATTGGCAACCACGATCTACGAGAAATACTAGACAAATCTCCAAGATTTCTACTTGCAGCTTCGTCCATATCCATATGCATGAACACAAACTACAGATATGCATATTTTCTATACAGTACATGAACACATTTTCTAACCGACTTTTACCTTGTATAATCTGTAAAATGAATCTACGATCATTTTTTCATTATCCTAAAATGAATTGTGACTTACAAACCTTTATACCGTTTAATTTCTTCGTACACACACACACACGCAAATAATGTTAAACTAATCTTTTTCAAATAAAATATCTAGACTACATATAATCAAACAAAATTACATGCACACTCTATGATCAAATCTCAAAGAATAATATTTGTACAAACACATATTTGGTTTTACTTTTTTAGTTTATATAATTAGTTACATTTATATAGGACAAGCAGGCTATGACATTCACTCACTATTTATTACGTGGAAAAGCAGGCTATGACATTCACTCACTATTACGTGGAAAGCTTAGTTGCAGGAATAGTGGTATACAGTGGTACGTTATGAATTTAACAAGCCATAGTGAAGATATTTTCTTTTATACAGTTAGTCATAAAATAGTTTTAATGGTTTTAAGGAAGGCGCTGAGCATTTCAATTTATAAAATCTATGTCTAAATTAAAAAGAGTGCTATATACAAACCAAATTACTAATGTCTTTCTTTTACAATTGCAGCGAAGACCATTTTCCTGAAAAGAAGCAGCCGAATTGGGAATACAAAGAACAACTAAGAAACAAACTGCTCATTTTAGAAAAAAAGTAAGTAGAATGTTACCATAATATTTGAATTATTACTCACACTGTAAGCTTAATTCATGCTATTTCTGTGCCTAAAAATAGAGAATCTGCACCATTCTGACCAAAAATCCCCCCGTCTTAAACAGTGATTTACTGGCAGAATGGCCCACAAATTCCTATTTTTCGACACACAAATTACCCAACTCAGCCGCTAGAATTTAGATGTTGTAGAAAAAACAACTATTTTAATTGTATAGCTTTAGATATACTATTTATACTTCTCCACACCACTAGCCTACTTTTTACTGTCATATGAACCCCAGTTTAGTAACACATTAATTCAAGAATAGCCATCCCTACTAGTTGTACTTCCCAATGCACAATCACACACCATTACATACATCTTTATCACCTTACTCAAACACTCATGCACACATCACACATGCATTGCAGAACACCCCAACCCATACCTTCTGTATTTTTTTAACAGACCCTAAAGAATGCCTACCAAAAAGCAACTCCGTAGAAAGGGACGCAGAAGTAGAGCAAATGAAAAGAAAAGTCTCCAACATAAACATCCATCTATAGCAGAATTTGTAAAAGAAAGTTGAAACACAAAAGCTAATAGTCATGTAGTGAAACAGAAGAAGTTTCCAGTACAAAATCTTTCCCTCCTCTATCAAAAAGTAAAACAACCCAAAAAACAATTAACAGAAAATCAACTATCACTACAAATAAAACTTCTTCTATAAATCTTGATATAGTACAAAGTAAGCATACCAAGAAAAGTATTTTAGCCAAAATGTTCCGTCACAAAGTCCTTCAAAATCTTGTGAAAACAGGAGAGAAACCAGGTTCAAGACTTCAAACCTATCGTAGGAAAGTAATCTTAGAAGCGTTGATAGACAGTGCACTTCTTCTCAAAACAAAGTTATTTATTTTAGTGTTAAACAGAATGAAACCACTAACAAGACTAATAACTAAATTACAAAAAAGACTTCTCAATAAACGAAATGTCAACAGAAATAACTTCTTAAATATCTGTGGAGGTGAATGGAGTCACACTACAACCACAGAACCATACTTTAATGAAGAAGCTTACAAACAAATACAATTGCCATACATAGCAGTGGTCGAGGTTATGAAAAAGTTAATAATACCATAATGGAACAAGAAGAACTCCTTACAAAAATATGCCCTGAAAACGTAGATTTACCCCTCCATTCAACTGAATCAGAACATCTAGTGTACAAATGGCCATGCACGTCAATGTGTAACATTCCCAAAAAAATGTTCAAGTCTTTACGCCAATTCCTCAATCAATATGTGAAAAGCAAAGACAAAATCAAACTACTGCAAAATATGGATGCTTGTCCAATACGCAAGTACACAGGACTACAAGGACATTCCTTGGCCTGCATTACAGGACCTACTTGCAAAACACCCATGATATCAAAAGGATATCAACACATCATGCAAGTATAAGAAATCTAGTTTATAAACTGTACTATGCTAAAAGTCCTGCTTTAGTACTAGCGAATTTAAATAACATTCTTCTACATGGTACAGCAAAAGACCTCCTAGAAGAAATCGACTATATCCAGACAAAATATTTTGGAAGTGAAACCCACTTACAAGATGAATTAGCTGTCAACCAACTTCGTAACGATTCTGCACATGGCAACCTTTCACTACAGACATACAAAAAAGAAATACTAAAATTTGAAAGTACTTCAGCTGAAGTACCAAACCATGTGTGTGTATGTTGCCGCAGAACTTTATATAAAAGTAGCACAAAAACTATAGACCTATCATACAAAATAGAAGACAATGAAGATTCTAAATGGTTTGAATTAGCTCTCTACCTTATAGCAGAAAACAAATACGAAATAACTGACCCCATAATACTATGCACTTACTGCACTACAAAACTTGACAACAACCAAACTCCTTCACGTGCTATCACAAATAACTTGGAATTGTATCCACTACCAAAACCCCTTCAACAACTTAATTTATATGAGAGCATCATAATTCAAACAGTGCACCCATTTCAAGCAATAATATGCCTTCAACCAAAAACTGCAAAATTACCTCCCTCTGAATTAGTGAAAGGTATTCGTGGAAAAGTAGTGTATTTACCATTAGATCTAAAAGAAAATGTGCACACTCTCGGAGTGCAACGTCCAATGCAGCAATCTTTAATTATCTTGGTAAATGGAGTACCTACAAAAGACAAAATAAATTGGCAACAACTGGTAGATTTACATAAAGTTAGAGAAGCCCTACAATATCTTAAAGAGAACAATGAATATTACAAAGAAGTTAATATTGAAGAAAACTTGCAAGATACAAGTGAAATAATTGAACAGACGCAAGAAGCTGGTCAATTTGAGCTCCTAGATCCTGCTACAATATCAAACACTTTAGACCATTATACAATTCATCCATTTCACTCTGACACCATAGAAGATGCACTGGAAACGTACCAAATGCGTCAAACAAAAGGATCACCAATCAGCATATGGGAAAAAAGTATAGAAGCACATGCTTTTCCTCTACTCTTTCCTACTGGCAAAGGAGGAATATACGATGATAGACCTATTCAAATATCAGCATCAGAATATCTCTCATTACGAATGTATTCTGAAGATCCCAGATTTCGACAAAATGTGGAATACATATTCCACCTATTCTTTGAAAGTGAACTAGCAACTTTGTTACGGAGTTGCACACATATTAAAATCAGGATCACACTTTCAAAATATGACAGCTACACAATTATTACAAAAAGTTCAACAAAAAGATGGTTTTACAAGCAAATCTTACAAATCTATTAGCAAAAATGCGTGGTACTAAAGAGTACTGGTTTCAACGTCATGGAGATGTACGTTGTATGATCAGAAACCTTGGCCCACTCACTTGGTTTCTTACATTAAGTTGCGCAGAATATGCATGGGAAGATTTACATGCTTTCCTACGCATATCAAACGAAAACAAAACAAACATAGATATACTAACACCTGGAGAACTTTGTTCACAGGATCCTGTTAATGTTTCACAATATTTTCACCATCGCTTCATTGCTATGCTACATTTTATTTGTAACAAAACTGTTCCTCCCCTTGGAGAAGTGCAACACTTCTTTTGGAGAAAAGAATACCAAGCCAGAGGAGCACCACATATCCACATGTTTTTATGGATTAAAGATGCTCCTAAATTTGGTCAAGACGGTGATGCCACTGTTTTACAGTTTATTGAAAAATATGTCACTTGTGAAATTCCATCAGAATCCACAAATCGTGATCTTCATGCAAAAACTTTACAATTCCAAAGACACAAATGTGGCAAATATTGTCGTCGCAAATACAAAAACAAAGGGAAATACTACACCAAATGCCGATTTGGTTTCCATAGACCAGTCACTAATACAGGTCAAGTGAACAACCTCATGTCTTCAGTTAGACATAGTGTTAAAGGTAAGTCACCTAAAAATACATATTGCATAAAAAGAAAAGAAGAAGAAAAATATATCAATGATTACAATGCAATCATTGCCTACTTATGGAATGCAAACATAGACGTGCAGTACATTGCAGACAATTCTACTGCAGTTGCACGATATGTCACAGCATACTTAACCAAATCAGAAAAGACAGAGCTCCAAGACCTCTGAAATGACCTGTCATCAGATAAAACAGTGTCTCAGAAATTATACTGCTTGGGCATAAAAATAGTGTCCCATAGAGAATGTGGATCCTATGAAGCAGCTGATCGATTAACTGGTACTGCATTGTATGGTAAATCTGCAAATATAGTATGGCTAAATCTTGGTCCAGCTAAATCTAGAAAGAGTTCTAAAATCATACGAAGATATAGAAACAATAGCCAAACATGATCCCAACAGCCAAGACATTTTAAAAAACAATTTATTGGACACATACTACCCAAACAGGAGTACCACTTTGGAAACCATGAGTCTATACCACACAGCCCAAAACTACACATACAAAAATAATATAAAACCTGATGAACAAAACCGTAAATACAAAGTGACAAACTGTCAAGGCAGCTTAGTAAAACTCACCAAACCAAATTTAATTAATCATATCAAATTGTCATTAAAGACTCCTCAACATAAAGAAGTATATTACATGTCCCTGCTACAACTCTTTAAACCATGGAGAAAAGAAGAAGAAATACTAGATAACTATGACTCATATGAAGACGCTTTCAAAGCAAATGAAAGCAGTATAACTGATGTAAACTTTGCACAGTACAAAACAATGTTGCACAATGAACAGCAACACGAAGAACTACTCCAGGCCCAACTAGATAAGGACACTCCTGACAGTAGTCAACCATCTGTCACAGGAAGCCAAGAACCACTTGGAGACCCACTAATAACAAATGAGGCAGAATTAGCTATGATAGAAGTACAAAACACCATGTGTCAGTATGAAGAAAAAGAAGACTTAACTATACTAGAATGAATCAAAGCTAAACAATGAGCAAAGTAGCATTTTTCAAGAAGTAACAAAAGAAATTGCACATGGTGTACAACATGAAAACAAAGAATGCACCTGTCAAAATTACAAACCTATACTAGTGTATGTCAGTGGTGAAGCTGGTTCTGGCAAAACATTCCTAATCAAAATAATCAGTAAGTTCCTTCAACAATTCACAAACAACAAACTGTCAGCTATTGTCACTGCCCCCACAGGTTTAGCTGCCTACAACATAGGTGGTGTCACTTTACACCGATTACTACTCCTGCCAGTAGAACACCAAAACAAATTAGAATATTACAAACTTTCTGCAGAATCTGCAATGGAACTACGCAGAGTATTAAAACAAATGAAAATGCTACTAATAGATGAAGTGAGCATGGTGTCCAACCTAATGTTGGCTTTGATTCACCTTAGATTACAGGAAGTACTCAAAACAAACTATGAAGAGCTCTTTGCAGGAAAACACATTGTTTTTAGAGATCTTCTTCAATTGACACCTGTAAAAGGTGAGCCTATTTTTAAAACATTAGGACACAAACTCTGTCGTAAAACTGTTGGCAGCATTGGAAATGTCAACCTTTGGCAACATTTCCAATACAGAGAATTAACACAAAACATGCGCCAATCTGCAGATCTCACTTATGCCAACATCTTAAAAAGTATCAGAGTTGGTATACTTTCTAGAGAAGCAGAAGCAATATTGAAAACCCGGCACATTCATGCACTTTATGGTGATAATATATGTGCTACAGATGTTATGGAACAATTAGCCCACAACAATGTCAATTGTATGGCCTTAATGCCAGCTCTTGCAAGCTGTTTCAAATTCAATGAAATCATGTTAAGTAAAGAAATGCAACCAATAATGGAAATTAGCGCCACAGACAAACTAGATGTACATGGAATGACCCTACCCATGTGTGACCAAGCCACAGCAAGACTAAACAGTTTAGAAAAATCAATCTCAAACACAGCAGGCTTGGAAAAGATATTAAAATGATCCTTAAACTGCAGAGTAATGCTGAAACGTAACCTTGACGTAGACCAAGGACTAGTTAATGGAGCACTGGGTATTGTTGTTGGCTTTCAAACATACTCACGTGACAACAAAATTCAGTTTGTCAATATTCTCTTTGACAAACTTTCAGAAGTTAAAAGAATAGGACGCTCAACAGCTCGATTCCTTCTCTTCAAAGACATGTAAGTACGCAGAGAACAATTTTCTCCTAACTCTTGCATACGCAGTCACCATTCATAAATCACAAGGTCTTACCTTAGACAAAGCAATGACATTGGTAACACAGTCTTTAAAGAAGGCCTGAGCTACGTAGCACTATCACGCTTACATACACTTGACGGTCTATTTCTAATCAACTTTGATGCAGGTAAAATAAACGCTGATATTCCTTGCATTTTAGAATACAATAGACTTCGTTCACTATACACCCCCATCTACAAACATATCCTGTTCCACAAAAAGGAAAATGTTTTAAAAGAAAACTAAATCAAACAGAAATGCAACAGGATGTCACTGCAAATCCTCCAAAAAGAGTAAAAGAAACTAAAACTTCATCAAGTACCACAATCAAAAAAGAATCAATTGGGGAAAGTAAATCAGGTACTTCTTCAAAGAAGGAAGACAAACTCCAAAAAAAGCAGTCAGATACAGAACTACATGGTCCATTTAAACTCTCAAATATAGTTGGTGTAAGTTGCTACGCAAATGTAGCAATGAATATTCTATTTCAATTACCACCAATTGTTGAGAACGTTTACTTACACAGTGCAGACCCATTGTGTTTGCAAATGTTAGTACTTCACAGAAATGCAGCAAACAATCCTGACAACACGTATAGTGTTTATGGAATAAGACAACAATTGGACTACTGTGCTGGAATGGTGAAATTCACTATAAACTCAAAGGAAGATCCACAAGCATTTCTAATGTACTTACTACAAGTACTGGAAAACAAAAATCATACCTATAAATGAAATCTTCCAGATTTCATACATGTGGAAACATACATGCACTCTCTGCAACAATGTGACACAAGAACAAATCCCCAATGAGCGCTTTGTGTATATATCAATACCTAATTGTGAATCCGTTCCATTTCAGCAACTTGTACAAAATGCAAACCACGGTAGATTATGTTCCACCTGCAATTCAGATAATCGCTCCACGTTAGTAATACAAACACATAGGCCCTCATTACGACCCTGGCGGAAATCGAAAAACGATGGCGGAAATGCAATACCGCCATTGAATAGCGCTCGGTGCGATTATCACCCGTCACCGTAAAGTACGATGCCATTAGCGACACCGTAGTGAACGCCAACGCTAACTGCACCAAGTACGCGCACGCGCGCCATGCGAAACCGTAATTACCACCATGGCGCAACGGTACGCGAATTCTGACCCTAGCGGACATTTACCTAACGCCATCAAGCATGGCGGAAAGTACCATTCCGCCATGGTGAGAAGTACGGCATCGCGAACCAACCGTAAATGGCCCTACTGAGTGCCTGTACACCACTCCCTGGCCACATTGCACAACTCCTCGTAGGTGCAATGAAGTCACACAATGCAACCAGTGAAATGTACAAGTCACCCATGCATGCCAACGAACAAATGAATGTAGGGGCTCCAAGTGCCTTGTGAGTGGCCATCCATATTTGCCATGTCACCATTGCCGTACTGATGCAGCACAGGCATGTGAAGGTTCAAGTACAGCAACATGAACTGAAATATGAGACAAACAAAAACAGGCCCCCCATCGCTTGACACCAGTGTAAGGCAACATTCAAAGCAGTATCCTGAGTGAGACTGCACCAGCCCTGTACTCCTGCCAGTAAACAAACCAACCATCAGCATAAGCATGTACCACACAAGTTGGCAGAGTGACTGAGCAGCCAGGCTCATCTCAAGAGGGGCCAATGGGAGCTGCAGGGCACAGATGGCACGAATACAGAAGCTATTCCAATGGACATGACCTCAGTCTCCCTCCAAGAAACGCACGCAAACACAGGCACCTGTGACCAGCCATATTCTGATAATCACATCATTCCACCAATCCACCTGGCTGACCGGCATCTGTTACACAAAAGCTAATCCCCCGCCCCTGAGCATGACATCATTAAAACAGTCATAATGGCAGCCCCTCTCCCTGACCTCACTGGGCTTCGTAGGCAAACGCGCCCAGTACAGTACCACGCAACTATACTCAGAAGCCGGAACCCAATGCAGATCTTCTCACAATACATCGCCCCACAAATAGGAATATGCTACATTACTTGCAAAGAAGAACGCTACACGGTTAATATCAGAATAAAAATTTAATGCACAACAAAATCACCAAGCCCATACAGCTATTAGGTCATGAACGCCAAAATATATTTCATTATTGTGGGCTGCATCCGCAATAAATGACCAGCTTCTTCTTGTGTGACGCCCTGTACCTTCATGGTACACAGGGGCTACATTCACGTTCAAAAAGGCAACATGGAAGCGCCTAGAACCGCAGGGCCGTCCCATTAGGTAGGCACTAGTCCAGCTGAAAGGTCGATATGTTGCTCCTAGCCACTAGTACTGCGTAAGGGCATGTGGCCCATTGGCGATCGTCCCATAAGATTGTAATGGTGCTCCACTGATTAACACGAAGCAGCAGGTGTCGGGAGTAAAAGCCATCTGCAGGAGTGGCATACAGATGGCAGCGGCAAAAGGGGAGGAGATAACTGTCACCCAAATGAAATGAAAAAGAATAGTATGGGCATCAGAACTTCATTTGATTTACTCACTTCAATGATCACACTAAATCCACAGCCATATGCATGCTAGCCCACTCAAAAGGATTATTCCCACCCAAAAATCACTTGCGAATCATAACTATATAAATCTTGGTGAAAACACTATTACAAACAAGTGTTTGTGTGCATGCGTCTGTTAAAACAGAATCCATTAGATGGGATTAGTAACGTGCATAGACACAAGTGTTTGAATGCGCGTCGAGACAGGGAGGGTTCAACAAGGGCAGATAGACGATGGTCCCACTATGGCAGCCCTGCATCACATAGCGCAGGGGAAGTGGATAGATTCCAAAAAGCCATGTACATGGCAAACTCTCCATTAAATCATCTGTCCATGCATCCATACATCATTCCCTCATCCCCTCATCCCGGTATGAAAACGCCGGATTATTTACTCACATAACATGTGAAATTTCCATTGAGTCTGTGCGCAATGCAGTCTGCAAAATCCACTGTGCTCCAGCCCGGAATTCCAGTGTTGTGAAGTAACATGTATTTGGGAACGTCCGGCCTTATCGTCCACTACGCTATTGCGCATCCCATACTATTCATATCAATCATTGCCTTCTCGCCATTGCCCCTGTCCGAAGGACATTAAACAATAGAACTTTATATCTGCAGTCAGACCTGTGGGCGTCTCCTCGCCGCTAGCTGAAAACCGAAAGCGCTGTCCTTCGAATTCCTCATTTGCAACATCACGTCGAAAAGGCATCTGTGACCGCTCGAAATCACAAATTCATCCATGTAGTGCGGCAGTGTGTGAAAATGGCAACTGGCTTCACTCACAAATGGGACGCCCCGCCCGTCGGTGAATCTCGGTACAGTGCTGCATGAGGGTCCACCGTTAATCGAGTACTACATTCCACTGACCCTTCACAAGTTTGTTCGCGACTGCAAAGATAGTATGTGAAACAATGGGACCATAGCAGAGTGAACATATAAACCAATATTTCACTGCCATCGGGATTAAATACATGATTGTAATAGCAAGATGCCATGCGTCCAATTGCAGCGTTGTGTGCGGGACGTGCTCGCCCAAAGGGGATTGCAGCTTGCACAGGTGGAATGAATCACCACAGGTGGAGGCTATACTGCCTGAAAACACATAAATTGCACACCCAACCCCCTCCCACAACCACACCCACTCCAAAATGCTACCGGCAGGACTAGCGATGTTGGCCCTGGGGGACCTGATAGCACTGCAAGTACTCCAACTTCAAGAAGAAGACGAACACCAACTACTACAACAACCGGCCGCACAGAGGAGACGCAGGAGGAGGAGGAGGGCAAGGCAGGGCCAGCAAGGCCCACCAGCACAGCCACTACCACCACGCAGGCAGCCCGCAATCCCACGCCTCCGAGCTCATCCGTTCAACCTCACTGATGAGCAGAACCACACCCTCTACCGTTTGGACCGGGACACCATAACCGCCATTGTGGACATGACACACGCTGACCTTGTCAGCATGATAGATAGCCCAACCGCCATCCCACCCCTACTGAAGGTGGTGTCTGTACTACACTTCCTGGCCACAGGCACCTACCAGCACACAGTCGGACAGTTGCATGGCATTTCACAGCCACTGTTGTCACGGACACTATTGCAAGTGCTCGATGCCCTCCTGAAGCACGCAGACGACTACATCTCTCTACCACGCTTGGAGCAGGAAATTACGAACACAAAAGTGGGATTCCATGCACTTGCCGGCATACCGGGTTGCATTGGTGCCATCGACTGCACCCATGTGGAATTGGTTGTCCCACATGCCATGGAGGCCCAGTACCGCAACCGAAAACAATATCATTCTCTTAATGTACAAATGGTGTGTGACTCCAACAGGATCATTACACATTGTTGTGCCCGATTTCCTGGATCAACCCATGATTCTATGGTCTTGAGGAACTCTACAATACCACGCTACATGGAACGACACGCAGGGAACAGATCCTGGCTACTCGGTGAGTCTCATTTCATGCATGATAATGTGGAGTATGTGATGCGGCAATGACCTGGCAGGAAGGGGGGGGGATGCGTACGTAGCAATGTCATTCCACAAACATCCTTTATTGTCCACATACAGGTGATGCCGGGTATCCACTGAAGAGATGGCTCCTTACACCACTCCGGAACCCACAGAACCAGCATGAGGAGGACTACAACCATGCCCACTCACGTACCCGTGTAGTCATAGAACAGGCATTCGGCCTACTGAAGGCTCGTTTCCGCTGCCTCAGCAGGTCTGGTGGGGCACTCCTGTACCGCCATGAGAAGGTTGCAAAGATGGTCATGGCATGTGTCATGCTACACAACATGTGCGTACGTAGAAATGTGCCCATGCCCCCTGACGCAGAACTGCAAGCACCTGAAGATGGTCATGATGAGGGTGGGGATGTGGCAGCACCTCAAGGAGTCCGCGAGGCACAGGAGGGCCGTGAAATTCGTCAGATTATCATAGATTCATGCTTCTAGCACTCACGCCTGGTGGCTGATACATGGACACGGGACTTGTGGCACTGTGTGTGTCTGGAACATGCACAATATGGACTGTACGCCTATAAAGGCCTCGTACACAAAGATCAATGTCCACACATCTCATTGGATGATTGTGAAATGTTTATAGCATATGTGAAATTATGTTACACACCCCATCGACCCGCCACCCAAGTAAGCCCAACACACCCCCTCCACCCTCCTACCTCCCCCCCGAACACCAGTGTCCAAAGATGCTCATTGTCAGTGGGCAGACGCTATTGCAAGCCCCCTCTCCGGGTATCAGGGGCACCCCTGCCTGTGGAGCGCAGGTTCCTCCCAGATGTACGTTGGGGGCTGCCCTGGACGGAACTTGCAACGGATGATGTCTCTGCCTGCTCACGTCCATGCATGTCCCTAAGGGTTTGTGAGAGCTCAGTGAGCACACGGCGCACAGCGGCAAGTTCAGCACATACGTCTTTGGACGTCGCATGCAGTTCCCCCCTCAGGCTCTCGGTGCTTCTCTCCATTTGTACTCTCAGGCTCTCGGTGCTTCTCTCCATTTGTACCCTCAGGCTCTCTGTGCTTCTCTCCATTTGTGCCCTTAGTGTCTCTGTACGTCTCTCAATTTCTGCCCTAAGTGTCTCAGTAGATGTTTCTATGGCTGCCTTAGTACCCCCACATTCATCAGCATGCTCCTTGAGGAGCGTGGCCAGTTGCTGCTGTTGCACGATCACCTGGTCGAGGGACTGTTGCCTCTGCTGGGCCATGCCCATTTGCGGTGGTGTCACAGAGGGGCTGATCACCTCATGTTGCCTTGCCACAGGGCTTGTGGGGGATGGCCAGTTGTCGTCTTGTGGGTGCCCCTGCGTGGTATCCTCATGGTGTACGGGATGGAACAAACAGGGGGATTGAGACAGGTCATGGATGGATCCTACATCGACAGCACCGTTTTCTGTGTCGGAGCATGCTGCCATTAATGCAGTGTCACCTATGGTGCTGCTGCCACCAGAAGCAGTGCCTTCTGTGGCATCCATTGGGGGGACCTGTGGTGGTGCTGTTGTGGGCATGCTGGCTGCTGGGGTGCCTGTTGAAGTCCCCTCCTGTGTGCTGCCACTTGATTTGTGCTGCTGCCGTGTCTTGATCCGTGCAGCTGAGGTGGAGGGTCTTTAGCCATTGGTCTTGGCCCTCTTTGCAGGTGTGCTGGTAGGGGTGTCCTGGAGCTCGTCGTTTGAATCGGACCCTGTGGTGGAGTAAAGGAGGGCGAGCGTTATTAATGGGTCTGTGGAAATTGGAATGGCAATGTATCACATGCATTGGGGTGTTACCTGAGGGTGATTTGGGTCAGGGCCTGGGAGGTGGTTTCATTTTTGTGTGGATTGAGGATGCAGTTGTTTTGCAGCCTGCAGTTAGGGTGTGCATGCTGCACGTGTAGAGGGTGTTTTTAGGATTTTTAATTATTTATGTATTTATTGTGACTTTTAAAGTGCGCTATCAGGCCAATGTATGTGGACGTTGTCCTGGACATGTGTTTCTGTTGCACTATGTGGACACATGGTACTTCACATGATTGGACATTGTGGATTTAGCATTGTTTTATTTTTCCCACCTACCTGATTCTTCGGATGTCTGCACTCCTTTCTCCATCCCTCCGACTCCCTCTATACTCTCCATTCCAATGGTGGAGGCACAGATTTCTTCCCAGGGGGTCAACTTGATGGGTGATTCCGATCCTCCCCCGGTAGCTGTGGCAATGTTACGGTTGGCTGATAGTATGCTCCGTACGCGTATCCGCAAGTCGTCCCATCGCTTTCTGCATTGCTGTGGGTTGCGGGGTGCGGTCCCCACCGCACTTACCCGCTGTGCCACCAGGGCCCATATGGCCTTCTTGTTCGCAAGTGCCGTCCTGGTCATTTGCGTCGAGAAGACGACGGCAGCATTCTCCTGGAGGGTCTCTGTGAGCACGGTGAGTTCCTCATGGGAGAAGTGGACCTGCCGCTTGCGGTTGCACGCTTTTTTCGCTACTTTTCCCATTTTTGTTGTTTTCACTAGGGTGGATTTCGGGTTGGGATGTGTCTCAGGGTAGGATTTTTAATGGTTGTGTGGGAATTCTGATTTTATAGGTGTACGGCGTGCTGTTTCCCGTTCCGGGACCATGTTTTTACTTCCGTTTCCGTATATTTACGGTCACCGTATTTTCCGATTGCCGCTCATTACGGTGACCGCTATGATGGGTGGCGGAATTGCACCTAGGGCGCCGTACGACGGCGGTGAGGGGCGTTTTGGGGACATTTCCGCCATCGCGGACTTTGCACTTCCGCCATGGCGTAGTGCTCGTGCCCGATGGGTCAGAATTAGCCGCACTTTACTCCGTTGTGCAATGGCGGAAACGCTATTTACGCTATGGCGGTCAGGTCAGTTACTTTCCGCCAGGGTCGTAATGAGGGCCATAGTAAATACGTAATACTAATGCTTCTACGTTACAATGCAGATGGTACCAAAAACAACTGCAAGCTGACTGGATTCACACATGGTCAAATATCACTTGGTAGGAAAACCTTCACAACAATAGGTATTATCTACCACGCAGGAGCCACAAACAACTCAGGACACTACACTGCATATATAAAAAAGAAATGTGGATGGTTTGAATGTAATGATAGTACCATTACTCTAAAGCAGAGATTACCAGCAAATCTTACAAACACTTATTTAATGTTCTTAAAACCGAAATTTGATAACTAAACTGTACTTAAACCTTAAGTACACTTGTAGTAAAAAAATATAAACTGTCACAATATTCCAAAAGCTATGTAACTGCCCAAAGATGCTACAACAACTAAACAGATAAATTAGGACTATGCAAATAAATCAAAAATAGACAGTTAGAATACGCCAATTGGTATCTAACTGTCCCAAAATTTAGAAATATGCAAACAGATAAATCAATACCACGAAATTGTATCAAAAAATAAACAGTTAGAATACGCCTACTGGTATCTAACTGCTCTAAAACTGGACAATATCCAAACAAATACCTAATATCTTACTGCTCCCAAAAAACTGGAACAATCCAATGTATAAAGCATTAGCCAGAAACAACAAGTAAACACTGAAAACAAACAAACAAATAAACTGTAGCATAACAGAAAAAGTTTTTTTTTTAATCCAACATGGATTTTTTTTTCTCCCACAGACCCACTGATTTTAGCAACAAACACAGAAACTGAGCAAATTGGACAGTACTCTCGTTTGTCATCGACTAAATATGAGGGTAAAAAAAAAAGACAAAATGTTGATTGTACAATGTAATAACTCTTTATAAGATACTAATACTAACATGCTATTTTCTTTTATCACAGAAATGAACAAGAAAAACATGGACTCCTCTTACTAAACCAAATAGTAAGTATAACATCATAAATACAACCATCGCAGCATATCGCACCCATACTGGCTTATAACATTGTTCCTTATAAATTTGTTTTTGACCCAAAGTTATAAGCCACTCTGAGTGTGATGTGCTGCGGTGCTGCTGGCCAAGGCATACACTCTTGGGTGCATGGCATATGACTGTGATATGCTGCAGAGCTTCTGGCCAGGGCATAGACTCTTGGGTGCATGGCATATGACTGTAACACCCATAGATTCAAGCATTGCAACCATTTTAATGTCCGCGGACACAAGGAAGCTCCTAGAACACATTCAACTTGCCAGAGGACAATACGGACAGCGTCCTCAGGACACCCCCATTTTCTTTGTGTACGAACATTTCAGGACACTGCGACTGTTCTTAGAACACTTTCAGCTTGCCAACGAACAATACAGACAACGTCCAGGACACACCCCCTGCGAACATTCCAACACCCCACGAGTGTTCTTAGCCACTATGAGTGTGATATGCAGCTATACTTGTGGCCAGGGCATAGACTCTTGGGTGCATGACATATGACTGTGATATGCTACAATACTTCTAGCCAGGGCATAGACTCTTGGGTGCATGGCATATGACTGTGATATGCAGCGGTGGTTGTGGCCAGGCCATAGAGTGTTGGGTACATGGCCAAATGGCCATGCACCCAACATTCTATACCCTGGTCACAACCACCGCAGCATATCACACCCATAGAGTCAAGCATTGCAACCATTTTAATGTCCTCGGGCACGAGGAAGGTCCTAGAACACATTCAACTTGCCAGAGGACAATACGGACAGCGTCCTCAAGACACCCCCATTTTCTTTGTGTACGTAAACACCGCAAGTGTTCTTAGAACACTTTCAGCTTGCCAACGAACAATACACACAACGTCTCCAGAACACCCTCTGCTAACATTCCAAAACCCCACAAGTGTTCTTAGAACACTTTCAACTTGACACCGAATCCATTCTGTTTATTTACTAACATTCCAGAACAGCCGTGTTGTCCGCAGACAAATCGAACACAACAAAAGCGTCTAGCACATAAAAAAAATACAACATTGAACCTATCTCATACTCCCCCCACCCTCCCCAAATACTCTTACACACCAACACACGCCACTAAATACAATTTTTAATTCAAGTTTCACTGCGCTGTCCGAGGTCGGCGGCGAATGCAAGATGGCGGGCGTGACAGAAAATCTGACACGCATCACGCACCACAACGCCCAATCAGCGAACACGTTGCATGTCCGCGGACATGACGCTAGCCCATGGGCCAATCGGGGTGCTGTCCGCGGAGCGAACAGGGAAGTCCGTCCGCGAAGCGAACACAGATATCACTAATTTTTTTGCCTTACATTTTGGTCATTTTTTAAAAATCTGCTGGACGGATTTACACCAAATTTGCAAAAGCACGCTTTCTGGACCAAGCCGCCGCTCCTGCCGCAAATTTGGTGTAAATCCGTCCAGCGGTTCGGGCTGTAGCCGTGCGCCAAGTTTTTTCCCATTATGTCTATAGGAAAAAACAAAAGTTTTGGGACCCTTCCCTCCCCCCCCCCCCTATAACTTTGCCCCCCTGGACCAAACCTCTCCAAACTTTGAGTGGGCCATATACTTTTTTTGCAAAGTTTGGTGAGGATTCGTCCAGAGGGAGCGAAGTTATAAGCCACCCAAAAAGTGCTCTTCCTATGGAAACACCAACTTAACCATAACTACATGGACGCTACCGCGTCCATGTAATATATATATATATATCTATATATATATATCCTTAGTGTAAAAGAAGGCAAATGGTCTGAGGACTGTGGGACTTTGGGGAGTCCCAGTGCTTCGAAGGAGGAAAATGCAAGCGTTTTATTTTTTCAACAAACCTTGCGGAATGGATATTTCTTGCTTCAAGAAACAGTTTTGTTAATAACAAGGAGAGACTGAAAGCCTTAACCTAGTATCAAGGCTGTGAAAAATATCCTCCTGTGAAAAAGGACATTTGAAGACTGAGACTAAGTCAAGTGTCAAGTCCAAGACCCTGTCTTCCCGCATACCGCATAATGAGCATACCACCACATGAGAGTTCTAGCACATCCAAATTACATTCAGTGCGACAAACACTTCCCTGAAAATGCTGCTATTTAAATAGCAAGCTCAGACAAAATCGAGCAGCCTTACTGAGTGCTGAGGGTATTATAATGAGTAGTTCTGCAGGAGGTTTTCTGTGTGAGTGGAACGTGTGAGGAGTTGAGGTAGAGTAGGAGCAGTGGAATGGTAGTAGTAGTAGTAGTTGGAAGTAGAGACGGTAGGTGGCTAAGTGAGCAGGAATAAGTAGTAGTAGTGGTAGAGAGGGTAAAGGATAATATTGGAAGCATTGTAGGTAGTAGAGAGCGTTAGTGAGTAGAAGGAGGAGAAAAACGGTAGCAGGAGGGTGATAGCGAGGGTTGTGTACAGAATAGAAATAGTAGGAGCAACAGAATAGTAAGAGTGACAGTGCGTGGGTGAGTAGGAGTAGCTAGTGGCAAGAGTAGAGCGAGAAAATAATAGAAATAGACAAGGAAGTAGAGTGGACGAAAAAAAACAATAGAGGTAGTAGCGACAATAACAAGTGATAGAGTTGAGAAGTGAGAAGGGAAGTCAGATCAAAGGGTGGAGGTGGAAAGGCGAAGGGAAAGATCAGAGGGACAGTAGGACCACATCTTAAGATACAGTATAGTAAAGGGTCAGGTACGACTGGGTGTGAGGGAAGTGAGTGACAGTGGGCAGAAGAAGGTACCATCCATAACTTCTTAAGGCTACTAAGCGTGCTAGTTTAGGGAAGGCCTAGAACATCCCCAGGAAGTTAGTAGCCAACATCTTAGGTGAACAACCACTAAAGTAAGGCAGCAAAAGTCAGTCAGGTGTTGCCATTGGCAAGAACGAACATCCTCATTAGAGACACCTGGGCTAGCGAAATGGGGAAGATGAGACAGACTGGGCCGGCCCTAGCGCCATAGCTCGCAAGATAACCCGGTAGGCCCAAAAGACTGTTTTAGGAATTTACAGCCAATCTATCTGCAAGTCGTCAATAAAGGCCCTTGGACTTGCTATCAGAGTGGTTATTTGTGGTGGGGCACCCCGTCACAGCCGTTTCCCAGTTTTACATTTTTTTGGGTATCTAACTCTTTTTTTGTGAAAAACATCTAATTGAAGATTTACCTGCATTAATGTTTAGACCTAGCGCTGCCGTGTGATCAGTGTAATAATTTTTGCAGTGAGCTTGGCCTTCTTGCAATCAGAACACTATTGTTAGTAACACAGAACTGGTCAAAATGAAGTTCACATAACACTATAAAAGCCCAGAACTTGAGAGTGACGCTTTGAACCACCTGTGGGGAAGCCTTGAAACTAAGGGGCGGAGAGGGAAGGACTGAGGACACTGGTCCTCAGTAACTTAAAGAACGTGTTAGTTATCAGACAGAATGTTGTACCACATCTAACCCCATCGTTGTTGGTTCAATTACCTCTAATCCATGTTGTGATAATAATTAAAGAGTTAGAACTTTGCTCACGTTTCAAGTTGATTGTTGCTTACTTGACATTACATGTTGCACTTGAGATTATCTCATAGCGACACATGCAAGACAATAATGTTATACCACAGTTAAACTGCATTCAATTTCAGAGACTGGTTCTATATTCAGTGTTAAAAAGGTACCATTGACGTGAAAGATATGTTTAATTTCCCCAGTGTATCTAAACCTATCCTGCTTCAGTTTCTGTGTTGAATCGCAACACAAATGTTTGTTTTACTTGACTGAGAAAGAACATGTTCCTCTGTTCTCTTCTCAATGAACATGGGTGTAGCAATAAGCAAATAAGAGGGAACAAAATTCAATTTGCAAATGAGATGAAAACTATTTCCGTCAACATGAACACGCAAGTCATACCCAGAGATAATGTTGTGTCACAGTGGTGTTAATAACACAAGGGCACTTTTACTTTGTGTCAAACAGCAGTTATTTATATTTTGAAGGCAATGTTTCTTGCATAGTTCTGTTAGACTTATTCAATCTCTGAAAGTCTACCCTAGTGCACTTTTCACTATATTGCTAGTCCAGGGGTTTAAAGGGGAATTTGTGGACCCAGAGCTTGAAGGAGCTCTTGGTTGTCATGATTTTCCTCTGACCGGCAGTTATTAATTGCGACCCATGCGCCAACCAGAGACTGAATAAAATGCTGCTTTTACATAGCATCCAATTACTGTGCTATCTGTCTCTCTATATCACTGGCTGTTGTGACTATTCCAGGGAGATCGTCATCTCTCTCCCTAAGGGGAAGCCACCCCCTTTGGGATTAGAGGGGTGAACATGCTACGCTTAACACCCTCTAGGGGACAGAGTATGCGGAATCCCTCTCAAGGTGACTCAACCTTAAGAGGCTAGAGACTCCAACAGGGGTACAAGTCACTATACTCCTACGTCCCATCCTCTTTACTCTATACTGTATGGGGCATGCCAGGTAAGGTGATGGACTGGAGCCTTTTGCACTGCAAAATATGCACTTACCCTTTAAAATCCATTTTGGGCATGTAGAGGTGCGGCACCTCAGTGCTACAAACTCAGTTCCCCTTTTTTACGTCAACGGGAAGGATGACTAAAACTGTGTTGGTATATTTTTTGTGGCACATTTCTACTTAAATGCGGTTAACGGATATAGTTTTTCACATTTTGTATTCACATCGCTCCAGTTGTCTGTGCCCCGGTCCCTCCGGCGCATGTTGGGCTCAAAAGGTCTTTCAAGGTGTGTGTAGTGTTTGAGTCTCTTTCCGGTTTTGGATCCTCACACATACTAGATTGTTTGGCGGCCGACTATCCGTGGGATTCTTGTGTAGCCGTTGATGCGCTAACTCTGAAATCACTAAGGAGGTTAGCGCGGTTGAGGGAAATATTCCCCCTGGATCATCTGAATAGGTTTGGGCACAGAAAGGCAAGAACATAAAAGGGAATGACATCTTTATTTACTTAAGTACCCTAGCAGGGGATTTAGTCCCAGGGAGCCCCGGTTGGGAGTAGTCGGATAACACTGGTAGCAGACCTGAGGCACCAAAAGATACATGCATTAGCTCTGACGAGTCTCGTGACTCTACAAAGTCAGGCACAGAGGTTGCCTGTGAGCTCTGCTACCAGATGTCGGTTCGTGAAACCTTTGTGTTCTAGCACCTGGACGGGCATGGCTTGAGGTGGCGCCTTTATGCATTTGGATTACCAGCGATTCGGCTGAGGGCTACAAGCCTCCCAGAGGGAACTCCAAGGTCCACAAGAGGACCATGAGGGTCGATCAAGACCTGCTCTTCAGGGCTCTACACCAGACACAGCATTCCCACAGATTCCCTATGACTCTCGGCATCCACACATAATGGCGGCAAGAAGAGAAGTCAGCCCCAAGTTCGCACATATCTGAGAGGGCTTCTTCATCAGTGGACTCCTTGCCTTCTGAGAGAGCCACAGAGCCAACTACAACAGCCCAGGCTGTACCAAATGCAGGGCGATCTCTATCTGTTCAGCAATTTACAACAAGGGTGGAATAGTCATTGGCAGAGGTTCCATGGCGCACATCGTATCTATCTGCCTCCGGTGCCATGAGATACTCAGATTCAAGGGCTCAACGGGCTAGATAAATGTCCTGGGTACCACTCACTTCTGCATTGAACCCTACTGTAGCAGTGCCAAGAACTTCATTTCAAAACACTCCTCCTTGTGAGGACAGATTTTTGGACCGCTTCTTAAATCTTATAAAGTCACCTCAAACGTCAGACACCCTTAAAGGTCTAATAAAGTAGATACTACTGCAGCAGCTATCACAAACTCTGCCAACACCAGTTCCTCCTCCACCACCGGCTATACCAGTACCTTTTGTGCCCAGTATGTGGGTCTATCGACCACAGGTAGAAATGTAGATGCTCCAGCTCCCTTGGACAAGGGAGCGATTCCAACATTAGAAAGCTCTGAGGGTCAGGATTCAGGTGTACCGCCCACCTACAGATCATCCAAAAAGTATGTCGCCACCTACGAGGAAAGGGGTGATTCAGAGTTCCCATCCTCAGTCAAAGCATTTTGTGGGAGATTGGAGGGACTGGCAGAGTTTCTGGGTGTTCCAGTAATGCAAAAGGATCAGCCAGAATCAGGAGTATTAGCTATTGTGTTGGTCCTCCAAATGACTACGACATCGGGAATTCCAGTGCAGAGTGATGTTCTGTCAGTGGCAAAGAACATTTGGGAAAACCACATTCATGCCTGCCGGTCAACAAAAAACGAGATGCTCGCTATAAGCAGTCGAGTTCCAAAGGCCCACTGCTCTCATAACACCCTCAACTACAATCATATGTGGTTGCAGCAGCTCAAGCACCATTTTGGCCTAAGCAGCTGCTTCCATTCGGGCTAGAGAGCATAAGCTGCTGGAATCTTTCAGCAAGAAGTTCTATTCAAAGACAGCATTGCACCTATAATAAGCATACAGATGCATTTTAGCTGCAGCAAATCGGCGGTTCTGGAGGGAAATTTCTGATTTAGCTGAAGACCTGCCTATTGCAAAAAAACGCAGCATTCAAATCAGGATTGATGGAGGCAATGCTGGTTGCCCAAGATATGCTGGAAGCATCCTTGCGGCATATTGGCACATTCAGCAGAAGTATGTGCATAGAGCTGGGCGTGAGATCAGCGTAGATGCATACTACTAAATTCACTAATGATGTATAAGACTGAATTTTAGATCTACCATTTAAAGGTTTGGATCTGTTTCACTCATCTACTAATGAGTTCACAAAAAAGACCAGTTCTCAAACTCCGAAATCATTGGGTATTGTAGTGAAACCAGCCATAAAGTCCTTTTCACAAGGCAGAGCAACATCTTTTGGTGGCTTTAGAGGGTTCCAAGCTAGGAGAGCAAATAACTAAAACAGAAAAGTACTACCCCAATAGAGTTTTATTCACCCCCTCCCACATGTAAGGGTGCAGAAGGAGGAGACTGACACACAGGTGACATGATCATTACTATAAACTTTTATTTGTATGAGAAAATAAAGAGAAAACCTAAAACTTTCCCTATCTCTAAAAGGGTTTTCCCTGCCTCAACTAAAATACTAAGGGTGTCGTCAGAATGTCCATATAATTCAAATAGTCCACCATTCTGTGTCAAAACCCTACTTCTCTCTCTTACACTTGAACCTAAACCAGAAATAAAGTAAATGTTCTGGGTCCAGAAGAATGCCTCCCTTCTAGCAATATATGTTAACTTTCAGATTTTTTTTTTCTTAGGGGAATGACTCCCTTCCCCAGTTCAAAACTGTTCTCAAGCACACAAAAAAGAGAAAGTTCAAATACTTTTTGGCAGACACACTGCTTATGTCCTTGCACTCTGTCTCAGCAAGTCTTTATAAATATGGCTACCAGAAGAATGACTTCCCTCCTTGCAGTATCTTAATTTAACGGTTAAACACATCCAGGGGAAATGACTTCCTCCCCCTGTTCCTGGTTAACAGGAGAATGACTCCCTCCTCCTTGTATCTGGGCTTCACAGTTCAATACAACCAGGGGGAATGACTTCCTTCCCCTAGCTTCTCTCTCACTTTGGTAGTAAAGTTCACCACCGCCAGGCGGAATGGCTTCTCTTTTCCTTTCAAGATTTTAAACAGAGTTCATATATTGGTAGTGTCCTCGACTCGAGTTCCTCCCCTGTGGTCTGCTTGGTGCACTAACCTGCCAAGTACTGCACCAAGAAATATGGCTTGTAGTACTGTTACGACCTGTCTCCTTTCCTCCATACTGCATGGGCGTCCCTCCCTAGGGACGGGAGACGGAATCTTTTTCACCAGAAAAAACCTTCTTCCCCTTTAAATTTAGAGGCGCGTGTGGGTGCGGCCCTGGGAGCATGTGCTACCCTAACTCCCCCCACCGGCGCCACACCTCAGTCCCCTTTTCTGTGTTGATGGGAACGGGACGATTTCACCAGCGCTCCTGGGTTTGGCTTCGGCCATGTAATGCCACACGCTCTTCCCCGGTTTCTTTGTCTATCTTTTGGTCTTCTTTCTTGTCATTAAGGTACTCTGTCCTCTGGCCCCACGCTTCTTCCTGGCGCATGTCGACTTCAGCGGGCTTCAGCAGGTGTCCAGCCTGTGAGGGGCTTTTCCCTACATCCGACCCCCATGCTCTTTCCCTCTGCTGCCTTTACCCTGACCACGGCTGGGAAGGTTGTACCGCGTGTGACGCACTGACTCCACGCAAACTGAAGAACAGCCTACCTAGGTGAAGGGAGCTCTTCGAAATGTCGCCTCCAGAGGACTTGAAAGACTTAGACAGAAATTGAGGCCCAGGGGAGGGCTGCTGTTGAACATGGCACCCCATAGGGGCAACTCCTTCCCAAGGAAGCGTCCGTGCCGAAGGAACCTCTCTGGTTCTCGCACCAGCACACGTACCAAGGCTAGTCCAGCTACCGGCCTCACGGCTGAGGGGTCAGTAGATTCTTCCGGAAGCAGTGCATAGGGACTGCAAGGTTCTTGTACCGGGTGTACACCCGAGGGGCAACGTCCTAGTACCGGCCTAATGTCCGAGGAGGCGCCTATACGCAGCACTAGCGGCAACACTGCCGAGGGCAATATGCCTGCCAGGCCCCGGCCTGAGGTGCAGGGTAGGTCTCATGCTCCACCGCCAAGAGTCTTGGAGGACAACATGGCCGCTCATCCGATGCCGTTCCTAGGAACGGAGCAGGCGGGAGAACGAGTTTCAAGGTGGGACTGGTGTCAACCAGGTACGTGGCCTACAGTTTATCCATCAGCAGCGCAGGGCAGGTTCCCCCTGCACCCGAGACACTGCACTCTGGCCCCAGCAGCCTCCAGCCACCCCATCAATATCACCTGCCACCACTTCAGCCTCTGAAGACAGGTTCTTCGAAAGGTTCCTGGTGCTGATGCGAACCCCTCAGATGGGGGCCATCCTGTGGGATGCAGTAAGGGACTTGCTCCTTCTGGTCACTCCACCGACGCCCATAGTCATTCTTCCTATGGCTCCGGCACCACATGCTCCAGCGCAGTCCCTGCTGCCCCTGCAGGCTCCTTCAATTCCGGCTCCCCTGCCTCCTACAGTACAAGTGGTTCCACACCAGCCTCTGCAGCAGCCTCCAGCTCCGGTCTCCACACCACAGCCCATGACGCTCAGCAGTCCTCCACCCACTCGGGATCAGCCGGACACCATGATGGACACAGACGAGGAGCAGGACCCTGACACGCTGTCGTCAGCAAAGGCCTTCCATGAACGGCTTGAAGGTATGGCGGAATATTTGGGCCTTCCTCAACCAGAGGTAGAGCAGTCCGAGGAGGGTGTCTTGGCAGAAGACCTCACCCTACGATCCCCTACCAGAATGGGAATCCCGATGCATAAAGATGTCGTGGCCTTTGCCAAGAAGGGGTGGCTCAAGCCACACTGGGCCCAATCTGTCAATCGGCGCCTCAACGCCAAGTATAGGCAGATGGAGGGGGTTACACTCTTGCTGTCGGCGCACCCTCAACCACACTCTTCGGTGATCGCTGCAGCATCACTCTAAGCCTCAGTCGTCCTCGACCACCTCGTTCTCAGTGCTGCTAGGCAAGGAGGAGATGATCTTGGAGGCATACGGTAAGAAGCTGTACTCCAACGCCTCGCTGCACCTGCGTCAATCCTATGGATGCCATGCTGGCAGCCGTTAACCAAAGACTTTGGCGGGTAATGGCAGACTTCCTCCCAGAGCCTCCGTTGCAGAGCCAAGCACGCTTCAAGGCGGGACTAGGAGAAGCCAAGCTGGTAGCACAGGACATCATGGAGTCCACCGTGGCCCACATCGATACCTCTGGCCGGGCCATATGCATCGCCACGGACATAAAAAGGGACTGCCTGGCTTCGGGCTACTAAGTTTAACCCTCATGTCCAGGAATGCATATTGGACCTTCCATTCGAGGGTAGTGACCTCTTTCACTCTACCACCGATGAGGAATTAGATGAAAAGAAGAGCAACTCTCAAACTGCAAATTCTTTATCTATCTTTACGAAGGCCACACCCAATGCGTACACCCAGTCACATCAACGTTACGATAAGGGGGGTGGATGTTCGGTGGGTTCTGGGGTTTCCAAGAAGGGAGGTCTAGTCAGCCTGACTGTTCTCGTAGTCAGCACCAGTGCAAACAACAAAAGGGGAGCAAGGGATTCATTCAGTCCCCCTCTTCCGCAACAGCCTCAGGGGGAAAGAAGGCATGACATGCCCCTTTGGGTCTGCCTGTCTCCGGTGGGGGGCAGGCTTGCCCTTCACACACAGTTTTGGTGTCTGAAGTTCGCTGACCCCTGGATCCTATCCGTAGTGTCTACGGGGTACCACCTACCGATACCTCCCTCTCCTCACTCCTCCGCTCCACTCCCACAGATTGGGACAGCAACTCAGTTGGCGGAAATTCGGTTGCTTGTTGAGAGCCAGGCAGTGGAAGAAGTGCCACCCTCCCTGTGAGGCTTGGGCTTCTACTCCAGGTTTTCCACCATACAAAAGAAGAACCAGGCTGGCCTGAGAGTGGTGTTGGACCTCTCCACCATTAACCTCTCCCTCCCTCTTCAAAAATTAAAGATGGTTAGCACTCATAGCAGAGACACTGTGTATGGGAGACTGGATGTGCCCCCTGGCTCTGAAGGACGTTTATCTGCAGGTCCCGATTTGGCAACCACATCGCTCCTTCCTGCGCTTCAGGATCATGGGTTGCCATTTCCAATACAAGGTGCTACCCTTTGGCCTCAACTCAACCCCCAGGATATTTACCAGGCTCATGAATGCAGTGGAAGCCCTCCTCAGGGCCCATGGCCACCACTTCTACCTGTACCTGGACGACTGGCTTGTCAGGGTGAGATCTCTGGAGGCGGCTATCCACACTTCGTCTGCACTTATGAACACACTTCACGACCTGGGGTTTACCATCAACCTCAAGAAGTCTCAGCTGCAGTCTACGCAGACCCTAACTTTTCTGTTCCTCTTCTGGGATACAAGCCCTGAGAGTGTCTTTCCCTCGGAGGACAAGATCACGGCTGTCAAGAGGGCCAATACTCACTTCCTCACCCGAGAAGTGACATAGGCCTGGTGGTACCAACATTTATTAGGTATCATGGCGGCGGAGACTCAAAATGAGGAGATTACAGCTGCACTTCACAGCCACGTGGAATCAGGAGCTGGGCCCAAGTGGAGCTGATCAACATTCCTCATTCTCTCCACTCTGACTTCACATGGTGGTCCAGGGACTGCAACCTGCAGATGGCCAAGCCCTTTCGGCAGCCGGTCACCATTACTACAGACCCCTCTCTCGATCGAACTGTGGGGGCCACTCTGGAGAGCCACAGCGTCCATTGGGTCTAGATCCAGCAGGAGTCTCATATCAACTGGCTGGAGCTGAAGGCCATCTGGCTAGCCCTCAGAGCCTTCCTTCCGCTCATCAGGGGCAAGACCGTCCTTATCCAGACCGACAACTCCACCAGCATGTACTATGTCAACAAGCAGGGGGGTACCAGGTCCTCGCCACTATGCAGCCTAGCTGTCAGCATGTGGGAATGGGCCCTGGAGATCAACATCTACCGCACGGCCGTCCACCTCCCAGGGAGGTCTACTTGGAGGCGGACAGGCTCACCAGACTGGGAGCACACAATTACGAATGGCAATTGAACGACCAGGTGCTGATGGAGATCTTCAGCAGCTGGGGGCATCCCCAGTTGGATCTGTTTGCCTCATGGGACAACAGGAAGTGCCAACAGTTCACATCCTGGCAGGGGCAGGGCCCCGGCTCCCTGGGCGTCGCATTCCAGATAAATTGGGAAGGTGATTGTTCAGAAGCTTTTCATCCTCTGGGGCATTCCGGAAATAAGCTTCGACCATCAACTTCAAATGCCACAGATTTGCCTCATGGGAAGGTCCTGGGAAGAACTCAGCAGGAGATGCATTCCAAATAGAATGGTCAGAAATGTGATGTTCTGTGCCTCCACCGACTCCCCCGATACAGAGGGTTCAGAGCATGTTCAGAACTGCCAGCAGCTGTGCATTGATTCTGATGCCTCCTCTTTGGCCTTCCAGAGTATGGTTCTCCAATATCACTCAGATGGCATCTGGAGATATCCCAGAACATGGTCGTGCAGCCCGGCAGATCAGTTCTCCACCCAAACCCACAAGCATTGTCACTTGTGGCTTGGTTCTGGAAAGAATAGCTCTAAAACACCTTAATCTGTCTGAGGACAATATCGATATACAACATAAAAGATAGAAAACGATTCTGCAAGGCACAGAATAAATGTGCAGTATTCTAATCAGCTCCCCGCGAGACATCATCTTATGAGGATTCCGGGCTCATGGAATACTACGTTGTGCGAGCGTCACAGAATCTTATCTGTGATTTGAAGACTTGCGAAGCAGTTGATGAGCTGGTGGTCAGTGGGGCTTTGATATCGACCTACTGCCCTTAGATATATATTAATAAAACTTCTCCTTTCTTATTCTGCCTTGCGTCGTCATGTACACCTCACCCACTACAAGTGGCAACGAGGATTGACCCTAAGCCCCACCGCCTGCGCCAAGCCAGCTTACCTTGCAAGCGTCGTAGCGGCCCCTGCAGCTCCGCAGAATCTGCTGCTGCCGCTCCGCTTCCTGCTGCTGTTCTGCTCTCTTCTTCTGGTTCCGGCGTCTCCATGTATTTGGTGCAGGCTATTGTGCTATTTGTGTTTTATCTATACCCCAAGTGATCCTGCAGAACGGATCAAGGCACTGCAGGAACTTCCGCTGCTTCGCCGTACTTCAGCTTTATTTTGCCGCGCATGCGCGATATGCACTACAGGCTCCAAGAGATTTAAAGAGACACGCACTATACAAGTTCCACGTTACAATGATGAACATTTAAAGAGACAGTACTGCGTGTTCCACCACAAGCCAAACCTTCAAGCATGAAAATATGAAAGCAAACTCTGTCAATACTGATCTTCACTAGAGGGTGTCATTACATTACATCTCAATATAAAAAAAAAAGAAGGGTGATCTACACACATAGTGAAGCATGTCTTTCAACAGTGTGCCCCCACCCATGTTTTTCCTGCCAGAAGTAGGGGAACCAGCAACACCATGGAGGAGGTGGATTAAATCTTTTGAGCACTATGTGGGTGTTGTCTGTGGCCAAAACTGCAGCATTGAAAAAAGGAAATCATTACTATTACATTGTCTGGGCCCAGCTGGACAGGAAAAGTTTGAAGATTTGCCAGAACTTCCTGCCAATGAAGATGCTGACTTGAATGAATACCAGCGCACTGTCAGGAAAATAAGTAAACACTACGAAAAAAAGCTGATCACTATCTTGGAGCGGTACAGATTTGGAAAGAGAGTGCAAGAAGAAGGAGAAAGCGTTGAACAATACATAACTGAATTAAGAAAGTTAGCTAAAATGTGCAACTTCAATGCACAATCGGATGAAAGACTGAGGGATCAGTTCATGCTGGAGTGTAGAAGCAGTAAAGTAAGGGAGAGACTATGGTCTGAAGATGATCCATCTTTAGATATTGTCCTACGTGTAGACAAGGGGTGTCCAGTCATTTGTTTGATTACAAAAGTTTCCAAAGGCAAACTTTCGAATCTTTTTTTTTTAAATACAAAAGTTTCAAATGAAAATTTAATCGAAAAAAAATTGAAAGTTTGCCTTTTGAAACTGGGGTTAGGGTTAGGGTTGGGGCTTGGGTTAGGGTTGCGGGGGCTGGAGGGGACCCCCCCCCAATATACACTAAAACCTTGCAACGTTGCATGGAGCTGTCCAGTGCTGAAATACGAGACTGGACAGCTCCATGTAACGTTTCAAAGTTTTAAAAAAAGGCATTTAAATGCCAAAATACACAAAACACTTTGAAACGTTACATGGAGCTGTGCAGCCCTGTAATTTCAGCACTGGACAGCTCCATGTAAAAATTCAACGTTACAAACAAAAAGGCAGTGAAATGCTACTTTTAACTTGTAAAAGTGCATTTCAGTTGAAACCCATCCATGACTATTGTCGATGGATTGGTTTCGAACGAAATGCACTTACCATGTTAAAGATAGCATGTTGTACCTTTTGATTTCGAACAAATGACCCTAAACCTAGCCAAAGAGGTGGAGCACACAGAGAAGTGTGTTAAGGAACTGGAAAGCAGAGTCCAGACAGTTAAGATTAAGCATGAAGCCTCAAAACCCAATGTCACAACAGTGGGTGCGCATAATAATAATGAGTCGGTAGCTCAAGTAACTGATGTAGTGAGTAAGCGAGGCCCACCCAGAAGAATACGCAGACCATTCTGGAGCAATGACAAGAAGAATAAGATACCTCTCAGAGAACAAACTGCAAACTCAAGGAGGAGAAGTCCACGCAGACAAAGGAACAGCCCAAGAAGAAAAAACACAGGCAAGTGTTTCAGATGTGATAGTGTGGATCATTGGGCAGATGATCCAGATTGCCCCGCTCTGGAGATAATTTGTGGTAAATGCAAAGGTAGAGGACATTATGCCAGATGTTGCAGAGTTCAGAACACTTCAACGAATTGAATAGGGGACAATTACAGTGATGAGGAAGGAGAAGAATGTGTTTTCGTAATATTAGATGATGAGAATGAAGAGGAAATAGAGAGCCCCAAAGCCACAGTGTGTGTAGACGGAACTGACATGCACATGATGATGGATTCTGGCGCTAAATACACTCTTGTACCACAGAACTTATGGGACAAGAACAAATATGAATATTTGCATGAACCTGATATAAACCCCAGAGCTTATGGAGGGGTGAAAATTTGTTATTAGATGGTTCTGGGGCACACTAAAGTTCAAGGACAGAAAAGCAAACAGGAAAATATATATCACAAAAGCAGGAATGGCACCCCTATTAAGTTGGACTCATCAAAGCAAACTCAAAGTGAAGTTAGATGCCAGTGCAAATGAGTCTGTACTATCGGTAGAGAATGCAGCAACTAAGTTGGATGGGATTGACAAGGTGATGGAAGGAGTATTCAGAGATGAAATTGGATGTCTTCAGGGATTTGGACATGAAATCAAGATGAAACCTGGTCATGTTCCTCTGGCACAAAAATTACGCACTATTCCGTTGTCCATGAGGAGGAAGTAAGGAAGGAGATCAAAACCTTGGAAGATCAAGTAATCATAGAGAGCATAGATGCAAGTGAGTGGGTTTCACCATTAGTCGTCCTCGGGAAGAAATCTGGCAAACTGAGGATATGTGTAGACACGCGTGAACTTAATAAATGTCGCCCCCGACAGACACCCACATCCAGATATTCAAGAGATTGTCTCCACAATAGGTTCATCAAAGTATTTTTCCACTCTAGATCTGACTTCAGCGTACCACCAAGTAAAGTTGCATAAGAATTCCAGGAGAATGACAGCATTCATCACACCTGATGGATTATATCAATACAAGAGGTTGCCCTTTGGTTTGGTGTCCGCTGCGTCTGTTTTCCAAAAGATTATGCACAAACTTTTTGAAGGAGACCAAGGCATTGTCTGTTTTCAGGATGATATTTTAGTACATGCTGATGACCAGAAAATGCACAATGAAAGGTTGAAGTAAGTTTGCAAGAAGCTGTATGAGGCGGGAATGACTCTGAGTAGGGACAAATGCAACATAAACAGTTCTGAAATCGAGTATCTTGGACACACAATTTTGCGCAAGGAATAGGACCAAAAAAGCAGTTGGCAGATGCCATAAAGAATATTCCCAAACCAAAATCTAAAGAGGAAGTGCATACTTTCATTGGGATGGCGGAGTACTATTCAAAATTCATACGTGACTTTGTGCTCCATACCGTTCCACTACGTGAACTTTTGAAAAAGAAGACCTTTGAATGGAACATTGAAGCTGAAGAAGAATTTGAGTTAATCAAAGCGGCATTGGCCAGGGCGCCGGCACCAAAAAATTTCAGAGGTGACGGGAAAACCATAATCACTATGGATGCCAGTAATCTGGGTTTAGGGGCTGTTGTCACTCAGGAACTTGACGGAAAAGATATTTTGATTGCTTTTGCATAAAGACTGTTAAAAGGTGCTGAAAAATCGTATGCTGCCATAGAAAAGAGGCCTTGGCCATCAAATGGGCAGCAGAGAAGTTCAGAAGTTTTATTTGGAGGGTGGAGGTAGAATTCCGCACTGACCTCAAACCACTGATTCATGTTCCATCAATAAAGGTTTGGATAAGGTTTCAAATCGAATAAGGAGATGGGTGATACTTCTACATGAATTCAGTTGTACAGTGCGATATGTACCAGGAGTAAAGAATTTTGCTGCTGACTGTTTGTCGCGTCTCACCAGTGTTTCTGAAGCAGATGATGGAAATGAGAATGACTCAAAAGTTGTTTTGAGCATAGAAACTGAGTCTATATTGCAAAAACAATCGGAGGAAGCAGACAAGCAAGATACTTCAAGTAGAGGACTGAAGGCGAACACCAAACTAGTACCGTCCTGGATGGAGAGGGAAACCAATATGAAGAAAGATTTTGAATCTGTATGTGAGAACATTAGAAGCTCCCAGTTTAGGAATGAACTGGCTCATGACAGGCTCCTACCTAGTAGGGGGCGGTAGGGCGACGTGTGAGGATCGAACTTCCAACTGTTCTAAGATATGGGCCGTGTAAGTGGTTTAAACCTCTGGGAGTGGTTGTGGTGTTCAGACATGCAGTGAAAGTGGAAGATGGAAGAGTTTGGAACATGGAAAGGGTGTGTGTGTGGTGAAGCCACAAAGTGTCCCAAGACAAGTGACACAAGACAAGAAGACTGCGGTTAGTAGTGAGAGTGCAAAAGATGGTGTGAGGAGAGTAGTGAGGAATAAAGGAATGTCAAATTTTTTCTTGCCAATAACTAACCCAGATAACTCACGCATGTCAAGATGGGGAAGAGTTAGTCGCAGGCCTCGTCACAGGAAGGACTTTGTGTAGAGGTGCATTGGATGTGAAGAACTCTAAGGAAAGATTTTCCGTTTTGTTATACGGAGGCAAAGGAAGGGAGATGTGCAGTATTCTAATCAGCTCCCCACGAGACATCAGCTTGTGAGGATTCCGAGCTTATGGAATATTACGTTGTGCGAGCATCACAGAATCTTATCCGTGATTGGAAGACTTGCGAAGCAGTTGATGAGCTGGTGGTCGGTGGAGCTTCGATATCAACCTACTGCCCTTACTGTTAACATATATATTAATAAAACTTCTCCTTTCTTATTCCGCCTTGCGTGGTCATGTACACCTCACCCAGTACAAAATGCAAGTGGAAAAGATCTTGTCATTGGTCTCAGTGGAGTCAATGGATCCACTGAATTGGTCTCTAGATGATGCATTGTCTTTTTTGGCATATCTGACTTGCTAGATATGCAGAAAGATACTAGCAGGACTTACCTTGCCACTGTAGGGGCATACGGAAACATGTAACACATGATTTTCTCATCTGCAAATCCTGTTGTAAAAAGGCATTTGGAAGGGTTAACATGAAAACACCCACCAGTCAGCAGACTGCATCCTGTTTGAGATATCAGTTTTTTTGAAAATCAAATTTTATTAGCATTTTGTTACAGAAGGTTAAGGCACTTGAAAAAAAAGATAAAAAACTTTTGCAAAATCCATCACTCGCCTCCTCCTTGGCATGCAACCCTTAGATCCACAACAACCACTTTTAGAGGTGATTGTGAGCTCCTACACCCACTAGCCCCCGGGCTATGCACCATACTTTGCAAAAAATGGTAACCATAATTCTCCAATTTTGACCCTGGATCTCATAGATCGTCCTGAACTTCCCTAGCCATTCCCTTTCCGTAGGGGCTTTATTCCGCTTCCAGAACTGTGTCACACAACATTTGGCTGCTACCAAGAGGGCACGGGTCATGTGGTTTCCCTGTTCCCCTTCCTCCTCCCAAAACCCAAACAAGAGCCCCCATGGGGATAAGCTGCACGTGATCCCGTCAACCCCTTTTAATCCAGGAAAGAACCTCCCTCCAGTAGGTCTGCATATGGGCACATCCCCACCACATGTGGTAATAGTCTGCACTGGGGGCTCGACAATTCCAGCACTTTGAGTCTGTTGCTGGGTACATTTTGGCCAGGCAGATCGGGGGGTGGTGCCAACGGTGCAGGATCTTAATGGCTGTGAGTGTCAGAAGCGGCTGCTGGTTGTTGCTGTTGTTGTTCCAACCTAGAATGCAGCACGGCTTGACACATGTTTGTGGGTCCTTTCCTCTCATTCTACAACATGTATTTTGCATTGCTTCTCCTCGCGTTTGACTGCTGGATGCCGGCTGTGTGTGCCGTGTAAACTAGACAAAAAGGCATACGGAGAACGGCGGTTCGAACGAGGGAGAGGTCCTGCATTCCAACACTGCTTCTGGCGAGTGGTGGGGGGGCTTAATTCCAACACTGATGGTGAGTCACGTTTAAATGACAGAACAAGATGATATGAGGTTGAATTCCGGCCGGTAATAAGCTGAGTGCAGACTGCACCCTGTGCAACCCTTAGTGCTGATAGACACAGCTCTGCAGAAGCACGAGTCTCTTTTCTTGTAAACAATCTAAAGCACATTCTATAGTAATATAGCCTCAGGTCCCTGGCCCCTGGTGTTGGTTCTGCAGTGTCTAGCACGCCACCCTTTTCCCTCTGTCTAGGGATAGGTCTGAGTGCTTACTGGGCTGCAAACCAGTGATTTTGTTGCCTAGAGTGTACTTCTCTTGTATAACATAGCTAGCAGAGTGCTGAGGATTGTGAGAGGTCACTTGGGAGCGGCTGGTTAGAAGCGGGCAGTGTTTAAGACTTGGGAACTTGAAAAATGCATGAACGCATACGTTGTGTATATGTATGAGAGATATCACCCCTGGACACACTGATAGAGTTGCTGTTTTGTACCTTTGGAGGTCTAGACCTGCTATTTTTTACTTCATTTGTGGTTTCATTGACTGGTGCGTAGCCTTAGGCTTTACCAGTAATTACGGGTATGAAATCCACAAAACTGGCAAAACCACACAATATGGTTAATAAAGTAATAGAACTAAGGCAACTAGCTTAAGAAGCCTGTCTTAATCATCAGTGTCCGCCAAACGTTTTACAAAAATTAGAAAAGGGTAAAAAAAAATTGCTTGAGTAGTGCTAGCACTCTTACGCACAAAAAAGTGCTTCAACCCTCAATCACAGACCTTTTACGGAATACAACCTCCCGTACGGCAGGCATAAGAAATGCACCAATCTCGCCACAATTAGAAGAAGTCCCATCTTCCATCAACAATATCCCAAGTTCAACTGCCCCACAACACTCCTTTACAATTGACAACTGAGGATCTCTGTTGAACATGAGGTTAGATTATAGGAGGTCGCTGGGGCCGGATTCAGAGGTTATCAACAATATAATTGGGACCAATTTGTCTGCAAGCCCCAATCTCGGGGCACTTATTTCTACCTCGGAGATCTCTAGAAATTTGGTCTCCTTTGTGGATGACCTTTCTGAGATGAATAGTGTAGTGCAGATTTCTGCATTAGCCCCAATGAGTGTTTCAATAGATGTGATCCTAATGAAACTGGAGCCACTATTCGCATTGCTCTCTAAACTCGCTACTGATCAACAAGATGTGAAAGGCGTAATTGCTAAAGTGGTAGATGTCATTCTGGAAAATAGTGCCAAAGTAAGTTGCGAGCCAGAGCCTAGTAAGGATGAACAGCGTATATGTTACGCCCACCTGGTCTCTGCGGAGGCGTTGGGGCACGGTTGCAGCCCTCCCAGGAATTAGATCTCCCACTTCAGGTCTCTCCCCCTGCGGATAAGCTGTGGGTGGCGACAATTGGTGGCCCTGCTCCTGCGTGGATATGAGAAAACGCGAGTGCGCTGATTGGTGACTGTTGTACATCTCAAACCCTTCTACCCAAGGTGCGATTTCTGTTGGCACGTACCGGCCCATAAGGCTCACCTGGTAAGTATGGATGATGAGCTCTCCGTCCTGCTACTTCTGGCAGCGGCGCTTGTTGATGGGATCTAGTTCTTTCACTGATCCTTGGTAAGTAATAGTCCAGTCCAGCTGCGACTATGCTTCTCTGTGTTGGTGATAAGTGTCTATCAATGTCTCTTGCCTTTTCCCCTTTCTGTTTTCTCTCAATGTCTCTTGCCTTTTCCCCTTTCTGTTTTCTGTCTTGATATTATTACTTTCGATGATGTTGTTAATTCCTGAATAACGTTTTCTCTTCTGTTTTCTTCCCAATAGCTGGAAATGCAGCTGAAAGCAGCTGTGGAGGTGCAGAACGTGACCGGGAGAAAGATGACTGAAACCGCAATGTCCAACAACAGGTGGGTGATGGTTTAAGGGAAAGCGCAAGGTTTGGTGGTAGCGCGACCTTAAACGTAATGTCTGTTTAGTGTCTAACCTTGCCTTTCGTTTTTATTTGCAGGTGCTGCAGTCGCGGGTGAAGCACGTCGTGCTGCGGTGTCCAGATGAAGATTTCAGTGTCCCAGATGATTTGGAGAGGAGCCGCTGTGCCAAGATGAAGACGGGCGCAGGTGAGAGCAGGATGCCCCAGGTAGTAAGTATGGAGGCAGGAGACAGGATTTCCAAAGATAAGTTGAATCCCAGGAAGCGGTGAGCGTTACGCTGCATGGAAGTGCAGAACAAGGCAAAGCGTCTGCCTCAGGGATCGCAGCAGCTTTTATAGCTGTGATCGTGGGCACGCCCACTTGGCTTTGCATGCCTGCCACACCCTGCCACTCCTAGTGAGTCAGCACGTGCCAGGCAATCCAATAGCAGTAGCCCCACTCAAGAATACATGTGGGGCTGCTTTAAAGAGTTCCATGTTAAATACACTATGCACCCGAAATGAAAGTGCCATGTCCATAATAAAAGTATTTCTTAACCAAATTAATGTCTTGTTTATTGTTCTTTATGAGCCTGGCGCCAAAGGTGCCAGGACTGTGTCCATCCGGGCCCCCTGTGTGTGTGACCCTGTAAGGTCTGCGTCCTTGGCCCGATGACCATGACAGTATACCTGCTATATCCATTGTTGATGAAGAGGAAGACAGTTATTCAGGTGACAATACTGCTAGCAGAAGCTTGCCAGCGGTATTGGCTGCTGTCTCCCATCAGGATGCTGCCATCAGTGGTTCCCTACTTCCTCAAAGTGACTTATTGTCGATTGCAGCTGTGACAGAAGAGAATGCTATGGATGTCCTCTGCAACAAGATCTCAATGAGGAGCAGCCCGAGAAATAAAGTAAAACCAACTAAGAGCAAGATGACTAAGCCTTGCTCCCGATGTCTTAAGCGAGTAGCCTTTCCTACAAAGCCCCCTGGCACTAAGGTCATTCAGATACGAGGCCAGAAGGACACATTTTCTCTAGTTCACTATGTTGTAACTAAAGATGGTGGAGATGGAACCACCAAACAAGTGGAATTGAGAGACCCCCTGGACAAATGGCTTGACGCAAAATTGAAAGACTCAGATATGGTTTTGGAGAGTAATGAGTCCCTGAGTCAAGTGAGATTGGTACTCTGCAGTCCGGATAATAGTAATTGTCCGAAGAGCCAAATGGATATTATAGCAACACATCAGCCACAGACTTGTCCAATGGAAGATGAAAGAAAAGTATGCCCTAATAATTGTTATCCTAGCACTTATTTCAATCCCAATTCTTATGCAGTCTTGAATAATTTAGTAAAAATTGAGGAATTATTTCCAAGAAACAATAGTCCATTCCTCAATCGTTCTTATCTGTTAGATATGTGGAAGAGAGTCCCTTGGCTCTCTGCAATTGGGAACTCTGATTTAGTGCGAGTGGAACTGCCGAAATGGCAGAGCACCACAAATTGGGCTTTGATTGAGCTATCCTCCCCTGCTATTACCTCACTTCTATGTACTCATCTTGAAGCACTATTCGATCTAGGGTTTAAACTAACTGTGTGTATTGCCAACCCCACTGTAGTGTGAAGTGGTCAGAAGCAGGGGGGCACAGTGTTCCCCTCCCGATTGCTGCTGGGAAAAGGGGCGACGAGTTTGAGGGGATTTGAAACAAGACTCTAAAATCACTTTCCCATGTGGAGAAGATACGGCTGCTGAGCTGGAACACTCAAGGAGTTAAGTTTCATGGCTTCGGAAGAAAGAAGAGCGATCTTTAAAAGTCATCACATTCTTTTCCTTCAAGAGACTTGGCTGTGTGACCCGCTAATTGTGATGGTTTTAGGGTGTTCCAGCAAATAGCTACGAAGTGCCCCATGAGAAGACCCTGTGCTGGAACACCCTAAACCATAGCGTTAGGACTGCTACACCCTAAAACCTTAGCATTATTGATGAGGAACAATGAGTTGCTGGATTTTGAAGTCCTTAGCTATCAATCTTATGGGGTATTAGCGGTGAGGGTAGAAGTTAAAGGACTCTGCCAACAGCAACCTGTTCTATTAGTAAATGTGCATTGTAATCCGCTACAAGTAGATGGGGACTCCTTCAGTGAAAAATGTAGGTCAATTTGTGAGGCCTTTCTGTGTGTGCATGAAGGTTGTAACATTGTAATAGCTGGGTATTTTAATGTTGACTGCATGACTGATTTGGGCACTGTGGCAGATTATGGATGCATTAAGTGCAAATCTCCTGAGGTAGGGAAGGTATGGAGGGATTGGTTTTCCAGTTGTAATGTCAGATTATTAAATGGAGCGATAGAGGGCGATACTCCACCAAGACCAACCTGGAGCTCTGACAGGGGCGTAGGAGACGCATAAAATCTGGGGGGGGACAAGGGACATCTTGGGGACTTTGCTTTATTTATTTAGTTATTGTGTTTTAGTCAAAGAACTCGACTTTTCACAAAATTAGAATTAAAATAGCTGTACATAATAAATTACAAATATTGTATAAAACAAGAGAAAAGAAGAAAAGAAAACAGAAGAAAATTAAAGGATGCAGCAGCAAAGAACATGTCTTTGTATGTTGCATTTCTGGATTAATCATCTGACTATGAGCTCATGGTAAGAGAGAGAAAATAACAATTACTTCCAGTGGGTCACAGCTGGGATGCCGGCTCGTTAAGAGGCAGATCTCCTGCCAAATAAAGGAGTTGCAGCCTTTTCTACCAACTGCAAGCTGCTACTTTTTTTGTGTGGGGCAAGGAGACGTGTGTGTCTCTTGGAATGGAAGTATGGGGTTTTAAAGAAAGAGGAAATCTTGTTTGTACCTCTGAGTAAGCCCTGTTATGGGAGTAGAGGGACCAGGTGTGTGATGTTGCTGCTTTGACTGTCCTCCGGGGGAGGTACAGCAAACTAGGAGGATGAGCGATCGCAAACCCACCCCCTTATAAGCACTCCGGGGGTCCGCGGCCGGATGTGTCGGACCCGGGGGATGCCTGGTAGGTGGACTGTATGTGTACACAGGGGGGTGACCATAGGGGAAGCCCGCTATGTGGGCTGCCCCTCTAGCGCCCCTGCGAGGGCCGGGCGGGCCTCTGACGATTAGTCTGGTCCCTCTTATTCCATCTCATGCTTGCTTCAGAGCCTAGCTTTTCTTTGACTTTGTTATTCTGAATGCAGAGCTGGACTCTGTTCCTTTCGCTTTTAACATTTGCTGCAAAGCCTGATCTATTTGATTCTCTCATATGTTACTAGGACGGCAGATCATGGGTCCTCTGCCCTGTTACATTATTCAAAGAGCCCCTCTGGCCTTTCTTTGCCTCTCTCTTGTCTCACTGCTTGCTTGCTTAATACATACCTCCTTGCTTGAACACTCAACATATTCTCCCTAACACAGCAATGGCAGCTGCTGTCTGTCTTAACTTCTATTTGTTCCGTATCTTGAATTGGCCTCTTATTTCCGCTTTTCTGTCTGCAGGGGAAAGGCATTTGCCAGTCACTGCCATGATGGTTCTACCTGGCCATAAGAGGGCAACAGCTAGCCAATATTGTGGGAACATGGGCATATTATGCCAGAGACTGGCAACTGCCTTCCTAATGCCTACACAAGAGACAACTCTTGCCTTTGTCTCTAACAGTAATTCAGTGGATGAAAAAATGCGAGAACACACATATTGCTTATAAATAAAGGGGGTGATGTCACACATGGTTAAGGCATTTTGATCACGCCAGGAGCTAATTTCCAGCTTCAATTAAGCGATTACCTTTTAGACTTCTGGCTTTAAATAACGTTACTATCACCTGGAAAGCACAGAGGTTGCTCAACAGGGTTCCTGGAGCACAAGGGGTACCCTACTCGTGGGCATTGGTGATTGGAGGGCATTCTTTCCCTGGTTTGGAGCCTGGCCGCTACAGCCATGATGGGGGGGGAGGGATATTACTTTTGGTTGTACGTACCCTTTGAGGGTGGGCAGATATTGCCTCCTGCTTTAGCCCACTAACAGCTCTGCTTTGCAACTTTATCACACATACCTGTCAGGTGGCATGTAACTCAATGCTACTAATGTTATCAGCCTCAGAAGTCTGGAATCCTTTGCCACATCAACTCTGGTACAGGCTTGCTACCTGAGACTTACCCATGTCTGAGTCGGCATCTGTCGCCCTGTGGGGAAGACACACGCAGAAAAAGCAGGGCACAGTGCCCTTGTGGGTTTTTCACACTTCTTCCTCGGGGTGGGCACAATTGACTCTGCAGAGAAAGTGCCACATGCTGGGCAACATTCTCCCACTTTGACAGTTTCACCCAAAGAGCGAAATTGGCCATTTGAAATACCTCTGTCGACTTATTATTGCGCAATCCACACTGATGGGTTTAAGCACCTGCTTAACGCGAGATGGCAATTAAGGGCATTTGCCAACGCACTCAAGAAGCAAAGGACACCCTCTTAGCAGCGACATGCCATGCTCACTCATTCTGATCACGAATTGCCATTTATCTGGGGTCATGTTAAATGTATTTATTTATTACATGTGTAGCATCACACAAAACCCCCAAGCATCAAGGCGCAAAGTAAACTGCATGGAGTGGACCACTTCCATTGGCACACGTTTTTACTTTTCCACCACAAAATGGAAGATTTTAGCGTAAAAGGCAGGTGAAATCACATTGATTTTCCACTTTGGAAGAGTGTAAATATCTCACGCAATTAGCGATTGCTGTCAGAATTGACAATGGCTTCCTCTGGACTCCCCCCGCTTTTACCAGGTTTCATTTCCAATCAGATCCCAGAGGAATCCCTTTCCTGATTTCCAGCATGAGAATCCATGCTAGCAGTAAGGCCGCATTGTCTGGTGGAGCGGGAAATACAGGGGGTCCTGGTATGTCCACTCGGCTCCCGAACTCCACCCAGAAAATGCACGAAATCTGGCTAATTAGAAGTAATAGTGTTTTCCACCACTTTTTCTGAACCAATTGACCTGGAAAATGCTGTGTTGCATCGGAATCTGAATGTATTCACTCTATTATCCCATCAGAAGATTAAGCCAGGAAGTGAACACAGATGTTAAATATTCCTGTGCACAATCTGCATTTGGAGCATTAACTAACTGAGCTACCTTACAAATGATATCTCCTCTGGGGCTTTACTGTCTTAACCCCTTAACTGCCATCGGTATTTCCCCCCGCTGCCAAGGCCTTTTTTGGTGATTTTGGTATGTTGCCATTCAATCCCTTGTAACTTCTTTGTTACATGAGATATCTCGGCCAAAGTTGGCCCCTTTTTCCCACATGTAGGCGGTCGTAACGCCACCCAGGAATCCTAGTTTGTTGTAGGGGGGTGAGAGAAAATAACCAAAAAGGAGAGCATTGTTTTTTTTCTTCAGAAAATGCCAATAAAATGTTGTACGAAGAAGCCCGTAGTGTTTTCCTTGTAAGAGCTAGGAACAAATGGTTTCCTGTGCTGGATTCGCCATTTTCCAGGCTTTCAAGAACAGATTGAGTGGAATCCAAAATAACATATTTTGATATGCTAATCAGCCATTTTGTGAGAGGTAGGCGATTTTAGCGTTTTTTTGTCCAATAGGACATGCATGGACGGAATGGTAGAAAGGGGTAGGAAAGCTGAATGGGAAGCCAGAAAGGCATACATTTCTGAAAAGTAGACAATATTCCAAGTTTAGGAAGGGGTGATTTGCTCAGGTCAGGCAACAACTATGTAGGGAAAGATTCCATAGTTTGGGGGGAAATCGGAAAAATGACAGAAAAAAAACACAATTTCTGCACATTTCACTTTGGTCAACCACCGAAACACGCAGCCAACAACACATGGCCTACCTGCCAGCATTCCCACAGGTTTCTCGACAAAAACAGTACCTCACATGTGTGGGTGCACCTACCTGGGTGCAAAAGGAAATGCCTAAAACACTGGTAACCCCAAGTCTTTTCGCACAGCAGATTTTGCTCATGTGGACAACATACAGATTTGGGGCTAGGGTGTCGAAGCCACCAAGGAAAACAGGGAAGCCCATGCATTTCCAAAAAAAGGACACATGTGGGAATCCACAGAGGTCTCTTGTGCAAATCTCCCCAGAATGTATTACCCACAATCCCCGGCAAAGTCTGAAATTTAGTGAAAAAACTACAATTTTCTACAAACTACAAATTGTGTTTTTTTCCACCAAATTTCAAAGATATTTCCCTCTGTCCACCCACTGAAACACGCCGCCAACAACAGATGTCCTTTCTTGTAGCGTTCCCACAGGTGTCTCGACGAAAACGGTACCTCACATGTGTGGATGCACCTACCTCGGCGCAAAGGGAAAAGGCTAACTCACTGATAACCGCAAGCCTTTCAGCAAAGCAGATTTGGCTCATGTGGACAAGATGCAGATTTGGGCCTAGGGTGTCGAAGCCACCAAGGAAAACAGAGAACCCCATGCATTTCCAAAAAGAAGACACCCGTGGGCACCCCCTTTCCACTAAAAACATCCATGGTGGTTTAGTGACCCCCACACCCACTCAAAACAAGTTATATATATATATATATTTTTTTTTTGTTTGTTTTTGTTTTGCCTCTTTCCTAGGGGCAGATTGTGCTAGTATGAGATGCCCCCCCATCCATTTGGGGTGGGGGGAGAGGGCCACCCCCCTTTCCACTAAAAACATCTGTGGTGGTGGTTCAGTGGCCCCCACACCCACCCAAAACAAGTTATAATTTGTTTTATTGTTGTTTTGCCCCTTTCCTAGGGGCAGAAGGGCATGTGTGTGGCCATCTGCCCCCGGGGGGCAAAACGTACTGCCCCAGGCTTGCGGGGTGGCTCTTCCAATATTTGCAGTGGCCTCTCCCCTCACCCCAAATAGATGGGGGCATCTTCTGTACCCCTTCCTAGGGGCAGTAATCTGCCGCCAGAGAGGGCTACATAAGGTGCCCCCCGTCCACTTAGGGTGGGAGAGCGGTCCACCCCCCTTTCAAACACAAAATATCCTGGTGGTCTAGTGGCCCCCTACCCCCACCCAAAACAAGTTATAATATATATATTTTAGTTTTGCCCTTCCCTGGGGGCAGATGGACACATGTGTGTGGCCATCTTCCCCCAAGGGGGGGGGGTCAAAACGTTCTGCCCCAGGCTTGGGAGGGGTGGCTCTACCAATATTTGCAGTGGCCTGCCCCCAGGGAGGGCTACATAAGGTGCCCCCATCAACTTAGGGTGGGGGGGGGAGGGCCACCCCGTTTCTAAAATACCTGGTGACTAGTGGTCCCATCCACACCCACGCCACCCAAAACTACGTTTTTAAAAAAATATATTTTTTTTTTGTTTGCCCCCCCTTCCCTGGGGGAAGATGATCACCCATCTGCCCCCAGGGTATTGCCCCAATGCTTTGGGGGCCAGAGGGAGAGGGCATCTTACATTGTAAGCAGCCGCTCCCGCCACTTCAAAAACAGATCCCTGCATGACACACCAAACACATATTTTGGGGGGGATAAATGACATTACATCCCCCCACTTAAAATTATGGGGGGAGGGTTGCCTCCCCTGTCCTCCCCATGTCCTACGCCCATGAGCTCTGACCAGTCCTCTGCATACCTAGAGTATATAGCTATGTCACCCACCTGTTTTAATTTATGTGAAGAAATGAAGGTGTTTGACAATGATGAGTGACCATAGGAAACTCGTAGCGGTATTTAAGGGGTATTCCCAGGGGGTATGTAATCAGTACATGAGTGGATTCACAGTAAATTCCGCCCAGAATAGAATATCCAAATATCTAGGCTTCCTGAAAGTTTTTAATGATAGTGTATCCGTCCCTTGATGATCTAACAGCAGCCTACTTGTCCCCATGTTTCTTTGAGTTTTTCCTTGATAAGTCTAAGTGGGTGAGTAGTAGCTCCAAGTATGGCATCTGTAAAAGTATGCAGCCCTTTGACAAGTTAATACAAGAAAATAATTATTGCTGAGAAAAGATCTCAGAGATTTACGAAGAAGAGGTGAGACTGCTAATCTTCATTTAGACAGTAAGAAATGCCTCAAGCAACGTTTTAAAAACAGGTTAAGATGCTATAAAGCACATATTGATAAGTCTAAGTGGGTGAGTAGTAGCTCCAAGTATGGCATCTGTAGAAGTATGCAGCCCTTTGACAAGTTAATACAAGAAAATAATTATTGCTGAGAAAAGATCTCAGAGATTTACGAAGAAGAGGTGAGACTGCTAATCTTCATTTAGACAGTAAGAAATGCCTCAAGCAACGTTTTAAAAACAGGTTAAGATGCTATAAAGCACATATAGCACAGAAAGAGGGCTGGCTGTTACTCTAAATATTAACTAAAAAAGATTCTCAAAATGTTTGGGATCTGATAAACTCATTACAAAAGACGCAGCGTTGCCTGCAGTCTAACCTGATTGCTGAATGTGATTGGATAAATCACTTCAAAGAAGTATAAGCGATCCGAGAATGAAATAAAGAGAGTCAAGAATGATCATGAGTGGGTTCTTTCTATGACAGTGATGATATTGAGAGCCTGATTAAGAAATCCTCCAATTCCAGAGCAGCAGGACCTAACGGCCTATCAAATGCTCTTTTCAAACTGGCCCTGGAGATGTGGGCTAGTATCCTATTTAAATTATTTAAAGCTATCTTATTGAATAGGAAGTTACCACCTTCATGGCTTTTTGCAACTATTGTACCGATTTATAAGATGGGCGATAGATCAAGTCCTCTTAATTATAGTCTAAACTCTCTCATTGATACTGCTTGCAAGATATTTGCAGGGCTGGTACTAAAAGATCTAAAACAATGGGCTACCGACTGTGGACGTCTACAGAAATATCAAACAGGCTTCCGTTGCGGGATGGGCACTGATTTGAATGGCCTAGTAGTTGGCTGGCTGAGAGAAGAGGCTCTCACACCGGGAAATCCGCCCTTGTGTTTTGCTGCAATTGATTTTACGCAAGCATTCGATTGTGCTAATCGTAATTTATTGTGGCGGAAGTTAATGTAATGGAAAATTCTAAATCACCAACTAGTGATTCTGATTCATCTGCATGATCGTACTACCTTACGAGTGAGGTCAAATGGGTTGGGTGAAACGTCAAAGGCTTTCTTGGACTATAGAGGGCTTCGGCTTGTCTGCGTGCTAGCAGACTTTTTATTGAATTTGTATTCATCAGACCTTCATGGCGAGTTTATTTGCTCCTCCAAAAATCCTAAACCTGACTATACTGTATTTAGCTTATGCAGATGATGTAGTCTTAATGGATAGCACTGAAATCGGCTTACAGAAACAACTAGATGCTATTACAGAGTATGCTCGGGCGAATGATCTGTGTATTAATAAACAAAAAACAGAGATTTACCCATAGCAAGAAGAAGAAAATGGGTTTTAAATGGCATATGAGCGAACAAGTTTTAACACCGTCTATTTCTATGACATATTTGGTATTCTTTCTTAACTCGGAAGTTAATTGTCAGAAGCTGATGAATCTTTTGACAAAGGCTGCCCAAGTAGGAGCCCAGTTGAAAAAAAATAAAATACAGATACTGTACATTTTGTTTGCATCCTTTATTATTCTTTTACAAAATGAAGGTGATTCCGAGCCTTTTTTTTGTATGGAATCGAACTAAATGACAAATTATGTTCACTTCCTTTTTGTCAAAATCGAGTCCTGTGTCTGGAAAGAAGCATTGGCCCTACCTGATTGCATACCCATGGCCTCATTAAGGTGTGAGCTAGGGTTAACCTCGTTGAGCTGCTTGGTAGAGTTAAGAATCGTAGCACTATATAGAAAGTGTGTGGTTCCCTTGTATGACTCTCTGTATGCGGATCTGGCACAGATCTTGATATCAGGGAGACATAAAGCAGCGGCGAAATTAGGGCTAAGAGTAGAAGCAATCCAATCTGCTGTGGATTTAACAACTGAGGACCTTATAAAATACCCCCATGATGTCATGAAGGCTATGTTAAGATCTGAATGGATGGCCACGTTGACAAGAATGAGGAAATACACTCAATATTACTGTCTGTCACCACTGAATAAGAAGCTCGGGAGATTACCAAACTATCAGATGAAGTTCCCAAACTCGCACTGGGCCGCCCTACGATATATACTCAGTCTTCTCCTGACTAGAGAGATCTGTCAGGTCAGAGGGCAAGGACACGATAAAGATCCTAGCTGCACTCTTTGTAATGATATAACAACAACCCAAAATAGGAAACATATCTTCTCCAGCATGGGGTCTGGCATGGATTCACATACACATGAATATTCCCCGTCGTCAGGCTGGGAATCCTCAGTAAAGAAAAAAAACAGTTTCAGTTTCGTTTCTGAACTGTCTTTCTACTAGTAACCAATCACTGGCCTCTGGGTCATACTGCCCTCAGCCAATGACTGCCCTCCACCTAAGCCCCTCCTCTGGCAGCCATCTTCAGATTTTTACCGCACGTTCAAGTTTTGAGAGTCCTCGTGCTTTAACTCTCGAGCTTTTACTGTGTTTTGCGTTTTTTCGAAGAGTTTTCTCTTATATTTTCGTTCAATCAAGCCTCAAGCTCCATCGACTTTATTTCCGATCAACGGGGATCCGTTTTCGGAATTTTCTATGCCCCTCAAGGGCACTTTTTTGTCGTGTTTTTGTCCACTTCTTGGAGGATTCCAGAAGATCTTTGAGGCCTGCCCCGCGTGGACATGGACCAGAACAAGGGAAGCATGACGCCTGTTGGATCCAAGCTGTTCAGGAGCAGCCCTGGATGCGGTCTTCAGAACATCTTTAAGGAGGATGAGCACTCTCTGTGCCTCTACTGCCTTCAGGACAAATCACACATGGAGAAGGACTGTGCGTTTTGTAAGAACATGTCCGAACGGACGATGAGGGATCGTCGTACTCGACTCACCAACTGGCTGGAGGGGAAGAGCCCAGCAGCAGGTGAGAAGAGGAAGAAGTCCGAACGGTCTTCTAAGATCTTTGAGGGCACTCCGGCAACAGGGGCCCAACAAAAGGCAAAGCACTGCGAGTCTGCGGGCAGGGCGCATTATCTCCGACGCCATCAACCACGAGCAACGCTCGGGCAAGAGGAAACCGGAGAACCCGGGTAAGCTTCAGGAGAAGTCCCGGTCGATCCCGACGGAGACAGCCGAGGGGGAGCGAGGCGGTGACCCTCCTCCCAAGGTGAAGGCCTTAGGCGCGCCCAAAGTCGTGAAGGCCCTGACTCACCCGGCTAAGGCCTCGATCGAGGAAGTCGTGGCGGCCCTGGCAAAGCCTGCGGAGGCTATCCCAGTGGAGACGACCTCTGGGCCTAGAGTTTCCCTGCCACCGCAGAGGGAATCCTCTTTTCAGCCTATCGATAAGCCCCCCATGAAACCCCGGGCGGAGAAAGAGACGAGGCGGTAGCCATTACGGACACAGATACCACCTCTGAAGAGGAGCTGGCTGGCGTCGGAAAGATCCTGGACAAGACGTTCGAGGAGGTCCAGACCTACGGGAAGGATCCCGACGAGGCAGACGACGAAAGCGATGGCGGTGCAAACGAGGAACCGCGGGTCGTGGAGGGGACGGAGGATCCTACTCCCCAACCGTCGCAACCGGTGCCTATGCCACAAGACAACTCCGGCGCGATCTTGATGGCTATTCAGGCCTTGTGTACGGAGATAAGGACAAGGTTGCCCTTACCCCCAGCCCACCAAACAAGCCGAGGAGAACTCATCCACCTCCTCCTTTCCAGCCTGTACAACCTTCACAGCCTTCACCACCACCAAGGTCTTTTTGTAGTCTGTATAGATTAGTAACTTTAGCAGAGCTTTATTTTAAATCTGTGTGTTTGCGTCCTCCAGCTTCATTCAGCACTCGGCCTGGCACCGTATCGATCCACACCACCAACAGGAATAATTATCGAATGAAATTTGCATTTAAAGCATTTCCGATTGATGTTTTTATTGTAATTATTTAGATATAGTTACACCACTCCTGAAGAAAGTTCTGAGAAAGATCAGAGAACTGAAACATGTCGAGTTTTCTCCATCTAGTTTAGCATCCACTAGTTTGATGAAATTACTACCCCACAACAGGGGCTGATGATCAGTGTAAGGTAGTAACTAACCCCCTACAGAGATCACTAAACTCACCAAAAGCAAACTAGTTATTTGCTATCGGATTATACATATTTACGTGTCACGACCTAATTGTCTGTTTTTAGACAGTGTGTTAATGTTTTACTGTGTCAAGTGAATGGGATTGACCCATCGTTTTTTTAAACCAGGAATGTATTTTTTCTAAAATTATTGAACGTTAAAAGATGACTACAAATGTATTACTTACAGCATTGATATAATGAATATTGACTGTAAGCTGTTGATGTGAGCTAACTACCTCTAATGTTTATAATAATGTTGAGCCTTGCCACCTCCTGTGGTTGTGCATGTGGGTACTGCTATGTATTCTTGTATTCATGAGCATGTGAATCCATGCCAGACCCCATGCTGGAGAAGGAACAAGTTACTTACCTGTAACTGTTGTTCTCCAGCATGGGTCTTGCATAGATTCACATGCAAACCCTCCCTCCTATCCCTCTGCGGCTCTTCTCTTGGTCCTACTGCCACTTTACGTGCTACCAAATCTGAAGATGGCTGCCAGAGGAGGGGCTTAGGTAGAGGGCAGTCATTGGCTGGGGGCAGTATGACCCAGAGACCATTGATTGGTTACTAATAGAAAGACAGTTCAGAAATGAAACTGAAAGAGATTTTTTTTTTCTTTACCAAGGATTCCCAGCCTGACGACAGGGAATATTCATGAGCATGTGAATCCATGCCAGACCCATGCTGGAGAACAACAGTTACAGGTAAGTAACTTGTTCCTTCTTCAAGACCCCTCACCCCCCATGAGCGTGGTGTGTAGGGCCTGCCTTTTGTCTCAGATGAGATGTAGCAAATCAGTCCTGTCCACCACTCCTCCACTCAGCTGCACCCTGAGCCCCAGGATTTCTTCCAATAGCTTAATCTTGATGATTCCCCTCTCCTGTTTTCTCTGGGCCCCCTCCACTATTAACAGTCCCCGTATTGTGGCCTTGGTGGCTTCCCACACAATATTGGGCTGGACCTCCCCTGCATCATTGACCTCAAAGAAGGATCGCATTTTGTTCCCCATGTACTCCCTGAAAACCAGGCCCCGAAGTAGAATATCATTGCAGCACCACCCCGGGATAACCATTCTTTTTGCTTCAAACTGCCAGGACGCCGTCACCATTTCATGATCGGACCATGTGACTGCTTCCACTGTGGGGGAAGTGATGTCCTTTACTTGTTTCCTGGGGATGAGTAATAGATATTTCCCGGTTTAGGTAGAGTGTGGGGGGGGTGGGGTATAGCCCTGTGCGTGGGAGTGTGAAACCTTCCACACATCTGCCCAGAATTGGTCCTTGAGGAGGGCAGTGAATTCTCTATTCTCCTTTCCCACCTTAGATGTTACCCCTCTCACTGCCCACCAGTCTAATCCTGGGTCCTGCACCAGGTTGAAATCGCCCCCAACTAGAACGTGTCCCTCACCCCACTCCTCCAGTGTAGGAAAGACCCTCCTAAGAAAGTGAATCTGGCCCATGTTGGGTGCATACACTGTGGCCAAGGTACACAGGACACCATCCATTTGGCCCTTGAGTGTGTGTGGAAGCCAGGGGCCAATGGGCCCCTCTCTACCATCACTTCTCAGTACAAAACTTGGACCAAGTGCCTCTAGTGGTGGGTACGCCCCTCGCCCTTATGCAATACTAACCTTTGGTTATATTTGCGTAGATGGGACCACCGAGCAGGACACAGGGCATCCATTTTCTGTACCCCCTTTCGACTCCATCTTGGTAACTAGGCCTCACTGCGATAGTACAAAATGCAGCTCTCCTTTTTGCCTGCGGCTGTAGCACGGAGCATATGGCCCCTACCCTCGTCCCCACTCCAACTGGAAAACTCCGCGGCTCCATTCTCACGCTGAGGCCAGAGCTGCTTGCAACAAATAATGAATGTAACATATCCCTTTTCATGTGAGATCACTGTCCTGCATGTGAACCGACATGAGCCAAGCACAGAGCTCGTCCATCTCCACAAAAGTGTCCTTGCCATCTTACCCTCGCCAATCGAAACTTATTGCCTTTCTAACCCTGTGTCCGTGCAAGGCATCCCTTTCATGTGCCAGACTGCCAACCTCACCATGAATCCCACCCAACAGACCCCCCAGCTAACATTAGACCCTGGTGCAGTATATTGTGCCCAATACTAACAAGTGCCACATACCTGAGATTCTTGTGAGACTAACCCTATAGTTCAATGACAGTATTATAGTGTTCAAGGCCCTTAAACCTGTGACCTGTGTAACCCAAATGTGTAGATGGTGTAAACCCTTGAGTGATTTGTATAACGACATGAGACACTACTAAGAGTCTTTTGATCAACTGTTATTTAGTGCATGCATTATTCAGAATGTATTTTCTTAGCTTAGATAGTGACCACCATGTTTCACAGCGACCTGACCTTCACCCATCCGGAGCACAATGTCTGACGTCAATCCTCCCGCCAACCCAGCAACCAACCCGGAGGAAGAGATGATGCCCACACCTAAGTCACCACCACGGCTGACCAATCCTGGTCCAACGTAGCATCATATGTCAACTCTGCAGATATACTATATAAGTGTATTGTAACTTTTATGTGGTCGGAGCGCTGTCAGAGATCTACATAAACCTTCCTTGGAACTCTCGCAGCCTGCGCTTTTGTGCCTTATTCCCTGTCCAGGGAGTGTCTGTCTTATTTATTTTACACGTGTTAGACAGAGAGGGCACTAACATTTGGTGTCCCCGACGGGATTGGAGAGGTGCCTCGAGGCCGGCACAGAGCGGCAAGATCCGGGACGCCCCCAGCAAAACCATCGCCTCCATGGGCGACCAGCCTGTGTGCACTACGAAGAAGGGTCAAGGGTTCCCGGTTGACGAATACCCGACTGAAAAACTGCTCGCCGAGGCGGGCCACGGCTTGGTTGGGGTGCGAGCCTGACTGGGGTCGGACTGCAAGCGGCGATCCTCGGGTCACCTGACTGAACACGTGAGTGCCGGTTGTGAAGTTTACGAAGGAAAGGTAAGGGGGAAATAGGGTGGGACAGGTGGTAACGGGTAGCAGGGAAAGAGTAGGGCCTGTGTGAGTGATCAGGCTTTTCTGTTCTATCCTTTATATGGCCATTAGGTTTTGGTAAGAAGTGAAGAGAAAAAAGAGAAGTGGTATCCTAGCCCGAACAGGGTAGAAGGCGGCGCCGCGTAGCATTGTCTCGTCCAGTGCAGAATAAGTGAAGTTACAGAAAAAATAGTAGGAGTCTCGTATATTGAGTAGACTCGGAGTAGTTATTTAGAACATTCTTTTTCTGGGTACGAAAAGATTCTTGGAGAAGAGTAAGAGAGTGGAAGAGGGGAGTGAATGAGAAGAGTAGGTGACACGGAAAAGGGAGTGGGAAAAAGGGGAGCAACGGGGAAGAAAACACGCGCACGCAGTGCATGTGCATGGTAAGTGTTATATGTGCTTTCGTGTTCTGTCCATTTTTTGTCAAGAATATCCAAGTACTGTGGTTGATTTGTGGTTAAAGTGGCAAAATATGCAACAATGAACTGTTGAATTTGAACATGCAATAATTAAAGAGTTAACGATTGAAAGGGGGGATGATATATATATCTTGATACACATATATACATGCAAATTACCAGTAAGTGGCAAAGTTTGTGATCTATTATTCAACTGGTGAAGAACTGATTGAGTGGAAAGGGAGGTTAAAAGGTAAGTACAGCCAGAGGGGGGGAAGGAAACATATTAACATGGGAGGAATAACACCACTAGCACATATTTGTCAGCACCTTCCGTTATACAGTGAGAAAATACAAAAATATCATGATCAATGGTTGACGGAGATAAAAGGGGACAGTGTGACGCCAATATGGCCAGAGGGTGGGTCATTCGACAACAGAGTATTGGATCTAGTATCTACACACCTGTTAGCAAGGTATAAGGGGAAATAACTGCAAAACAGAAGGGAAGTACTAGACCTATGGCGAATGTTTGAGGAAGTTGCACCTGTAGCAGAGGTAAGCAAGGAGAAGGGGAATGAAACACAGAAAACACAGGAAGAGGCAAGTGGAATGCCAAAGGGTGAGTGTACAACTACTACAGCAGAAGGTGATACAACTAAAATATACCCTCTAATGTCCAGACCAGAAGTAGGATATAGTGAGCCCCTGTACGTACCAGCCTGTCCAACTCCTACACCTACAACAGGAGCAGTTGCCACAGCACCACCCCCTTATGATAAAGGAGGTTTGTATGGCCCAACAAGCGCACCTCCCGTGAATTTAGCACATATCACTGGATAATTAGACCGCCAGCTAGCGCATGCACAGATAGAGATAATGCGGCTACGAGCACTGTGTGATAGGAGCCAGATTCTGCCAGGAGGAGGAGAGGTGCCACCATTATCTATAGCGGATCTAACACCAACATTACGCACAGCAGGAGAAGTGGCGCATGCAATTTCAGAGCCAGCACGGTCAGTATCATCACAAGAAAAACACACCACAAGGGCAAGAGAAGGAGTGGCGGTCGGGGGAGTTCCTATTCCATCTGAATGACAAGCCAGTGAGAATTATACGCCCACCCACCCCAGAAAGTGAGAGGGGAGAAGGATGTGAAGGGAACAATGAACAGGTGTCAGAAATAGAAGTGTGGAGTGACTTAGGCGAGTATGAAGAGGCAGCTGCCGAGACAGGGTCCCCACTGCCAAACCGCCGGTACACAGACACACCATCGCCACCACTATGGCAGGGTAGGTTAAGACAGCGCGAGGGAAATATGATGGTAAGTAAGACAAAGAAAGGTGCGGTAAGTAAGATAGGGAAGAAACACAAGTTGCAAATGCCATTGATACATAAAGGAGCAGGTAGGCCACGTTACATTCCGTGGGCACAAATGGACAAAAACAACTTGCTCAAGGTCCTCCGACCACTGTCGGGAGGGGCTGGAAAATGGATACACGCCTTTGAGAAAAACACAGCCGGAGTGCCGCTAGCAATAGGGGATGTGAAGAGCTTATTAGTGTCAGCAATAGGTGTCCAAGCAGACGCAGTGTGGGAAAGAGCTGGATTCCCTGTAGTAACGATGAGTTGTGATCACCACGATGGATCAGCGTTCAATAATGTTCGAGCACAAGTATGGGATGCATTGAGGCGCACGTTTCCCGATATTCTGGATTTACATTTAGTGATGCATTGTACAATGGAGGAGAATGAGAATCCTACGCAATTCATACTACGGGTGCAGGATTTATGGAGAAGTGAAACTGGCACGGCGTGGAACCAGTCCACCGCCTTGTTTTATTTTATCATCAAGAAGGGGCTCCCGAAGGAGGTGCAGAAGGCCTTGGACAAAATAGCTGGGATAAAAGCCAAGGGCTGGCCTGAAATACAGAGTATAATTGTGCACCACTGCAGGAGGATCAAAGAAAGAGAAATGGAGATGGCACAAAAAAGGTTGGCAGACGAGGCGAAGCTGGTACAGAACAAATTAGTGAAGGTCGCCACCGTCAACGCCAGCGCAACCACAGACCGAGAAAATGAGGGGGACGAGGCAGCAGGGAACAGCAACGATAGCAGCCCTACGGGCTACAGGAGGACCAGGACAGTGGAACGGAGAAGAGCAATACGGTGGACAACAGTGGCAAGACAGACCGGCAAGAGGGAAGAGGTGGGTACCGTGGCCAGAGAGGGGGGTTTGGAGGTATGGGAAATAGGGGATTTGGCGGCCAAGGAATGAGAGGCAGACCACAAGGGTCATGCTGGAACTGTGGGAGATGGGAACACTACTCTAGAGATTGCAGAATGCGGCCTTCAGGGTATTTCCAGGGGCAACAGCCCATGGAGAACAAACAAGGTTGGGGGTGTCCGCACCCAGGTAGCCCCTAGGGCCTACCAATGGGAAGTGGGAGACAACAAGACTACTGCTATAGTGAACCTCAAGTGCAGCAAGGACAGCAGCCACCACCACAACAAGTGGTAAGGCAAAATGCAGTGGGAAGCGCGACCACTAATTGTTATGCAACGTCTGCAAACGGTGCACCTGCACCGTACCGCGGTGTAACAGTGATCGGAGATAATGTCTTCTCCATGCCAGGGCAAGAAAGGCATTCAGATTAGGACAGCCCACAGGGAACACTTGCGTGTCCAGTCCTATCTACCACCCTATGTGCAGAAGAGGAACCACTAGTGGGGGCAGAGATAGGAAATGAGCAGTTTATCTTCATGGTAGACTCTGGAGCAGAGAAATCATGCCTTATGGAAGGCCGGTTTCTGCTCTCAGGCAAGAATTTAGAGACGGGGTTCTGTGGGGCTATTTTAAAAGTTCCTTACACTAAAGATCTTGATATAACGGTAGGGGTAAAACCGTACGCGCACCCTTACTGTACCACGAAGATGCGCCAATAAATCTGTTGGGTAGAGATTTGTTAAGCAAGTTGAATATGACGATTTCCTTTACAGAACGAGGAATAGTGTGCTCAACACCGGGAGTATGCCCAGTACGAGCAATGTTGATGATCAGCACAGTGATGAATGAAGTTTTGGTGCGAGGAGTACCCATTGATATAAGCATGTTCATATATGGAATCAGTGTTGGCACGGGTGGTGCCAGAAATAATGAGAAAAGAATGGAGAACATCATCAGATTTCATATTCCACCCAATTGTACACACAGACATTGTACCAGGCACGATAATGTCCATAGACATTGAGGCAGTTGAAGTATCCAGTAAACGCATTGTGGTCATAGGACTGGACGCGCAGGGGTGCGAGTGGAGGACTTTGTTATGCATAGACCCAAATGTAATGCTACGAGACATAACAGATGAGGAATTGTTCACCGATGGTGAGGATGATGGAGAAATAATAATGGAAATAAGCATACCATGTGATATTATGGTCCAATACAGAGAGGTACACAACCCATTGATGGCTAGCGTTGAAGCGCCACTGACTATATTTGAGGAAGACATGACAAAAGTAGCACCTGAAATTTGGACTACTGTGCCCCACGATGTAGGGCTGCAGCATGAGGTGACACCAATAAAAATAAAACTCAAACCAGGTGCTATGCTGCCGAGAGTAAAACAATATCCCATATCAAAGGAAGGGGAGGAGGGAATTAAAGAAACAATACATGCACTCCTGAAACAAGGCATTATAGTGCCATCAACCTCCCCATGTAATACAGCGATTTTTCCGATCAAAAAAGCAAAGGGAGGGGCGTGGAGGATGATCCAGGATCTCCGCCCACTCAATGACGTCATTCAAAAAGAGTTCCCTCTAGTCCCTAACCCGGCATCAATACTGTGTAGTGTGCCAAAAGAATCAACATGTTTTACTATAATTGATTTGAAAAATGCCTTCTTCTCAATACCCCTTGACCGAGGATCCCGATATCTGACAGCATTCACATTAGGGAGCAACAGGTATGAACATTGCAGACTCCCACAGGGATACTGCGAAAGCCCCAGCATTTTTGAAAGGGTATTGCGGGAAGACATTGGAAACATAGACATAGAAAGCACCATCATTCAATATGTAGACGATTTGCTCATTTGTAGCCATACAGAAGAAAGGTGTCGAGAAGACTCGATAACACTATTGAATGTGCTAGCTGCCAAAGGTTACAAGGTAGACAAAGGGAAATTGCAATACTGCCTTGCCGAGGTTGTATATCTTGGACAGCTAATATCAAAAGATGGGAAGCAAATACTCCCAGACAGAGCAGCTGCTATACGCAACATAATCATGCCAAAAACTGTGAAAGACATGCAAACATTTCTTGGCATTTGTAATTATTGCCGACCTTGATTATGCGGCATACACACGCCCCTTACAGCAAGCATTAAAAGAGGCACAGAAAAATTGGGCCGCAATAAAATGGACGCAGGAAATGAAAACCCAGTATTTGAGATTAAAAGACCTTATCGCAGACGCCCCAGTCCTCGCGAACCCAGATTATGAGCGGGAGTTTTTCTCATTTTCACACTGCAATGGGACACTGATGACAGCAGTACTAACACAGAAGACATCACTAGGTCACAAACCATTGGCTTACTACAGTGGAACACTAGACCCAGTAATGCAAGGTCATTTAGCGTGCGAACAGGCCCTCGCAGCTGCGGCCTTTGCGATTGAGAAAAGCGCCACCATTGTCATGGGATGTTCGGTAACGCTGTGTGCAGAGCATTCCTTGTTTGCCATCCTTGAGCGAACAAAATCAAAACTAACAACCCAACGAGCAACAGCGTATTAAGTAATAATATCAAGCCCCAACATACACGTAGTGAGGTGCAAGACAGTAAACCCTGCAACATTTATTACAGAGCCATGCACGACAGAGGACGTACAAGAACATGATTGTGCCACGTATGAGGGGGAAGGTGACGATATCCCTAAAGCAAGTGAGAATGCCCTACAGGAAGGAGAAATATACTTCTCCAGCATGGGGTCTGGCATGGATTCACATGCTCATGAATATTCCCCGTCGTCGGGCTGGGAATCCTCGGTAAAGAAAAAATCAGTATCAGTTTCGTTTCTGATCTGTCTTTCGTAGTAGTAACCAATCACTGATCTCTGCGTCATACTGACCACAGCCAATGACTGCCCTCTACCTAAGCCCCGCCTCTGGCAGCCATCTTCAGATTTTTACCGCACGTTCAAGTGTTGGGATCCTCGTGCTATTGCTCTCGAGCGTTAGTGCTATTTTTTCACGTTTTTTCTCAAAAAACTACTATTTTTCGGTCAACAGAGCCTCAAGCTCCACCGTTTCTTCATCCGATCAACGGGGACCCGTGTCGGATTCGTCTACGCCCCTCAAGGGTGAAGATTTCGTCGAGCCACGCTTTTGGAGGACTCCAGAAGTTTCTCAGGCCCATCTCGGACATGGCCCAGGAGAAGGGAAGCTCGACGCCCGGAAAGCTGTTCAGGGTCTGCCCTGGATGCCAGCTTCAGAATGTCTTTAAGGAGGACGAACACTCCCTTTGCCTTTACTGCCTACATGAGGACAAGACGCACGTGGAGAAGGACTGCGCGTTTTGCGGCAATATGTCGGAGCGGACCATGAAGTGCCGCCATCAACGTCTCGCCAACTGGCTGGAAGGGAAGAGCCCGTCAGGCGAGAAGAAGAAGAAGAAGTCCGAGCGGTCTTCTAAGACCTTTGAGGACGCCCCGGCGACAGAGGTCCAACACAAGGCCAGGCACCGCGAGTCCGCTGGCACCGGGAGCGCCCAACGGTCGGGCTCTACGGGCGCCAGGCAGGGCGCACCCTCCCCGGCGCCATCAACCACGAGCCAACGCTCTGGCTCGGGTAAGAGGAAGGCCGAGCACCCGGCGAAGCTCCTGGAGGGACCCCGGTCGAGCTCGAAGGCCACTCGACTCGTGGGGATGATACGGGGACTGACACGGCCGCGACGGGTACGGACGACGAGGTTTACGACGAGGATCTGCCGTCGTCACCTCCCACCCGGGCTTCCCCGCCCGATGAGATTGGATCGTTTCACTCCATGATCGCCAGGGCATCCGGGCTTTTCCAGCTCTGCCCGGAAGAGAAGAAGAAGGAAGGTTTCCTTTATCAACGGCGCAAGGCCAAGAGGAAGACGGTCCTCTCTGTACCTCTACTGGACGATATTTGGGATGAGGGCCTCGCCCTCCTCAAGAACCCATCCACGACGCCGGCTAGAAGGGATTGGTACGAGAAGAAGTACCGGGTCCCGGACGGGGCCCCCTTGTGCCTTCGGGCACAGCCGACCCCGGACTCGGTCGTCTCCGCGGCGGCCAGGAAGAAAGCGGGGGGGCGCGGCCTCTACGTCGACCTCCCCACCAGACGGCGAGGGAAAGAAATTAGATCCGATGGGACGCAGAGTCATCTCGTCTGCAGCGACGACGATTAAGGCGGCCAACGCCTTGGCTATCGTAGCCCGCTACGACAGGGAGTTGTGGTACAAACTGGCCCCCCTGCTGGACTTCCTACCGGACGACAAGAGGGCGGAAGCCCTAGAGATCTTGCAGGAAGGAGAGGTGGCGTCGGACCACGCCATTACGATTGCGACGGACATCGCTGACACTGGATTTCGCCAGTTGGGCAACGGCGTGTGCCTTAGGCGGCGTGGATGGCTCAAGGCTACTGACTTCCGTCAGGACGTGCAGACCAGAGTCTTGGACATGCCGTTCCACGGAAACAACCTGTTTGGGAAAACAGTGGACGATTCCCTTCAAGCCATCAAGGCAGACACAGAGACGGCCCGGGCTCTTGGGGTTCTCCAGCAACGGCGGCCGCCCTTTCGGAGCGGCGGAGGCAAACAGGGTGCCTCCAAAGGTTCCGGTGGCAGATTTTCCACCTACCGTCAAGCGGCCCGTTCGTCGTCGCAGGAAGCTTACAGGGGACGAGGCAAGTCGGGCGGACCCCGCCGTCGTCGCCAAGGAGGACAAGGCGGCAAAGCCTCGTCGAAGCAGGACTGAACCGGCCGTGGGGTCGGGCCCCCACCGAAGCACCCTGGTGGTAGGCCGGCTGGCGAGCTTCGTCAGCGTGTGGGAGTCCATCTCCACCGACCGTTGGGTGCTGGACGCCCTAGCTCAGGGTCACGCGCTCGAGTTTCTAAAGAGGTGCCCGCGCGTCCCCCCTGTGGCCGGGAAAGAACATCACGTCCCTCAACTTCTCTTGGAGGTAAAGGCGATGCTCAAGAAGGGTGCCATCGAGCTCGTCCCAAAGAGGCTTCGGGGCTCCGGAGTTTACTCAAGATACTTCCTCGTGAAGAAGAAGACGGGAGGATGGCGTCCCATCCTGGACCTACGACGACTGAACAAATTCATCAAGGCACAGAATTTCTGGATGGTCACCCTCCAACACGTCCTGGGTCAGCTGGAGGAGGGCGATTTCCTGTCGTCGTTGGATTTGGAGGATGCCTACTTCCATATTCCCATCCTAAAGGGACACCGAAAGTTTCTCAGGTTCGTGGTCCAAGGGCGTCACTACCAGTTCAGAGCCCTTCCCTTCGGACTGAGGTCGGCACCCAGGGTGTTCACCAAGTGCCTCGCACCGGTGGCGGTGCAGCTGCGCCGAGAGGGGATCCACGTCTACCCCTACCTGGACGACTGGCTCATCCGAGCGAAGACGAAGGAGCTCGCCGTGGAGCACACGGCAAGGACCGTCCAACTTCTCACGGACCTGGGATTCTCCATAAACTACGCCAAGTCCCACCTGGTGCCCGCGCAAGACGCACTGTTTCTGGGAGCGAAGCTCGACACAGTGTCGCTTCTGGCCTCTCCGTCGGAGGAAAGGACGCGGGCCATCTTGGGCAAGGTGCAGCGGATGCTGGTTGCGGACGCGGCCAGAGTGAGGTCCATCAAGTCCCTCCTCGGAATGATGTCTTCTTGCATTTACCTCATCCGCCTGTGCAGGCTCCGGATGCGCCCGTTGCAGGAGTTCCTGGACGCGCGCTGGATCCAGACGACGGGCAGCTTCGAGGAGAGGATCACACTCGACGAGAGTTTCCGACGAGCGATCCGGTGGTGGGGCACCCGCGCGCATCTGACGGCGGGCATGGACTTTCAGACCCCCGGCCACCAGGAGACAGTGACCACGGATGCCTCCCTGGAAGGGTGGGGAGCGCACACCGAAAATCTGCACGCGAGAGGCATTTGGCTCCCGACGGAGAAGTCCCTCCATATCAACGTCCTGGAGCTCCGTGCAGTGTTTTGGGCCCTCAGGTCCTTTCTTCCGTCCCTCAAGGGCAAGGTGGTGAGGATCTTCACCGACAACACCACCACCATGTTCTACATCAGGAAACAGGGCGGAACCAGGTCCCCAGCCCTGTCCAGGGAGGCGCAGGATCTGTGGCATTGGGCCGTCGCCCAAGGGATGTTTCTGGTGCCTTTTCATCTGGCAGGGATAAAAAACACCATCGCCGACTCACTCAGCGGGGAGCTGCGCTCATGCCACGAGTGGGAACTACGACAGGATCTAGTGGACCGCCTCTTCCGACGGTGGGGCACACCCCAGATCGATCTGTTCGCGACGGCGACGAACTCCAAGTGCCGGAGGTTCGCCAGCAGGTTTCCCCAGCCGAGGAGCATGGGCGATGCTTTCTCGTTCCCCTGGGAGGGCCTGTTTCTATACGCGTTCCCTCCATTGCCATTGCTGATCCGGCTCATCAACCAGCTCAAGAGGTCACGGTGCAGGATGATCCTCGTCGCACCTGCGTGGCCGAGGCAGATATGGTTCCCGGACCTTCTGGACTTGTCAGCCTCCCCGTCAATCAAGCAGCCAGTGGACGCGGATCTTCTCTCCAGGGAAGGAGGCGCCATCCTCCATCACGACCCGAAGTCGCTGAACTTGCAGGCCTGGCTCCTGCAGCGTTAGAGTTTGGAGGATACAACATACCGGCCGACTGCAGAGATGTTCTTGCAAAGGCCAGGGCGTCCTCAACTTTTAAATGCTATGGACACAAATGGAAGAGGTTCTCTGTCCGGTGCCACGCACAGAAGATTAACCCTCTACGGATTACGGCTCCCCAAGTACTGCCGTACCTACTGACGCTGGCCAAAGCTGGACTGGCGCACGCGTCCATCAAGATTCATCTTGCTGCGATCTCCCGATACACCAGAACCACGGGGCGGACGTTTTTGTGGTCTCATTGTCTGGTGAAAGAGTTCATGAAGGGACTGTTCAGATCGTTCCCGCCGGTGAAGGCTCTGGCCCCGGCGTGGGAGCTCAACGTGGTGCTGACCAAGCTCATGGGACCTCCGTTCGAGCCTCTGCACTCGGCTCCGTTGAAGTTCTTGTCGTGGAAAACAGCGTTTCTTGTGGCCATCACCTCCGCACGACGGGTGGGAGAGATCCAGGTCCTTTCCTGCAAGGCCCCGTACTTGACTTTTCACGACACGAGGGTAGTGCTCAGGACGCACCCCTCCTTCATGCCCAAGGTGCCGTCGGACTTCCACCTCAACGAACCCTTGGTGTTGCCTGTTTTCTTCCCGTCGCCTTCGTCGCCGGCTGAAAGGACTTTGCACTCGCTGGATGTGGCTAGAGCGCTCAAGTTCTACGTGGACCGCACAAAGTGTTTTCGGAAGACGTTGCAACTCTTTGTGAACTTTGGACCTGTCAATCAGGGGAAGGCTCTCTCGAAGGCTTCCATTTCCAGATGGCTCTCCGGCTGTATCATGTACTGTCATCGGTTGGCAAACCGACCGCTGCCTGGCCGTCCGAGAGCCCATTCCACCAGAGCGATCGCAGCTACCAAGGCGTTCCTATCTGGTGTGCCCTTGCTGGACATCTGCAGGGCTGCTACGTGGAGGTCGACGCACACCTTCACGAAATTCTACTGCGTCGATCGGGATTCCAGGGAGGAGTCCAGGGTCGGCCAAGCAGTGCTGCGCAACCTGTTCGCCTAAGGTGAGCCTGGTGAGGAGGTAAGAATTGCTTAATGTTGAGTTTGATGTAATGCTTAATGTTGAGCCTTTGCCACCTCCCGTGGTTGTGCATGTGTGTACTGCTATGTATTCTTTATCCATGAGCATGTGAATCCATGCCAGGCCCCATGCTGGAGAAGGAATAAGTTACTTACCTGTAACTGTTGTTCTCCAGCATGGGTCTGGCATGAATTCACATGCGAACCCTCCCGCCTACCCCTCTGCGGCTCTTCACTTGGTCATACTGCCACTTCACGTGCTACCAAATCTGAAGATGGCTGCCAGAGGCGGGGCTTAGGTAGAGGGCAGTCATTGGCTGTGGTCAGTATGACGCAGAGATCAGTGATTGGTTACTACTACGAAAGACAGATCAGAAACGAAACTGATACTGATTTTTTCTTTACCGAGGATTCCCAGCCTGACGACGGGGAATATTCATGAGCATGTGAATCCATGCCAGACCCATGCTGGAGAACAACAGTTACAGGTAAGTAACTTGTTCCTTCATAGATGGGTCAGCATCAATAGACCCCGAGACAGGAGAAAAACACGTTGAAATGGCGGTAGTGCGCATGGAGGAAGATGAATATGAAACAATTGTGCAAAAGCGCCTTCCATCCCATTATTCAGCCCAGGCGGCAGAATTAACTGCATTGATTGAAGCACTGCGCACTGCTAAAGGCTGTGCAGTGACAATATACTCAGACTCAGCCTATGCAACTACCACAGTGCACTCAGGACTGTCACGGTGGCATAGAAGGGGATTTAGGAGGGCAGATGGTTCCCCAGTACAGCATGCAAAATTGTTAAATGAGCTGTTAGATGCATTAGCAGTACCATCAGTAGTGGCAGTGGTGAAGTGCCAAGCCCATAACAGCAACACAGACGCAATCTCATGGGGAAACATGGCAGCCGACGCAGCCACGAAGGAGGCCTTGTATTTCAATATGACACCAACACTTGAGTGTATCACAAAAGCAACTACATTAGAGCCACGAGAAGAAGCATACACTAAAACCCCAATAACACAGATGATAGAGTTACAAAAACGTGCATCCCAAGAGGAGCAAGAGCTGTGGAACAAACGGGGATACACACAATCAGCCACAGATCTCATTTGGAGATAAGAGACGACAGGGAAGGTTGTAATGCCCATAGAACTACTGGAAATAGCATTCCAGCAGTTGCATTTCCCCGTCCATATAGCAAAACAACACATTGCTGCAGATATCCAAGAACACTGGTTTGTTCCCAACTTACAAGAGCACCTGTGAAAATTCATTGTAGAATGTATAACATGCCAAACATATAATTCTGGAATAACATTAAGAATACTGCGTGGCACTTTGCCCCGCCCAACAGGACCATTTAGAGAGCTCCACATAGACTATTCTGATATGGGAGAGCGGTGTAACGGAGTGAGATATCTGATTGTGGTGGTGTGTCCCTTTTCAAGGTGGGTGGAAGCAGGCCCCTGTCCCCACCCAGACGCGAAATGTGCGGCCAAATCCCTTGTGCGGCAGGTGTTTTCACGATGGGGGATATGCGACGTGATCAGATCAGATAATGGCACGCATTTTGTGAATGACCTCTTTAAGGAAGTGACATCACTTTTGGGGGTGAAGCACAAATGATGCTCGATTTATCACCCAATGGCGAATGGGATGGTAGAAAAGATCAACGGGTTACTGAAGAGTAAGTTGTCTAAATTGTGTAACACATTGAAGAAGAACTGGGTTTATTGCTTGCCCCTAGCACTGTTCCAACTCAGGACGCAGCCGTGCAAAGACCACCACCTGAGCCCCCACGAAATTGTGACTGGGAGGCGAATACACACACCAGTATCCCCAATTAGGAGAGCCTCGGATGCACACAGGGCTGCCACAGTGCTGGGGGAAGAGTTCAAGGAATACCTAACTCAGTTAACACGTGCAGTACGTAGCATAGCTCGACAAAGAGCACCGCCCTTTAATGTTAACCAAACAAATGGAATACACCCCTAAGAATACATAACTGTGGAATCAACAAGTGTGTCAATGTCGCATTTCAATGTAAATACGAGCAATACTTATGGATATAATGAATATGATGGAGATTATTATTGAACAAATGATTTAATTAACATTAGTATTAATGCACAAACACCTCTTAATGTGGAGTCCCTTAATGCAAAAGGACCTTGCCAGAACAATTCCTACCCCTTCCTTTTTGCGATCCTGTTGGAAGCCCAAAACATTTGTCCCACTGCTTCTTTCCGTAGGGGACGCTCCATCCCCTGTTTAAAATGTGTTTCCTGCAAGAACAGGACTGATAGCTTGAGTGAGGGACCGGAACATACTGTAGGTCAGGGACCTCTTATTTTGTGAGTTCAGCCCCTTGAGGATGAGGGTCGCAACCTTCAAATCAACCATATCCCGTCTAGGAAATTCGCCTGTGCCTGGGGTCATTGTCCTTTTGTGTGTCACAGAAGCCCCTTTGTTGTGTATGCCAATCCCCCGCCCCACGCCTGTCCCCTCCCCCAGCTTCCACCCTAACCCACACCAGTCCCATCCACAAACCCCCAAACAATAGGGCGTAATACCCAACTAGGTAAAGACACCTCAATTTTGCCAGGTCACCAGGGTGTGTGGAGATTAACGGTTGGCCTGGTTGTCCTTTTCCCCACTGAGCAAGCCCATGTCCGGCAGGGCTTTATCTCAATCGTCCCCTCGTACCCCCCATCTCCAACAAATTACTTTTGAAAACATCACTTCGGGGGCAGCGAGTGCCAAACCCTTGACTTCCTCGATCGCCTAGAGCTCCCATCTCTTTTAGTTCCTCTGGGTAAGGCAAATGCACTCTTGAAGCACTCCCTCAGTTGTCGCTGACTCTTTCCGGTTGTGCCTCCTCGCTCTGTAGTTTAGTAGGTTGTCCGCGTCCTCACCTTGATGCAGAACTAATTTTCACCCTTAAGTTTAAACATGAGGGCGAAGGGGAAGCGCCGACGGTACCTCACTCCCTTATCTTGAAGCCATTTTGTTAGGGGCCTGCATTTGCATCGTTGATCCACGGTATAGGCAGAAATGTCTTTGAAAATCCTGATCTGTACTCCTTCCCACTCGATCGTGCCACGCTTCCTTGCTTTCTGTAGGATTTCCTCCTTGTCGGTGTAATAGTGGCACTTGGCAACCATCGAGCGTGGTCCGTCACTGGACCCTGCTCCCCTACGGACCCTGTCAAATTTAATGTCCCTCTCTGGCGGGGCCCCCAACAGATCCGGCACTAGGCGCAGCAGGGACTTTTCAAGCTCCTGTGGCATTTCTGTCAATCGGGCTGGGAGCCCCCAGACACATAGATTATTCCTCCTTTCTTTGTTTTCGATATCCACTTTGGGCTTCACCTCTCGGTCCCAACGCTCAAGCTCGTTCAGTCGCATCTCTACCTCTACATCGCCTATATCTGTGGCGCAGTGTGAGTGCTCCAGGGCTTCCACTGGGTCCTCCACCTTCGTGACTATCTATGAGCGCGCCCAGTGAGCCCTAAACCTCCGCCCTAAATGCTTGGGCAGGGGTGTCTGCCTCACCGGGTCCAATCTGTCTCCCCATTCTTGTAATGGTGCCGGCGCTTCCCTGCGTCAATTTTTGTACAGGGGTGGGGGAGCTGCAGTGTGGCGTGAGCGGGTCTCCTCCTCCTTCTGCTTCTTTTGGTGGCTGCGGTAGGGGGTGGGGCACTTGCTATGCTGCCTCCCGGTCTCTTCAACTGTGCTGGTGCTCCCCACAATGATTTATATGCAACAGGGATGGGGTCTGAGTGCCCTGCTGTGTTGCACGAGCGGGTCTCCCCCCGTCCCCGCTTCTTTGGAGCTGCAGTGTAGCATTGGGGCAGGGCTGCCTACTTGCCGTCTCCCAGTCTGAATAACGGTGCTGTCGCTTCCCCGCTGTTGCTTCTGCATGTGGAGGGGCTTTAGCAGAGCTGGGGTGGCGCCTTACTTGTGGGTGCTTGTGGGATTTGCCCACTCTTCAGTCTCTGTGGGGTCCGTTGCAGCAGGTCTCCCACTGCAGTTTGCTGCGCCCTGGAAATGGTGCCGGCGCCCGGGCCACTTTACCAGTGTTGTGCGTGCCCTGGGTCCACTGGTCTCTACTGACTCACCTGGGGTATTCTTGTAACTTTAAAGCCTGGCCGAGTGCGGAGCTCTACACTCATGCGGTCATCATCATCCATTCCCCCTGGTGATCCCTCAAAATAGTTTTAACTGCACTAGCACATGAACCTTTTGTGCCGATGGCCTCAGTGGACATCAAAATGGTTACGGTTAAAACAGTCTTATTAGCACTAACTTTTGCCAGAAGAATCAGTGAGATTCAAGCACTTGCGGCTTCCGAAACTTACGCTCCATTCCATAGTGATAAAGTAGTGTTATGTACTCTTTTTGTCATTCCTACCGAAGGTGGTGTCTGACTTTCACATTAATCAGGAAATAAGTCTACCAAAAGGCTTTCTCGGCCGTCAATCACAGGTGGACAGGATCTTGCACTGTTTAGATGTCAGGAGAGTGTAGAAGTTTAACTTAAACAGGACAAAAGACTTCAGAGATTCTGAGGCTTTGTTTGTAACTTTTACTGGACTTTCTCCAGGTAAACAAGCTTCAAAAGCATCCATTGCTAGATGGATGGTTTCGCACATTGCAGACGCATACAAGGTGCAGGGGAAAATTCTGAGAATTCACTTACACTCTCAGAGCAAAGGCGGCAGTGGTCATTTCCAACCTCATGTGCCATTGGAAGTTATCAGTAAGGCCTCTATTTGACTACCACATCAGTTTTCTGTCGACCTTACTATCTCAATTTAAGTTCAAGAGATGATGCAGCATTCGGCCAGTGAGTCCTTAGGATCGTTTTTGTCGAGATAGCTGGGTAGTTTAGCTCAACCCCAAAATTGCAATTGCATTGAAATCGCCCATACAGTATGGAGGAAAGAGGATGGGACATAGGAGTAAGATCAAGTTACTCACCATAGTGACTTCTGTAGACCTAGTCCATACTCCGCTTTCCTGTAATGCCCCACCCTCAATCCCCCTCAAATAGGTGTAGTCTGGGCTGTCGTTGTAGATGCGCTTATAAGAGGGACAGAGGTATGGGGCTGAGGAGTGGGGTTAGCTTGCACGATCTCACCCCCTGCCGTGCCACTGTGCAACCAAATTGAATTTCAATGGGGAAGTGCATATTTTGCAATGCAAAAGGCTGTGGTCCCATCCCCTTACGGGGACACCCCAAACGGCATGGAGGAAAAGGGACTATGGACTAGGAGCACAGTAGTCACTACGGAGAGTAACTTTTTCTCCTGCATCATTGCTCCCCCAGGCCTGAGGCATTTACACCTTTGTCCACTATATAGGGTTTGTATTTTGCAATGACCATGCACGCCCTTTATTAATGGCTGACTTAGCTTCTTACCCTAGGCATCCCTGCCAGCCCAATGGAGGAACAACCCAAGAACAGCCAATCATGGAGGAGGCTGAGCAGGCCTCACAGAGATTAACCATGCCAAAGATGCCACAGATGCGGCCAGAGAGAGAGAAGGAGAGTGTCGGCAGGCAGGACTGCAACATGCAGCAAGTCGCAATTGCCGGCCGGCTAAAGCAGCACGGAGAAGCTGAGGGATCGATAGGTCGTGGCAAATCGTAGAAGCTGCTTAAGCTATTCCTTCCCATCCAAGTAGAGAGAACGAGAGATTGTCTTGCTAGGATGGCACAGAGCCAGCGGAGAAGCCGTATAAGCGACTCTGCCCCAAGCGAACTGCGAGAACAACAGAAAGTCTTGGTAGGATGACACAGAGCCCAGCTGAGAAGTCACATAAGTGATTCTGCGCCGACTGAGCAGTAAGAGCACGAAATGGGATGATCAGAGTGCTGACGCAAAACCCAGGAGAAAAGTCTCATAAGTAACTCTGCACCGGTTGAGCTGTGGCAACAAGATGGTAGAGTCTCCGAAGGCTGACATGGAGCCCAGCGGAAAAGTCAGAGAAGCGACTCAATGCTGAACAAGTGGCCAGGGCAGGAGAGTTGAACCTCGGAAGACCGATGCAGAGCCCAGAAGAAGAGACATGTAAGCGGCTCCCCGACGACCGGGGAACTGGCAAGACTCAACAGCCCTCCGGAGGAACACTGTTTTAGACACTCAGGTACGTGGTGACAAAGACAGTAGTCAAACGAGAGCGGAAGAGAGAAAAAAGCCAACATTGAGGAAAGACGAAGAACTTCCCGGAGGATGGGAGTGAGAAGAAGAGCCCCTATTTCGCTTGATGTTTTTCACATTTACTTCTTCTTTACATTGCTTTCCCTTTTATTTCCTTTTTAGATTTATTTCCTGTTACTTGTACTGTCTTGCTGCTCCCTCTCATTTAGTCATTTACCTGCTTTTGCCGCTCCATCTATTTCTGAATCAATCTCTGTTGCTGCCTCCTTTACTGATAGTACATTTTATCTATGCTGCTGCCTCTTTCTCCTTAACACCATTTGCTCTTTCTTTCTCTTGCTCAGCTAAAATGTCGCTTCTTATTCTTACATAGCATGCCACAGACCTAACTTTCACATGAGATGCAAACTATAACGTTGTGTCCAGTACATATGGTCCATCATGCTTTACATGTCTTTTAGAGGTTTCATAATGCACCATTTATATAAATTCTCTTAGAGACTGTCAGTTAAGTATTTATGCAGGGCAATAGTTGGCTTGTGGAGCCAAATGTAGCTCCTGGTGGCTGTTGGTATCAAGCTAACCAGGCTCTTTTAGGCTGTACCCAGGAGCTAAATCGCTCTCAGCGATTTCAATCACTGCTATGCTGCCTTATATCCAAATGATATATATAAAGAAACACAGTCTCTGTAATCTGAGCCATGTGGCTCACCCAAATAATTAGTTAATTATACATTCATTAAACTTTCATGGGGACACAGCCCTCTAATATCATGACTCTGGATTCACCTCTTTCTTGATCATGATAATGAAAACATTTTATTGATCAAAACCATGGGCAGATCACTTAAAGAAATAATGGTGCTGACATTAGTTCACATACAGAAACAGTTTCATTCAGTGTAAACAGCGAAAAGAGGTACAAAAAGACATGACAACACAACAATATAATTATTAGACATCTATATAAAGTGCAATCGTGCAGTCAGTTACAAAAGTGCAATAAAAATATTGATTTTATGGCTGGAATGAAAGGGCAATCAACATTGATAGCACACCCAGCTAGTCTGATAGTGATGTAATGAACAGGCCAACTAGTAACAGATAGTCATGAAACTAATAGTCATGAGACTGACGCAAAACAAACCAAGCCCACTACACTAATGGATTTAATGTGATTTATCACAATGTAGTCGCTTCACACACACAGCACCAGTGGTGGGTTACTAGTTTTGACGTAGAGCCTCAGCTTTCTCAGGGCCAAATTCAGAACTAAGACATCACAAAAAGTATGATTACCTAAAGACCATGTGTAAGTGAATTAAATAGAAACCATGTGAATCCAATTTAACTTCAATCAGTACCTGTACAGCTCCCCTCATTGAACGTCTGGAGCTGTAATTCATCATTGTAATTTATATAATTCTAGAATACAAAGAAACTAACCATTAGCTCTCATTATGAATGAGTTTACTTAGTGGAATAAATAATTTACAAGTTTACCTGATATTTAGTGGTGGTGTCATAAAGGGGAGGTGAACTTACTTCACAAGGGCTCCGATGCCCATTTTAAGTTATCTATAACCGAAAGATACACACTATCAGAAACAGGGCGAAATGTACCTGCCCTACAATGAAAGCAGCATGTATGTAAACCCAACATATTTGTTATGTCAGAGTCCTTGTCTGCATAACTTAGCCAGCATCATACAGTGTTGCTTCTACAGCTGAAAGAGAACTGACCGCGAGACCCCCTGTATCGAATATTGTAGTCATTCTAAAATACGTAAATGGATACGTAAATACACAGAAGCGTAACACCATCCATGTGGTTCATAGCAATAAATGGGGAACTTGCTGTAGTCGAAATACAACAGCAAAGATGGCAGACATCTTGAAAAGGAGCAGTAAATGATAGGGAAGGCCAGGCTTTATTGCACCTGATAAGAGTGCAGTCAACATAATGAAATGAAAGTACAGCACTATATGACCACAAACGTGCCAAATGTAAATTAATATTCCCCTGCTTAAAATGGAATAACATTGTGTTAACCAGACATATTGGTTATATCTTACACGGTCAAAGCAAACTGGTCATGAGATCACTAGTATTGAATGTTAGTCATTCTAATAAATATAATGGATATGTAAATACCCAGGAGCATAACAACATCCATGTGGGTCATAGCAGTAAATGAGGGACTCCCTGAATTCAAAATACATGGGCCAAAATGGCAGCCCTCCTGGAGAAAAGCGTAGTCAGCATAGTGAAATGAAAGAGCATCAGTTAACGTGTTGTAAATTAATATTCCACTGCTTACGAAGGGATTACTTGACTTGGTCAAACATACTACTTAACAATAGTGCACCAGACCAATCCATCTGGTCATTCAGACCCTCAATATGTGATTGTAATTGATAAATCCAATGTTGTTCATGTCTAGCTAATAGGACATCCAAAGACACGCCTCTATTTGCAGCAACAATTTTTTTAAACAATCCGCTAGTTGAAGTTATCTGATGTGTGTTGTGTAAGGAAGACATGGTATCAATAGTAGACAAACACAATGGATACAAGTTTTGAAAACGTTTATTTGGTATTTTGGTTGGGTTGGTAGAATTCCTAACTGACCCTAACTCTAGAATGGGAGTAGTCTCGACCATTAAATAAATAACAAACAAGTACAAGTCAGTCTAGTCAAAATAAAAAAAGGTCTATAATAAAAAAAACATAACCTTGCCCTCCTTCCAAGAATGACAACTGTGTGAGGGAATACAAAAGGAAAATGGTGTCTAAAAAGAACTGTCAGAATGGCTTGGATAACAACTCCCTTGCCCATGTTCAGCACCACAGAGCTATAGAGTTTCCTGAAAAGTATAGATGGATGGCACAGTTCTTTCAGTCTTGCACACTTTGGCTTACTGGTAAAATTTAACAATTCAGGCTTGGGCTTCAAGCTTCTGGTAGTTCAATGACTTCCTTAGGCTGCTTCTGCCTTGTCATAAATAAACAGTTCCACTGTTGACCTTAAACTTTCCCACAATTCAACACAGGCATTCACTTTCTCCATTTATCACACAGTTCTGCGCAGGCTCCCCTCTGCCGGGCATGAGCCTGTCTATTCACTTTTTTCATTTTAAATCACAATTCTGCACAGGCTTCCCTCTGCTGGGCCAAGCATGTCTTTCACTATGTGGGGGTTTGCTTCCCCTCGTTTTGTCTTGGGTTTCTTTTCACTGTTGAAGACTTACAAAACTGCAAGGATTTTACATAGACCTCTGCATGACCACTTCAACCTCTCTTTCAATAATTCTACAGTCCACAGTCTTCCTCATCTTACAACACCAAAGCCTCTTGGTACTTGTAGTTTCTTATTCTCATTAGTTTGCCTTCTTGGCCTCTTTCACAGTTCATATATTTTGCCCTCTTGGCCTATTCAGAGTTCACATACTTTGCTTATCACTCATTCAACTTTCTTTCGGGACTCCAGTTACTTTCTTGCCTTTGGTTCCCATTCAACTCAGAACATTTCACAAGAGACTTTGGAATGTGTGATTTCGCCGCGCAGGACCACTCTGTTACTTTGTATCCATTCATTTTACAATTCAGCAATTGTCCTTTCCATTAAGTGTTTTATCGGCACACGTGCAACTTAGTTACTTTTGCTTTTAACACAAACCGGGCTATTGTTGCCTTTGATAATTCACTGGTTGTTTGGATCATTTTTCTTCCATCAACATTCTTCATGCAGCAGTCACGGCTGTTTCCAACACCTCCCCTGCTCCTCCCCATCTGTCGTTCACCCAGGAGGGTCACGGGCCATTTTCTAGTCCCTTGAAGGTTTCTTTCTTCTGCTCACTCTGTTTCAGTCTTGGAACGCTTATGGCTTCCCGAAAGTGTGGGATTCTCGCCTGGCTCTCTCTCGATCTACGTAACTGCAGATTAACCCCTTGGCCTTCCGACTTCCATCGCCTGGTTCGCATCCACCCCGAAATAGCTGTTCCTTCTCATACCAAGCCTTGCTCAGAGTGTCCCTGTGTGCACCACCAATTATTTTCCTGACAGGGAGTGTTAATAAGTGGCAGGTGTAAATAGTTAGGATTACGTGCCTGACTCTGTATGGCCTCATTACAGGGACAGAGCCATTGCAAGTCAGTAGAGGTAATCTGTCTGACCTCCTTCTTCATCTTCCTTGGCTTAGTAGTGTTGGCAATGTTATATGGGGAGGAATTATGTGAGCTGTAGATTCCCATAAAATAAGCAGGGATAGGGTTTAGATGGGTTGTGGAAAAAGGGGTTTACCATGTCTCAACATCAGGTGCTTCTCCCCCACTCCCTGAGGACCCCCTACCCAGGTCATCACCCCTCGCTTTTCCACCCCCAGGGTCGGGATCCAAAAGCGATGGCCTTTCCCTGGCCACCTGAGTACAGGATCCTAGGGGACTAGGTTGTGTAACACCCTCTTTGTTTTTCACAGTTGGCATTCGCATAAAAGTGGATCCAAAGGTACAGTCATGGCTTTATAGCGAAAATGTCATTTGTGTTAATTAACATGAATGTTCAGGGATCGTTTAGTTTGCCCCACCTGGAGTTTCTAGCATGGGCATTCGAAAATGACACAAGCCGTCTTGCAGTTTGTAAAATGGCGGAGAGGTCACACTATCGCCAATGCTTCAAATTTGGTCGTTTGCAGAGTAGACTGGCATACCGAACATGCACCACATCTAAGATGGCCTATTGCTGGGGGTAATCCTAAGAGGCATTGTCGTGTACAAGGGACTGCCGCAAATTCACTCCCTTTTTTGAACGCAAACAGTTGTTTGTCTCATTCCGAGTCATAGGCCTGCAGGATGTGCCAATTATGCAGTATCAAATTCCTGAAGTCTCTCTTTGTGCAGCCGAGCTTTGGAGAGCAGTCGCCGGTGGCCTGAGGGATTCAGCAGACGTCGGCAAGCCCTGCCAGGCCCCCTCGGCCCTCCGTGAGTCCTTGCCTGTGAAATTGTTTTTTGTTTTAATTGGCATTCGCGCTCTGAGCGCGCGTTGTGTATTGCCTGCTCACCCCCACCCAGTTCCTGGTCCTGGTCTCCCTTCCCGCCTTCCTGCCCGCCCACCCCCCTTCTGATTGGCTGACTGGTCTTCTTCCCCCTGGCCTACTCGGCGGCTGCTCCCCCCGCTCGCCTCTTTGTGCAGCCGAGCGTTGGAGAGCAGTCGCCGGTGGCCTGAGGGATTCAGCAGACGTCGGCAAGCCCTGCCAGGCCCCCGCGGGCCTCCGTGAGTCCTTGCCTGTGAAATTGTTTTTTGTTTTAATTGGCATTCGCGCTCTGAGCGCGCGTTGTGTGTTGCCTGCTCACCCCCACCCACTTCCTGGTCCTGGTCTCCCTTCCTGCCTTCCTGCCCGCCCACACCCCCCTCCCCTTCCCCTCCTCCCTCCGCCTATATACTTCCCCTTCCTGGGCAGCCCCCCTGCCCGGCAGCCCCCGGCTAAGGGCCCATCAGGCAAAGGGCGGCTCCTACGGTTGCGGCACCCTGTGTGTCTGCAGGTGTCCGCAGGGGACGCCAGGCGCCTGGACTCTCTCGCCACCTGCTCGTGTCCCATAGTTGTGGTAAACTTGTTTTTTTTCCCCCTCGCAGGATTCTCAAACTTAGGTGGCATTTGTACCTAATACGCACTCACTGTCTAAATGTGGTAAACTTGGTTTTTTCCCCCTCGCAGGATTCTCAAACTTAGGTGGCATTTGTACCTAATACGCACTCACTGTCTAAATGTGGTAAACTTGTTTTTTTCCCCCCTCGCAGGATTCTCAAACTTAGGTGGCATTTGTACCTAATACGCACTCACTGCCTAAATGTGGTAAACTTGTTTTTTTTTTTCCCCCTCGCAGGATTCTCAAACTTAGGTGGCATTTGTACCTAATACGCACTCACTGCCTAAATGTGGTAAACTTGGTTTTTTTTCCCCCTCGCAGGATTCTCAAACTTAGGTGGCATTTTTACCTAATACGCACTCACTGTCTAATTGTGGTAAACCTGGGCTTGCCGCTCACTTCCTGCCTTCGTGCTCTTGCTTCGTCTGTCTCCCCCCCCCCTTTCCCCCTACTCCATGGTGCTCTCTATCTCGCCTATCTTCTCTAACTGCTTCTCTATTGACTATCCTGCTCTCCTCACTAAATCTGGTTGGAAAAAGTTTAAAAAGGACATCCTGGTCTCCAACCCAGGCCTCCCTATCGCTGACACCTACACTAGTGCCTGCTCCAAGGAAACTCTTACTGACATCCTCTTTTTCGTGCCCTCGCCTGACCTATGGACCCTTCATATGGTCTGTGTGCTCTCTCCTTTCTCCTCTTCTCCCATTAATGGTGGCACCCGTTGGGATGTCCTCTTGGCCTCCTTCCTCTCCTCTAAGGCCATCATTAATGTCTACGCTAATGGGACTGTCCTGGTCCAAGGCCCTCAGGCCAACCTTCACCTCTTTGATAGACGCTTCCCACGCCTCATCAACTTCCTTTCCTCTCCTGCTGTCCCCCCTCATCTGTCCTCGGCTACCTTCCCTCTACCCTCCCTGCCCCCTCTCTTGCTCCTTCTTCACCTCCCTCTTCTACACCTCCGCAGGGCGTACCTCTGATCTGTACCCCTCCCCGGAAATCCTTCAAGGATGGCAACCTTCTCCACATTGCCACACTCAACGCTCGCTCTGCCATCAGGCATTCCTCTGAGGAACTGGACCTTGACATCCTCGGTCTTACTGAGACATGGTTCACGGCCAGCTCTGTCACCAGCTTTGACACACTCCTACCTGATGGCTACAAGATCCTCTCCTTGCCCAGACCCAACCGTGCAGGGGGGGGTAGCCCTTATCTTCCCTGAGTGGATTCCTGCCACTGTCACTCCTACGCAGACCTACTCCTCTTTTGAATGTCTTGTCTACCGACTCTCTCTCTCTCCTAGCCATTCCCTTACCGTGGCTACTATCTATCGGCCACCTGGTCAAATTTCCTCCTTCCTCTCTGAGTGGGCTGACCTCTCCTCCTCACTCCTGTCCTCTACCACTCAACTCCTCTTTCTTGGTGACTTCAACATCCACCTAGATGCCTCCTGTCCCCCCACTGGACTCTTTCGTGACCTCTGCGACTCTCTCTCACTCTCTATTCTCCCATCTGGGCCTACTCATTCTGCAGGGCACACTCTTGATGCTCTGATCTCTTCTGCCCTTCCCCTCTCTGTCCCTCTCTCCACTCCTCTCTCCTGGAGTGATCACTTTCTCCTATCCACCCACCTCACCCTCCCTACCCCACAGGCAAAGCCACCCTCATCATTGCCACCCACCTTCTCGGTCATCTGACCCATGAAGCGCGTGTCAGTTGCGGCTTTCGCTGCCACCTTCTCGCCCCCCCCCTCCCCCTTCGGCTGACTCCCACCCTGACACAGCCCTCTCCTTGCTCCACTCTGCTATATCTGATACTCTTGATATCCTTGCCCCTGTCATGAAAATCCGCCTGAAGCCCAAAGCCAAATGTAACTCCTGGTATGATTCGGATCTCGTCACCCTAAAACGCAAGTGCAGGGTGGCAGAGAGGAAATGGCGTGCTTCATGTTCATCCTCTGACAAACTGGCCAGCCGCCTGCTCCAAAGGCAATACCGTCTCTCTGTTCTCACCAAGAAGAGAGCCCTTATCCAAGCCCTCATCTCTGCGGCATCTAACAACTCGGCTGAACTCTTTAAAATCTGCAAGGAGCTTGCCAACCCTGCTGCAGTCTCTACCTCTCCTGTCCCCTCCCAGGCCCTCTGCACTGCACTGGCCTCCCACTTCATCTCTAAAACTCAGGACATCCTGTCCTCACTCTCCTCCTATCACCTCCCCCCTCTCTTCCCTGCTCTTCCTCTGGCCCTTCTGCAGCCACCCCTCCTCCCTCCTTCTCTGCCTTTCCCCTTTTTTCTGCTGACGAGGTTTCCAGACAAGTCCGATCTATGAAAGTCTCGTCTAAACAGATTCACCCCTGTTCCTCCAAAACTATCAAGGACCACATCGATTCCCTGGCTCCTGCCCTGGCTGACTTTTGCAACCACTCCTTCGCCTCTGGAGTATTCCCATCCCCCCTCAAGCACTCCCTTGTGCACCCTCTCCTTAAGAAACCCTCTGCCGACCCCTCCTGTCCGGCTAACTATCGCCCAATCTCCATCACTCCCTTCCTGGGCAAGCTCCTGGAGAAACTGGCCATCTCCCAGCTTAACCTCCATGCTGAAGCTGTTGATAGTCTCCATGACCATCAATCTGGCTTCAGAGCGGCCAGAAGCACGGAAACTGCTCTCCTGAACATCCGTGAGGACCTGCTCTTGAACCTCGACTCCAACACTCCGTGTGTTCTCATTCTGCTCGATCTCTCTTCTGCCTTTGACACTGTCAACCATGCCATCCTGCTCAACCGTCTCCGTGATAACCTGGGTATCACTGGTCAGGCTCTGGCGTGGCTGACCTCTTTCCTTTCCAATCGACCCTCCCAGGTCCAACTTGGGTCCTTCCTCTCTGACATCTTTTTCTCCACCTGTGGCGTTCCCCAGGGATCTAATCTCTCTCCCTGGCTGTTCAACCAGTATCTGGCACTCCTTGCCCACCGCATCGCCGCCCTCTGCCCCAACTTTCAGTGCTATGCGGGCGATACCCAGCTCATTTTCAGGCTACCCTCGGCCTCCTCCTCTCCCTCCCTCATCTCTGACTGTCGGTCTGCTATCCAGGAATGGTGTGCTGCCAATGACCTCTGCCTTAATGCTAGTAAGACTGAGATCCTACTCATCGGCACACCCACTCCCTCCTTCCCTGCAGCTCTCTGGCCGGCCTCTCTTGGCCCTCTTCCTGCTCCTACCTGCAAGGCAAAAAACCTCGGGGTCATCTTCGACTCCACACTCTCCTTCTCTCCTCATATATCTGACGTCTCTAAGAAGTCACATTACCAGCTGCACCTCCTCAGAGGTATTCTTCCCTTCCTCTCCTTCCCCCAGAAGCTCACTGTCTCCCGAGCCCTGGTTCTCTCGAAACTGGACTACTGTAACAGCCTCTATCTTAATCTGCCTGCTTCCACTCTCCGCCCTCTGCAACTCATCCAGAACAGAACTGCGAGTCTTGTCATTGGCCTCCAGCCCAGGGACCGTATCTCTACAGGACTGAAATCTCTACACTGGCTCCCAGTGGCTGCGAGGATTAAGTTCAAAGCTCTCTGCACTGTCCACAAGGCCTTCTGGGGCCTGGGGCCTAAATACCTTCAACTCTCTCTTCCTAAATATCTTCCTTCCCGAGCCCTACGCTCATCCGTCTCCAACTCCCTCAGGGTCAGCCGCTTCTCGAAGCAACGAGCTGGGGGTAGATCTCTCCCCGCGGCAGGGGCCTCCCTCTGGAACAGCCTTCCTGCCTCCCTGAAACTTGAGGAGAACCATCTCCGGTTCCGGAAGCACCTCAAAACCTTCCTCTTCACTTCTGATTTCTCTCTCCCTCTCCCCTGCTAAATTCTTCACCATAACTGCACTGATTCTGCAACTGGGCCACTCTCACCGACCTCGGTCCTGGGCCCAGTCACTCTTCACTTGCACTGCCTCCCTGGCAACCCCTGCACTGCGGGACTGTCTCTGTATCACTACAGCCCCCCCCCCAGCACTTGTCTGCACTTACCTTGCACTTGCCACCAGCTGGCCCTATTTATTTATTATTTTATTTCTATTCTACTATTTGTACTGCACTCCCCCCCCTCCCCCTTCCCCTTGCACTTTTTCCCTTCCCCCTACCCCTGCACTTGCGCGGTCTGAATGACACCTGGCCTAGTAGGATTGTTGTCTGTCTTCCCCTTGTTCCCCCCTCACTGCCTCGTCGCGCCTTGAAACACTTGTGTATAGGCGCGTTACAAATGCCTTATCAAATCATATCATATATCGTTGCTCAGGTGGCAGAAGGTGGTTACACAAATTAGCCGGTTGTTAGGAGTTTTATCTTTTTGTGGTAGTAGATTGTCCCTAGAAAAATCTGTGCACGATTGATGGAATGTTTCAAAAGTTGTTGTGGATAACCTCGTAGCAAAAGGTGATTCTTCATGATATTAGCCTGGTAGTAGAATTTGTCAAGAGTAGTACTATTTCTGCGAATGAGCAACTTTCTTTATGAGACTCAATGGGTGTTGGCTGTCGAAATGAAAGATCCTATTCCTGTCTGTGGTTGTGAAGGGATCAAGGTCTAACTAGAGGATGTGCTAAATTTCAAATTAGAGTATAGAGAATTAATCCATGTAATAAATGCAGTGAATATTGACAAATTAATGTGCCAATGATTAAGATACAGTCTATGTACCTCTGATGTAATGCAATAGATGATACAAAAAAGGATTCACTGGTGACGGAATATTCTGAACTTCAAATCCTGTTATGTACAAATTGGCCAGGCTGGTGCAAAGGCAGGCCCCACAGACATGCCATGTATTTGCATGTAGAAAGCTCCTTTGTACTGTGATCAATCCTGCACGGTCCTCACAAAACCCCTACCTAAAGTCTGCTCCCAGGTGGTCAGGGGAAGGCAGCCGCCACCTGATCCTGACTCTGGGGGTGGTATTAGCCGGGAGGAAGGAGTAGGTCACCAAGGGGAGTGGGAGGACTTCATTGGGCGGTATACAGTATTTTCCTTCCTCAGAGGAGGAAGAGTCTGTAATGCTTGAATATGTAATGGATTACTGTCAGAGGGAACTATTCATCCTGATGATGGTAAAATCTGTTCTCACCAATTCTGTATTGGGAGCAAGAATCTTCTTCCCAAGGTTAATCACAGCTGTAGAGAGGATAGCTCCCATGTTCAGCAGGGGAATATTAAAGTTGAATCTTTAAATGTTAACTTATTATATTCTGAGAGCACTAATTCCCCTAGAGAACAAAGCCATTCAGTAGAATCTTGTGAAACTCCTTTTAAAAGGATAATTAGAAATAAAAAAAAAATGTGGACAATTATCCTCTCAAAAGGAGCAACTTGAACATTGGGGACTTCAAGTCCCATAATGCTAAAAGAACTGGGACGAAGGAAAAGGATGCAGAGACCCTAGATTGCAAGTTGCAGTGTAATAGGGTTAATGGGACACACCTGAGAGAGACTGGGAGGCATAAAAGGCCCCTCGGGTGCAGGCTATAGAGAAGAGTAGCAGTGGAAGGTGGAGTGTTTGCAGTAGCTCAACATTACAGTTTCAGCTGAAGGAGAGTAGAGACACCGGAACCGTTGTGGTTTGCAGTATGGATGCGCGTTCCAGAGTGTCTCTTCCTTCAGAGAACGGAGGTGCAGAGATCATGCAGTAGGAAGCATTATTTGTACAAGCTTCCCCCCCTGTGGATTGTGGTTGCAGAGATAGCGTAGCATGGCGGAAAGCATGAAGCTAAGAAGCCTCCCCCCAACAAGGCAGACTCTGGTGGCAGGTGAGCACCAGAGAGCCTTCAGAGCACGGAACGCTCCTGTTTTGCTCAGCGCAGGCCAAGGTAAACCAAGCAAGGCTGTTTGCCATGCTGCCCAGAGCAGAAGAAGCCAGAACCCTAAGACAGCGAGGCGAGCGGACACGCACAGCAAACCCTATGAGTTCTCTTGTGTGTTGTCACCCTGGAGTGCTGCATAACTGCCCGCTGGCCCGAAGCTGGTCTTTTGAATATTGAACTAATGGAAAAAGAGCAAAGTGGCAGAAACATAATATGTCGAACTGATGTAAAGCAGAACGATAATTATTTTGCATACCAAGCGCGAAAACAAAGTGGAGAAAGTGAGAGTATAAGAACTTGGCAAGCAGACCAGCAGAATATCATTGTGACATTAAGGGTCAGAACATTTGTCAACAGTACAAGGGGGCAATATTGGTAGAAACAAATATAAACAACCATTGCCAAAGCCAAACGAGTACAATAACCCATACTTTTGAAACAAAACAATATAACCAAAGCATAAAGGGAATAGTTGAGAAACAAGTTGTTTATGAACCCTATTGTCTGAGGAAGGAAGAAGCAATATGGGGGACTGAATTGCTTAAGCCAAAGAGGCGTAGAAGTGGGAAAGAGCCATTGTCAGCCCTTGGCAACAGGGGTAAAACAAGAGGGGCAGGAACGATGCCCTTCTGATAAAAGGTGTTCAGGAGGAGATGAGCAAAACCTGCATTGCATATGGCAATCAAAAGGGTGGACCAAATAGCACCAATGTGTCTCATGTTTTCCCTGAAGAAGTGGTTCAAATTGTTGTTGATCAAATTATAAGACTTTTGAGTTGTATGAAGACAAAACTAAACCACAAAAGTACTTGTAGAAGTAGTAGTTTTGCTGGTCCTGGCAGGGGAGTACACCAGGACAAGGGACCTTTTAGCATAGGCCTGAAAGGTGAGGAGTCTAGGCAGAAATCATTGAAGTAATGTGGTGTGGGCAAATCTGTTGAAGAATTGGCAAGACCTCAAAGCACATTGTGATTAGTTGTGGAATCATCCTGACAAATCCATATTGCTGATGCAAGTATTTTGTGAACTGTTGCAAAGTTATCCTGACAGAAGTATTTCTGTTGAAACTGATGAACTGTGGAAGTACATTTTCTTTTCTGAGAAGCAGTTATGCAGAACTCTCTACCACCGGTGGAGAGATAAGACTTACTGAACATTTTGAACTGTTGGTCAAGTCCAATTGAGAGTCGTATCCAGAACTATATTGGAATGTTGTTATAAAATGGGATTTCCTTATTCTTTTGAACTGTCTTTTGAAATCCTCATTGAATTTGGGGAAAGGAGTCCGAGTTACAAGGAGAAGAAATGACTGGATCTTGAATAGAACTGTTAATCTTGTATATGAATTGCCATATGGTACCTTATTGAGTTTATTTGTACAAGTGTGAGGGACAAAATCCTTTTGTTAGTGTTTCCTTTAGTTTATTTTAGGCAGGGAAATCCTCACCAGTCTAGGGATAGTGAGGCATTTATCAAACCCTTTTTGAGTTTAATGAAATAGCATCTTTTGAAAAACCTTCACAACGTGGTCCGACTCGCATTTCTGACCCCTCACAGCACATAGAGATTTATGGCCAAGGCTTTCATAGATAAATCCACAATTTATTTAGTTTCAATTTGGTGTGGAGCTTCACGCTGATCTAAGCTGTGAGTAGCCGCTTTTATTGTGTCTTTATGTAGGATGTTAGTATACAAAGACTTTATATCTAGCGTAACAATCCAATCTGTAGTGGAATTAAAGGTCATATTTTGAACTATGTTTATCACATCTCATGAGTCTTGCAAATATGAATCTGCTAACATGGAGATGGGCCGAATGGAAAAAATCAATGTATTTCGAGATGGGTTCTAATGATGAGCCACAAGCACACACAATCGGACGGTGTGGTGGTGCATCAACCGATTTGTGGACATTTGGCAGCAGATAAAAGGTAGGGATCCTAGGTGATTTGGGATTGGGGAATGTATATTCTTGTGAATTTATTATCTCTTCTTTATAAGCTGGGTTAGTAGTTTCGTGAATATTACCAGTTTAGGAATAGGATCCTTCGAAAGCGGGAGTTGGTGCGTAGGATTAGACAGCTGTCTAAGTGCCTTATTGTCATCTTGAGTGGTTTGAATCGCTATTCCTCCACCTTTATCAGCAGGTTTGATCATGATAGAAGTGTCTTTTTCCATTTTTTTAGACCCTGATATTCTGCCTTAGATGGATTAAATTTGATAATCTGTTGACCGTCAAAATACTGGTAAGGGCAGTACTAATCACAGATTCAAAAGTCAGCAGTTCTTTGGGCATGTCCTTAGTGGGTTGCAAAAAGGTTGATTGTATGTGAAAGTATGACCAAGAGGATTCAGTAGTACCAGAATCATCAAAGTAAATCCCCAATCTAATTTCACCCAAAAATTGGCGTATCTGTTTCAAGTAAGGTATTGGAAGGACATTGACTTGGCATGAATGAAAGATCTTAACATAAAAGATTTGATTCCTGGGAGAGTGGTTTATTAGTCAAATTAAATATTGCAGATTGGGCATTGTAATGAACCTACGGGCATCACCACTTTTCATCGACAACCAAGCTCCACTCCTATGTTGAGTAAAAGACATATACTACTGTGTTTTCCCATCCTCCGTATAAATCCTGTTGAGACACGCCTACTATAATATTAAAAAAGAAGCCACCAGCTACAGATGCAGTAAATGCTGTGACGAGGAGGCCCCATAGAGAGTTGACGGAAAAGTGTCACCGATGTTCTAGTGGTTGTGAAAGAAGGGAAACTCACCCATAAAAACCTACGGAAGAAACCGAACACAGGTGGTTGAAGTAGTGGCACTAGCGGCTGTGGTAGCAGCAATAGAGGTGGTGATTGCAGCAGAGAACATGGAAGAAGTAGTGGCAGAAGTAGTTTCCATACTGTAAAAGGAAAAACAGGGGAACATTGTGTGGCGGTGGACGAACGAGGACCATCCCAGAAGTGTTAGCAGAAACATCGAAAAAGCAGATACTTTGTTGCAAGAGGAACATGACAGGAATTTCACTGCATGGTGAAACTGAAGGCAGCAGACAGGACACATTGTGTCACAGGTTGAAGCACCTGTCTTAAGTTATGACCAGAAAGCGGCCGCGCTGATACATTGTGGTGTGTGGCACAATTAAAGAAGGAAATAAGCAGTTTGTCTGTTTGTGCACTCGGCATCTGCAGAGAGGGGCAGAAAAGCATTTTCCAGATGGTGTGAAGCATACAATTGACACTAAGAAAAGATTGTACACACAGGGACAGAAGGAAACCTCTGTGGGAGCCCTCGAGACCTCTGAAACCAGGGCTTCCCGCAGGGGTACTTAACCATCTCTGTGGACAAAACATCACGTCTGAAAGCAAACTACATTTTTATTGAGGCTGACACACGGCCTCTGGAAAACGGAGCACAAGGTTTGTGCTGACAATCAGCTGCTTAGTATCTGTAACAATGAGACAGTCAGGCGGTACTGGAGCTGTTGCTATCCATCTGCTAAGGCCTTGATGATCGTCTCCATACCGTGTTTCAGGATCCCATCGCTGCCACCAAACTTTGTAACAATGAGACAGTCAGGCGGTGTTGAGAGAAATAAAAATGGGTCTTTATTCAGACTTAAAAAAAAATGGTAAAAGTAAAATAGCTTCACGCAGAATTATTTTCTGCAATGTCCTTCTTTGTGCTTATGCTGGGTTTCTTCTCTGTTCTTTGCAGGGGGGATTGGGGTAAGGACTTCTGGCAAGACTTCTCCTCCTAGTCCTCATACGCCCACCAGCCTTCAGTAGCTCTGGATGTTCTGTCTGGTTCGATCTGCAACAAAACCAAGAATGAACACACTCTTGCCTTCCAGTTTTGTCTTCATATAGGCAGAACTTAACAGGCCAATTAGTGTTCACTTCCTCCTCTAGTCTATATAAATTCCCCCAAGCCCTGCCCCTTTTTCCCTTCATGCATTGCAACTTGTCTTCCTCCTCGACCTCCATCCGCTCCCTGTCCCAGTCTCCTCTGCCCAGGTAAGTGCTTAATTTATCCCTGGAAGGGACTGTGTGTGTCCCTGTGAGACCCGTGCTTTTGGGCTGTATTGTTGTTGTGTCACAAAGTTGTTCTTTTATATTACGCGGCTCTGCGGCACTTATGTGGGTTGTTGAACAACCGCGGCTTCCCATGCTCTCACGGCTCGCGGTCCTTTGCTGCCGGAGTCGAACGTTGACTGCGCTGCTACTTCGCATGAACATGGCCTTACGGCTCGAGTGTGACCGCCCGGAGGTTCCATGTCTTCCTGACGACTGCCAGAGTCGAACGTCGGCATCTCTGCCGTCTCGCATAAACGCGACGTTCCATCTCCTGTGTCCCCGTCTTGGAGCTCCACATTATATTTTCCTGTCCGTTTTTCTCCAGGATTAGCTGTCTCCTGACCCCACCATTCCCCAACCATGTGGGTCTCTGGGTCTCAGGCCCCTCCGTGGTATAACTGACCCTCTTAACTGTTACATACACCCCCCGAAGCATCCAGCCGATCGGGCTGGTCAGGATATCTGGACAGGTAATCAGGAACTATTTGGAAAGCCGCTGGTCGGTGAACTGTTTCAAAACAAAATTCCTGTAAGGTCAGCAACCATCTCAATACTCGTTGGTTTGAGTCCTTGTGCGTGGCCAACCATTGGAGTGGAGCATGATCTGTAAAAACTGTAAACTTTCTTCCAGCGAGGTAATATCTGACTGTCTCAATGGCCCACTTGATAGCTAGACACTCTTTTTCAATGGTAGAATACACTACCTCATGTGGTAAGAGCTTACGATTTATAAAGGCCACTGGCCGTAGATCAGTTTCACTACCTTGTGATAGTACGGCCCCCATTCCTATTCCTGATGCGTCTGATTGCACAAAAAACATTTCTTGGAAATTGGTACACCGCAGAACAGGTTGTGTTGATATTATCTGTTTTAGCTCTGTAAAGGCTTTACAGGCGTCTTCATCTTTAAGCAGGTCGCCTTTGTAGGATGATTTGAGAGCATCCGTCAACGGACTGGCAATGGAAGAAAACAAAGGTATGAAGCGCCGATAATATCCAATGAAGCCTAAAAAGGCTCTGACCTGTTTCTTATTGCTGGGCATAGGCAGTTTCCCTATTGCTTCAATTTTGTCCAACTGGGGTCGTATAACCCTGTCCCCGACCAGATATCCCAGGTATCGAGTCTGATTGGCGGCCAGTAGGGTTTTCTTTGGGTTTATGTTAAGTCCTGCTGATTGCAATGATTTTATTACAGATAATAGTTTACTCAGATGATCCTTCCAGTTTTTACTGTATACAACTGTCATCCAGGTAGGCTGCACTGTATCCATGATGAGGAGCGAGAACCTGATTCATCAGTGATTGAAAAGTTGCTGGGGCTCCATTTAAACCAAATGGTAGTACTGTAAATTGATATAGACCGGAAGGGATAGAAAAAGCGGTTTTGATTTTATCTTCAGTCCTTAAGGGAATCTGCCAATAACCCTTTGTCAGATCAATGGTACTAATGTATTTAGCGGTGCCTAACTGTTCAATAAGTTCATCAATTCGGGGCATGGGGTAGGCTTGGTATATAGAGATGGTATTCAATTGTCTGTAGTCCATACAAAAGCGTATACTCCCATCCGGTTTTGGGACCAGAACAATAGGGGATGACCAGTGGCTACATGATGGTTCAATTACCCCCAGCCTCAGCATCTCCTCCACTTCTGCTTGCACTGCATTCCTTTTTGACTCAGGTAATCGGTAAGGACGGATCCTTATGGTCTGTCCTGGTTCTGTTTCAATTTTGTGTTCTGCCAAGTGTGTTCTTCCTGATTAGAAGGAAAACACTTTACTTAAAGGCTCAAGGTGTTCCTTCAATTCACTTTTCTCTTCTGGTTTGAGCTGTTTCCCCACTGAACTGAATTGAATGCAGGTTCCTGGGTCGTTCTTGTGACTACCTGTATGGCTTTGTCCGTGGTCTTCTATTCCTTCAGCAAGTTTACGTGGTAATTCTGTGTTTTTTCCTTGCGATCGGGTTGATCCAACAAGTAATTTACTGGTCCTAATATTGCCTTTATTTTATATGGCCCCCTCCATTGGGCCAACATTTTGTTCTGGCTTGTGGGCAATAATACTAGCACCTGCTCACCTATTTTAAACTGTCGAACTCTGGTTTTCCGATTGTAATATTTTTCTTGGGTCAGCTGGGATCTTCCCAGGTTGGTTTGTGCCAGCTCCCTCATCCTAGTTAGATTATCCTGGAGTTCGATCACATAGTCTGTTAGGGAGGCAGGATCCTCTTGACCATCCCACTCTTCTTTGGCAATATCCAGTATTGTTTTCGGTTGGTGTCCAAACAACAATTCAAAGGGTGAGAAACCTCTTGAAGATTGTGGGGTATCCCTTAATACCATTAGAACCCAGGGTACTGCTCTGTCCCAATTCTTAAGCATTAGCTTAATGGTCTTGTTATAGCGCTCTACTAAACCATTGGTTTGTGGATGGTAGATAGACGTAAGGATTTGCTTTATTTGAAGCTGTTGACATACTCTTCTCATCACTCCGGATACAAAATTTCGACCTTGATCCGTTACTATTTCTGATGGTATTCCTACCCTTGCAAAGAATGGAATCAATTGGTTGCATACTTGGATGGTACTTGTTCCTCTCATAGGAAAAGCTTCTGGATATCTTGTAGCGTAGTCCACCACTACTAATAAATATTGGTATCCGTGACTACTGGGTTCCAGTGGACCTACTATATCCATGCCAATCCTGAAAAATTGTTCTTTGATTAGTGGCATAGGTACTAATGGGGCACTTCTTGCTTTGTTTGGGTTTGATTTTTGGCATGTGGGGCATTCATCACAGTACTTTGCCACTTCCCTATAGACCCCTGGCCAGTAAAACCGCTTCAAGATTTTCTCTAGGGTTTTCTCTCTGGCCATGTGACCGCCCGTCTGGTCTTTATGAGCCATCCCCACTATAGACTTTCTGAAACTCAGAGGTACCAGATGTTGTTCCATCTCCTGTTCATCCGTTTTTTTTGTAACCCGGTATAGAAGTCCCCGCTGTACTTTGAACCTTGGATAACTGCTTGTACTTTCTGGGTCTTTCATTGCTTGCTCGAGGACATTCCTTAAAGATGGGTCAGTTAGTGTTTCATTTCTAAAAGAGACTCTCTTATCTTCAGGAATACAATCTACGAGTCCACTGATATTTCCACCCATCTCTATTTCTCTTCCCTCACCTCTCTTCTGGTTTTCCTTGGTATTCTCCCACTATCCCTTCAATATCAGTTTCTGAGAAAGGAGCCCTTCTTAACCATTCCTTTTCTCTAACACAGTCATCGAAGTTTGGCAGGTCAGTCCCTATTAACACAGGAGCAGGTATATGAGGCATGATGGCCACCTCCATTGGTGTGTGAACTCCGTTAACCTCTTTACTTCTTTGGAAGGGAAGGTTTTTATATCCCCATGCACACATTTTACCGAAATATTTTGCTTCCCTTATTTTCCCAAGACACTTACTTCTGGTCTGATGGCGGTTTGCTCGCTTCCACTGTCGACCAGGCCTTGTCGGGGTACACCGTCCACTCGAACTTCCACTGTATAGGGCTCTCTTCTCCTTCTAAACTCCCGGTTCTGCATACAACCAATCTCCATAGGTTCTGGTTTGTTCTTCCTTGGGCAAAACCGAGCGATTATGGCCCCACTCCCCACAATCATAACGCTGGGGTTGTCTGCTGGTGGTGGGCCATGTCGTACCTCGGGGATCTACCTTAGTTGTCTTTAGATCTCCCAAATTCGTGGGTCTAGGAAGCAATAGTTTGTTTCCTCCTTCCACAGGACTTATCCTGGCTCCACCTGCTTTTTGGAATGCTGTGGCAATATCTATGGCTTCAGTGAGAGTGGGTCGATGGTGTTGTCGGACCCATCGTTGCATATTGCTTGGAAGTGCATCCACAAATTGCTCTAACTTCACTTTGTCCATAATTTCACGTATGGTGCAATTGGCTGGTTTTAACCATTTTTCGGTTAAATCGTGTACCCGATAGTACAGTTGCCTCAGAGTTTCCCCACTGCGGAGTTTGGTTTCCCATAGCTTCTGACGATATGCCTCCTCATCCACCCCCATCCTTTCTAGGATGGTTCTTTTTATGTCCACATAACTTGTGTCTCCGTTGGGGTTTGCCGCCTGGTAGGCCCCTTGCATCGAGCCTGTTAGCAAAGGAGCTATGAAGTGACCCATTTCTCCACCGGCCACTGGGAGTTTCTAGCCACCCTTTCGAAATTCGTAAAGAAATAACCTGGATCTTCCCTGGCCTGGAATTTCTGTAGAATGTTGGAAGGGGCCGGCGTCATGCCTCTGAGCGACCACAGCTTCTGTCACTTTCTTCAGGGCATCCTGGGAGGCAGCTTGCAACTGTAGGGCTTGTTGTATGGCTTGTCGATCCGCCTGGGATTGATGTCCCTGCACCTGCACCAGTTGCTGGAGTTGTTGCTGTCCATCTGCTAAGGCCTTGATGAAAGTCTCCATACCGTGTTTCAGGATCCCACCGCTGCCACCAAACTTTGTAACAATGACAGGCGGTGTTGAGAGAAACAAAAATGGGTCTTTAATTAGACTTTTAAAAAAATGGTAAAAGTAAAATAGCTTCACGCAGAATTATTTTCTGCAATGTCCTTCTTTGTGCTTATGCTGGATTTCTTCTCTGTTCTTTGCGGGGGGAATGGGGTAAGGACTTCTGGCAAGACTTCTCCTCCTAGTCCTCATACGCCCACCAGCCTTCAGTAGCTCCGGATGTTCTGTCTGGTTCGATCTGCAACAAAACCAAGAATGAACGCACTCTTGCCTTCCAGTGTTGTCTTTATATAGGCAGAACTTAACAGGCCAACTAGTGTTCACTTCCTCCTATAGTCTATATAAATTCCCCCTAGCCCCACCCCTCTTTCTCTTGATGCATTGCAGCTTGTCTTCCTCCTCGACCTCCATCCGCTCCCTGTCCCAGTCTCCTCTGCCCAGGTAAGTGCTTAATTTCTCCCTGGAAGGGACTGTGTGTGTCTCTGTGAGACCCGTGCTTTTGGGCTGTATTGTTATTGTGTCACGAAGTTGTTCTTTTATATTCCGCTGCACTTATGTGGGCTGTTGAACAACCGCGGCTTCCCATGCCGCGGCAGCCCCGCCTCTCACGGCTCGCGGTCCTTTGACTGCTGCCAGAATCGAACGTTGACTGCTCTGCTACTTTGCATGAACATGGCATTACGGCTCGAGTGTGACCGCCCGGAGGTTCCATGTCTTCCTGACGACTGCCAGAGTCGAACGTCGGCATCTCTGCCGTCTCGCATAACGCGACATTCCATCTCCTGTGTCCCCGTCTTGGAGCTCCACATTATATTTTCCTGATCGTTTTTCTCCAGGATTAGCTGTCTCCTGACCCCACCATTCCCCAACCATGTGGGTCTCTGGGTCTCGGGCCCCTCCGTGGTATAACTGAACCTCTTGACTGTTAGTGTCCTACTGGAAGAAGAGAGCCATATCCTGCAGCACTCGCATGGCGAAAGATGGCGACAATGGAAACCAGGTTGCGGTGCTGATTAAAGGTACCGGAATGGGGGGAGAATTATTGGTGACAGTGCACTGGGGGAGTATAGCAAAAACAACTGTTAGAACTTAATGGAGGTTTAACGTGAATGGAATGGCCACCAACAAAAGATTGAACATAGAGGTTGGGAAAAGATTAAAGAACTCCAACCGCCAGTACCCCATTAATAATAAACCTGTTGGAGGCCGGTTAACTGATCACCCGTGCCCTGCTCTTCCTCGTCAAGTGACATTGAGAAGTATACTGTGCTATACTTCGGGAGAAAAACATCACAGGTTTTCCTCCGTATCTAACATCAGTAAGGGACATGAAATAATAGGAAATCTACCCTTGACCATGAGAAAGGAAAAGGAAAACAGGCTGACCCTTGGGGAAGCATACCCTTCTGTTCATCGTGCCAGTATAGTGGGGAGATCTAAGTGGCGCTTTGCAAGAGGCAAGCAAAGTAAGTCTGCCAAAGACACAGGTACACTAATTGAACAATTATTCAGCAACATAAGTAAAGACCAGGGAATGTGGATTGTCCCCCCCTGGAATTATAAGATTTCCTTCTTAGGGAAGCAAATCACTTCCGCAAATACCAGGAGCAAGCAACCAGTAAAGATTTTTCTGGTAACTTTGGGTAACCTTTATTTTGTACTAATACCCGTGGCTGGACTTCCATTTTGTATCTTAGTACAACAGAGTTGAAGAAGGCCGCAGGAAAGCAGCCACTTACCTTTGATTTTCCCTGTAGTAGTTTTGGAAGTATTCTGAGTGTGAGGGTCAGATTAGGTTTGGACACAAGACGGTTATTATTATTTGGGACTTCATGATGACGACTGTCGCATTAGCTAGTTTTGTTTAGATGGGAAACCCCTCATAGAGTTAGTGTTAGTGAGGCATTTTCCCCACTCCTATTATTATTGGTGGTGACATCCTGACCTGTGCTCAATGGTAAAATCAAACCCTTGGAGGCAGATTGACCATTTTAGCAGTTTTGGGTTTTCCCCTTTCATTTGCATCAACCATCTCAAGGGTTGGTGGTCTGTTTGAATGGTGAAATTAGATTCATAGATGTATGGTCTAAACTTCTTCAAAGCCCACACAATGGCAAAACATTCTCTCTCAATAGTTGCCCACCTTGTTTCAGGTTCCTTCAGTTTCCTACTGAGGAAGCAAATAGGGTGTTCCCTACCTTTCTCATACAATTGACGGAGTACTGCACCTATACATATATTGGAAGCATCCGTCTGTACAATGAAGGGTTGGTGGTAGTCAGGAGCTCTGAGAACTGGAGCTTGACAAAGGGCTTTCTTTAGGCTTTCAAAGGCCTGATTGCACTCCTCATTCCATTTGACCTTTTTAGGAAACTTAGGAGAAGAGATTACATTCAGTGGAGAAGCTATGGATCCATAGTTCTCAATGAAATTCCTGTAATACCCAGTGAGGCCTAAGACGGCTCTCACCTGGGTTTGAGTAGTAGGTGTTATCCAATTTTGCACTGCTTCTATCTTGCTGAGCAATGGCCTTCTTTCACCACCTCCTACCTCATGACCAAGGTAGACCACTTTACTCTGACCAATTTGACATTTTCTTGCCTTTATGGTCAGTTGGGCCTGCTCAAGAGCCTGCAAAACATATCCTAGGTGGTCAACCTGTTCTTTCCAAGTAGGGCTGAACACTGCAATGTCATCCAAGTATGCCATGCAGAACCTGATTAACCATCCTTTGGAATGTTGCAGGTGCATTCTTTAGTCCAAAAGGCATAACCTTAAACTGTTATAAGCCAACTGGGGTGGAGAATGCAGTTTTCTCCTTGGCATGGTCAGTCAGGGCTATTTGCCAATAGCCTGACGTTAGATCAAATGTGCTGAGGAACTTGGCTGAACCAAGTCTATCCACCAGCTCATCTGTCCTTGGCAAAGGATGGGCATCAGTCTTAGTGGCTGCATTTAGAGCTCTATAGTCCACACAGAATCTCAACTCCTTGGTTCCTGCTTTTGGTTCTAACACAACTGGGCTAGACCATGGACTAGTAGAGGGCTCTATTACCCCGAGATCAAGCATCTTGTTGACCTCTCCTTTGATGTGGGTTCTTACATTTTCTGACATCCTATAGCCCCTGCTTTTGACAGGTAGACAGTCACCAGTTTGGATATCATGTTGGCCCCAAGGGGTCAAACCTAGTGTCAGTGAGAACAGGCGGGCAAATTGATTTTAACAAAAGTTTGCACTCCTCCTGTTGCTCAGGTGTCAGATTAGAAGAGAGATTGGGTCCTCCGACGTATTACATATCTATGACATGTAATGTCCACAGCTGTGCTGCTTTGGAAAATCTTCGGCGTCTGCGTCCTGCGTCGATGACGTCGATGCGCCGCCCCCGAGGTCCTCCTCCGACGACCGACGTCACCCGATGTGATAAGTACGACTCACAACGCCCATAGCCTCAGTTCCGTTTCTTCCGCGAAAGTGTTCGCTTCGTGAATCTCGGCATGCCTCGACTCTTTGGAGTTTACTGTTTTTTTTCTCGGTTCGTTGAACCTGTTCGGTTTTTTTGTGAAGACCTGTTCATGGCGATGTCTACTTCGTCTTCAACCACGCGTCCGGGCTTCAAGAAATGCGGGGACTGTGGGTCCAAGATGTCGGACACGGACTCGCACGACGCCTGCCTCTGGTGCCTCGGGGAGGCCCACGATACGGACGACTGTCGACTGCCAGTCGCTCACGGCAAAGGCCTTGCGGGAACGCAAGAAGAAGCTGTCGGTAGGTCGGGTGTCTAAGCCCCGGAAGTCGAGGTCTGCGGGGCTTTCGACGGATGACTCGAGAGGCGACTCTCTGCGTCATCGTCGGAAGTCCAGTGCGTCTCCTTTCAGGAGTCGGTCTTGCCACTCCTCCGCCTCTTCGAGGCATTCCCGGAAGTGCCTGCATCGGTCGCCTTCCCCGTCCTCTTCCGAGGACTCCGCCCGTCGGCGGGTCGCTTATCCCTCCATGCAAGCGTCACCGAAGGAATGGGCTTCCTTCGGGAAGCAGATGCTAGCGATTCTTGAATCGCAAGGCACAGGTCCGTCCGCGCCTCCGAGTGGGGTCGGTCGGCACCGGTCGAGAGACACCGCTCGTACGCCTTCGGGTTCGGGTGGTTGGCACGGCTCGCGGGAGATGTCTGCTCGGACAAGGGTAGCCGTTCTCGCCATGCCCGTTCCAGGTCCCGGTCCTCGACGCGCTCGAGACCGTGTGATCCTGTGCCGTCTTTGAAGAAGATGTCGACGCCTGTGGCGCCGAGGTCATCGACGATTTCTCTCGAGGCTCCGCCTCCGAGGGGGTCGTCGACGCTGTCGGCACCTCAGTCGTCGAGAGACACGATCGGAGCATCGGCTTCGAGGCCTGTGCTGGCGGCGCTGCAGCTGATGTCGATGCCGATTCGCTCGGTGCCGACTCGTTCGGCGCCCTCAACGCCTTTCGAGGCGGTGGTGTCGGAGGGGCCCCGTGGCACGGGGTTAGCCCCTAGAAAGGCTCTAGCTAAGGTCAGGTACAGCTTTGGTCCCCAGATGTCTTCCTCTCACCACCTGGAGTACATTTCAGAGGCTGATGAAGGCTCTGATGACGGCTTGGTTCCGGTTACGGTACCAGATGAGCTTATCTCGGGCCATACCCAGTTTGATGACCTGAGGCAGTCACTGCATGATGCCAGGTGCCAGAGGTTCGTCTGCGGAGGAGATCTTTGCAGTGGGCACTCAAGCTCCAGTGGTCTCAGTCCTCCGGCAGGCTGTCGGACCCTGTTTAGGTGCCGCTCTCGGTCGCCCAGGAGCTTCTGTGGTGAGCCGTCGAAGGCAATCTGATGAAGGGGGCCCCATTTTGGCTGCCCTGGCCGGAGGTGACGATCGTGACGGACGCATCCCTCACGGGATGGGGAGCTCATGCCAACGAGTTGACAGTCAGCGGTCGTTGGTCTCCGTCAGAGTCCAGACTCCATATCAATCTGTTGGAGCTGAGAGCCGTCAGGCTTGCCCTGAAGGCTTTTCTGCCGACTGCGCGAGGAAAGAGTGTCCTGATTCTAACGGACAACACGGTGGCCATGCACTACCTCAACAAAAAGGGGGGCAGGGTCACTTCCTCTATGCAGGGAGGCGATGCAGCTGGAATTCTGGGCCATCCAGCAGGAAGTTTCGTTCTCGGCTGTTCACCTGGCCGGAGACGACAACGAGACGGCGAACGCTCTGAGCAGGCAGAGCACGATCTCTCATGAGTGGAAGCTGGCTCAGGAGATTCTCCTGGAGATCTTCGCCCTTTGGGGGACCCCTCAAGTGGATCTCTTCGCCTCCAGTGTCGACCGGAAGTGCGAAAGGTTCTGCTTGCGGGAATTTCCTCCAAAAGGAGCCTTAGGAGACGTGTTTGTGGTGGAGTGGTCATTCCCACTGCTGTATGCGTTTCCTCCAGTCCCCGTCATCCTGCAAGTACTGCAGAGGTTATGGAGGTTTGGTTCCCGGATGATCCTCATTGCTCCTGCGTGGGCCCAGAGGACGTGGTACCCAGACCTTCTCGACTTGTCCATCTGCCCTCCACGTCGTGTTCCCTACCGAGACGATCTGCTCTCACGGGAGGGGGGGGTCAGGTTCTCCATCCAGAGGTCAGATCCCTCAACCTTCACGCTTGGCTTCTGAAAGGTTGAGGAATAAGGATTGGGACCTCCCTGAAGACGTGATGGAGGTGTTGCTCTCGGCCAGGCGGCCGGCAACAAAGTCTCTGTACCGTTGCCGTTGGAGAAAGTTCTGCGACTGGTGCAGAGTTAAGAATGTGGATCCTTTTGAATGTGACATTCCCATGGTTCTGTCTTTTTTGCTTTCCTTGGCCCACAGGGGCTTGCAATTGGGGACCATTAAAGGTTACCTGGCGGCGCTGTCCATATTTAAGCGCTCGTCTGAAGAATGCTCCTATTTTAAGATTCCTTTAATTTCTCAGTTTTTGAAAGGGCTCACTAATGTGTTCCCTCCGTCACCTTTTCTGGTGCCCGGTTGGGATTTGAACCTTGTTCTTAAGTTTCTTATGGGTGCTCCGTTTGAGCCTTTGCATTCTTGCCCTTTGGGACTGTTAACTCTGAAAACTGTGTTTTTGGTTGTGGTTACTTCCGCTCACAGAGTGAGTGAGTTACAGGCACTTTCAGTTAAGCCACCCTTCACTGTGTTTCATAAGGACAGGGTTGTCCTTAGAGTTCGTCCTTCTTTTCTTCCGAAGGTGGTTTTGGAATTTCATTTGAGCCAGAAGGTTGTTCTTCCGGCATTCTATCCTCCTCCACATCCTGGTAAGGAAGAGGAGAGGCTCCATAGGCTTGATCCTAGGAGAGCGTTGAGCTTTTATATCTCGCGCATGTCCCGGGTCAGAGTTGACGATCAACTTTTCATTGGTTACGCGGGAAAGCGTTTGGGACAAGCTGTGACGAAACAGACTTTGTCTCGTCGGATTATTTTAGCTATCTCCGAGTGTTACCGCTTGGCGGGTAAGGACCCTCCGGCTGGCTTGCGGGCCCATTCTACCAGGGGAGTGGCTGCGTCTACTGCCCTGCAGAGGGGTGTTCCTATTCGTCACATCTGTGATGCAGCCACCTGGGCTTCAATACATACTTTTGTACGTCACTACTCCCTCAATTCCATCAGAGGGCAGCATCTGGCCTTTGGCAAGGCCGTCCTTTATTCCGCAATTTGATTGGGCATGCTAAATTTGTGTTCTAAATTCTTTTCCCACCTCCTTGCTTGGTACTGCTTTGGGAGTCTGTCATAGATATGGAATACATCGGAAGACCCAATCCCCTCGAAGAACAAGTTACTTTCTTACCTGGTAACGTTCTTTCGATGGGATGGTCCGACGACGTATTCCATATCGCTCCCTCCCTACCTTCCCCGCTGCAGAATTTCTTTTGTGATTGCAGCTTGCGTTCCGCAAGGCCTTGTGTGTCTGACTGGCAGAAAACTGGTGGCACACGTTCTGGGGGAAAAAACTACAACTGAGGCTATGGGCGTCGTGCGTCCTACTAATCACATCGGGTGACGTCGGAGGAGGTCCTCGGGACGGCGCATCGACGTCATTGACGCAGGACGCAGACGCCGAAGATTTTCCGAAGCAGCACAGCTGTGGACATTACCCGTCATAGATATGGAATACGTCGTCGGACCATCCCATCGAAAGAACGTTACCAGGTAAGAAAGTAACTTGTTCTTCTCATCTAAAGGTTTGCCTCTGAGGAGGTCAGGCAGAGGTTCACTCTCCTCCTCCTCTTGAGCTGAAGCTAGAAGCAAAGCTCCCAGTTCTGGTCTCGAGACATACGCTTTTAGACGGTTGATGTGAACGACTCAAGGAGCCTCCTTAGGATTGCCTAAGTCCAGCAGATAGTTCACCTCTCCAAGTTTTCCCACAACCTTGAAGGGTCCCATCCATTTGTCCTGCAAGGCCCTCTGCCTTGTTGGTACCATAATAAGAACTAGCTGGTCTTGAGCAAACTCAACCATGTTGGCCTTCTGGTCATGCCAATGCTTGACCAGAGCCTGACCTGCTTTCAAGTTATCACTTGCTTCAGCCATCATGTGTGACATTCTCCTCCGGAGTCCTATCACATAGTCAGCGACTCTGACTGGTGTGGGGGAAGGAGCACTCTCCACCCCCTCCTTGATCAGGGCCAATGGACCTCTAACCGGATAGCCATAGAGAAGTTCAAAGGGACTGTAACCCACTCCCTCCTGAGGGACTTCTCTATATGCAAAGAGAAGGCATGGCAGTAGAAGATCCCACTTTTTCTTAAGGGGGTCTTCTAAAGCTCCTATCATGCTCTTCGTGGTTCTATTAAACCTTTCTACCAACCCATTTGTCTGAGGGTCGTATGCTGTTGAGAACTTGTAGGTAACTCCGCAGTTTTTCCACATGGCCTTCATGTAGTGGGACATAAAATTTGACCCCCTGTCGGATATTACCTCCTTAGGAAACCCAACCCTGGTAAAAATACCATGGAGGGCCTTTGCTACAGCCTGAGCTGTAACAGTCCTCATAGGAATTGCTTCAGGGAACCTAGTAGCATGGTCTACTACAACAAGTATAAACCTGTTGCCTGAAGAGGTTGGAGGATCAAGGGGACCAACAATGTCGATTCCTACCCTCTCAAATGGTACTCTCACCACAGGGAGAGGCACTAGAGGTGCCACGTTCTTGGAGCCACTTTTACCAGAGGTTTGGCAAGTGTGGAAACTCTTGCAATACTTATATACCTCAGCCCCCATTTTAGGCCAATAAATGGAGAGAGAGAGCCTTTCCTTGGTCTTCTTGAAGCTCAAGTGACCAGCCAATGGTATCTCATGGGCTATTTGCAAGAATTGGAGTCTGTTTGCTTGGGGCACTACAAGTCTTTTGTAGTCCCCAGGAGTTGACTCTGTTGGTTCACTATAGAAGAGGCCATCTTCCCAGTGTAACCTATACTTCCCAGGCTCTTGTCCTTCAAGCTGAGAAGCTGCTTGGTGGCGAAGACCTTCCAGAGTTGGACATTCTCTTTGTCCCTTGTTGAATTCTGCCCTTTGGGGTCCACCTTCTGCCAGTAACGACTGCAGCTCAGGATGGTCAATGGGGTCAAGATCTCCAATGAGTTCCTGGCCTCCTACTAGATCTGAGTCTTCAGGCTCTAGTTCAACCACACAGGGTTGTACCTCACTCTCAGCCTCAGGTGGAGGAGGAATCACAGGTGTGATTTTTGCTAACCTAGGAGATTTCCTGGTTAGCAGCACTGGGGTGCTTTCTGCTGATTTCTTTTTGGAAGTATTGGGTCTCCCCTTTGCTTCTGGTTGTTTAGAGATAGCAGTAAGTAACTCCAGTGGAGTAGGAGTGATTTCTTTTTCTATCATCTCCTCAGGAGAGCCCCTCAATGTCCTCTCCCTTGCAGGTCTGATAAGCTCCTGTGATCTCTTACTAGGAGTTCTGGGGGTACTTGACACTACTCCCAGGTCTTTCAGATCATTGCCCAACAGCACCCTTCCTGGTACTTAAGATTGTACACTCATAGGTATTCTGACTGTTATTTCATTGCACTGGATGAGAGCTGGTAATTTGGGAAGCATCTGCACAGGCCCTCCAGCTAACTTGGTGAGGCGTTTGGGTGCCTTAGCAACATCCTCCACCTTGAAAAAAGATTTGTCCACCACAGTTATGCTGGCCCAAGTGTCTCTAGTGGCAGGAGTCTCCTGACCATTGACTAGGACACTGTCTTTATAATACTCTTTAGTATTAGGAGGGATAGAATTATACACATCTAAATTATGTTGTTCCCACAACCCAAGGGATACTAAAGATACACTAGCTGAGACTCAAATGGGATCATCAGCTAGTAGTTGAAAGTTTCCACTGACCATATGTACTTTCTCCTCTGGAGCGAAGGCTAAGGAGACAGTGTGGACCCCTGAAGGTTTACCCTTACATCTGGGATGCCCTTTCACATGGTCAGTTGAGCCACAAACATAACATTTTCCAAATGTCTTTATGAATGGTGGCTTGCTCTGACCTCCTTCTGGTCTGGGTCCAGAAGGTACACTAGCTTATTTTGGTTTCCCTTGTGGCTTACCCTTAGAATTTTGTTTGTGGCCCCCTTTGGGATTGGAATTATTTGAATTCTCTTTGTTGTCTTTCTTTGGCTGCTTTCCCTCATCCTTTTTCTGAGTTACCCCTGAATCCTTCTGAGTAGACCTGTTGGCTACCCACAAGTCAGCAGCCTTAGCCAGTGTTTTAGAATCTAACTCTTTTGAATCAGCTAAGTGCTGTCTGAGATCAGGAGAGCAGGCATCATAGATAGACTCCATCATAACAAGATTTCTCATTCCTTCATAAGCGTTAACTCTATAACCCTTAATCCATCCCTCTAAGTTCTTCAAACACTCATTCACCCAAGTAGCCCAAGGGGTACTATCATGCTTTTTGAGGGTCCTAAACCTCTTAAGGTACTGGGAAGGAGTCTTCCCAAATCTAGCTATTAATGCTAGCTTTACACATTCATAATCCTTTCTATCCTCCTCCCCCAACTCCATTACCACATCAGATGCAACGGGGGGAGCCTAGAGAATAACCAGGGGATCAACTGATCACCTGTGATATCCTGGAGCCCATGATTATATTCAAACATAGCAAGCCAATCTAATACATCCAACTTAGGTTCATACATAACCACAATCTCTTTAGGCATCCGGGGCCTTTTTGGACTGGAAGATTTAGAGGATTCGGGGAGAGAAGCATTTTCTACAGACAATTTCTTCATCTCAAGCTCATGGTTGAGCTCCGTTTCTTCGAGCCTTAGTTCTTGGTGTCTCTGTTCAGTTTGGGCACTAATTCTTTTGAATTCAAGTTCAAGTCTCATTTTTTCTAGGGAGATAAATTCAGGACTTAATGTGGGACCTGGTAAGGGTCCAGTAGCTACAGGTTGAGGCCCTTGAGCAGGCAGAGGACTAGAGGGGGTGACATAGTTATCCTCCTCTTCCTCATCTGTCTCAACAATAACATCTTCAACATTATCCTCATTACTGTTTGCCACATTTGCTGGAGTAGTGGGCACTACAGCACCACTATCCAGACTTTGTTTCTCTAACAGTGTATCAATAATTTCTTGTTTCTTGCCTTTGACAGAAAGACCTTTCTGTCTACACAGATCCCTTAAATAATCCGCAGTATTAGTAAAGAGGGTCTCCTGGCTATAACTTTCCATAATTTTGACTTTTGTTAAAATAACTTTTTGTGATTGTTAACCTTGTGGTTAGTTGCACCAAGGCACTAGTAACACACTAAAATGTCAATCCAATACTTTTATCCTCACCGCTGTACACCAGTGTTAGGCAGAATCAAGGGCAGTTCCCTTAGGGAGCACTACCCCAAATTAGGACTACAGGTGAGAGCAATCAATCCCCCTTGGTATCATCCTGTACCACAAATATTTAGTTGGTAGCTGTGGCTGAGCAGTCAGACTTATCTCAAGAGGGAGATGAGCAGTATTCAGTGTTGGCACAATAGGTAGTACAGTACTGTGGAGCAAGGAAACACTGACCAAAGTTTTGTATTAAAAAGAGAATATGTATTTATTTTATACACTTCTAAGTCAACACATAGATGACAGTTAATAAAGTAAGTTAAGTTTAGTCAAAAGAAAACCATATACAACTCCCTATTCAATTGTAGACAAGTTTGCGGTATAGGGAAAACTGAGCAAAACGGCACAGTGAAAACCTACTACAAATGGCACTCTACCAATTCAACGAAAGGGAGGGAAAGTACAAGTTAAACCGAAATATCTTCAGACCCCCCCTAGCAACACTTCCCTGGCGTTTTGTGAACAAGTAATGCACAGTAACACTTTAACCAAAAGACAAGTGAATGAAAACTGAGCAAAATGACACTCCACAAGTTAAAACAGTAGGAAGGAAGAGGGGTTTAGAAGATTTAGGTGCATCAACACATTTCTCATTGAAAACCAATCTAGTGAGAGCAGATCTAACAAATCAGCCAGAGTCAATAGGCCTGAGCCAGAGTCAGTGGTACAGGGCCAAGAGTTTAGGAGCAAAAATGTTCTTGTAGCTGCAGTCAAGTTTTTAGTAGAAAAATATTGAAGAGGTAGATGCAAGGCGGAAGACAATGTTACGAGAGAGGGCGGCCGACCCCACAAGTAGTTAAAGGATTTAAAACACCTTTAGGGCTACCACGGAGAAAGGGCGGCCTGGTGGAACAATGTACCTTAAACGTGAAGAAGTGGCTGCAGCGGTGGCGGTTGTTCCTGGTAGTTCCTGCAGGTCAAGGGATCCAATAGAGGAAGAGAGGCTCTCGTCGTGGAGGAAGGTTCGAATCGCTGCACTACCCAGGGATGAAACCAGCCGCGATGCTGCCAAATGAAGTTTAAAAGGTACGCTCCTTTTAATCGCAGTCCGGGTCGATAGCTGCCTGGCTATCTGGTCTCCAAGTGCGGGGCACTGTCGATTCGACCAAGGCAGGTCCAAGGATGCGATAGGTGAACTGATTGACCCCACCAGCTCAAGGGAAGGAGGCTATTTCGCTGAAGATCTCCTCTCGTCGTGTGGAAGAAAAGTGGTGAGGCAGGGCTTCACCGGTGGTGTAGATTCTGAAGATGTCTCTGGCTTCTCTCCCCCTTCGGTTCCGTAGTTCCAGTGGCGGCGACTTGCTCTTCCAGTCCTCAGGACCCTGCTTTTATGCAGAAAGAGACCCATTCATACAGCCTAGCTGTCACTCACACAGTGGAGTGGTCTTCTTGGTGGGAGAGCCTCCAGCCTATCAGGTTAGAGTGTGACCTGAGTTACGGGGGCAACTCTGTCCGGGGGTTCTACTCCCCCTCCCAAACAACAGACCCACCCCAGACTCAGTGGCGCCGAAAGGAGGGCTTCTTGGCAGAAGCCTGCCAAAAGGACGAACAAAGGATCCCCGACCTGGGTTAGGAAAATGGAGTAAGACTCTAGAAGGAAGTTTTATCAAAGTTCTGGCAAATAAAACCTACTGGAGTAAAGTTAATAATAAAATAAACCGGCGGTATGTTAGAGGCTGTCAGTAAAAGTGCTAGCCTCGAGCAATGGGAAAATCCTATAGAGAAATATTTGCGGTCGAATATAAAAGGCAGTAACCACTGCCACCAGCAAGAAACTTTGTAGAGAGGGGCTTTAAGGTACCCTCTCGAAAATGAACATAGGGGAAAAACTATTAACCCTGTCCAGTACTTCCATATTAAGATGGGGTGTACTGGTTAAGTTCATAACAATCGACTAGTAAAGTCAATGGGGACTTTACATGCCCTGGGAGACAGTAGTCAGTCCCAGGGTATGGAGTCTATGTTTGGGGGTCGCTACGACACCCCTGTGTCACTGCACGGAGGGTGCTGTGTAACACATGTGCATAAAGATGGTTCCTATGGGTGAGAGAAAGGATCCCATAGGCATTAAACACAATAATAGCCTAGAACACACATAGCAAAAATGCCTAAGAGTGGGTAAAAAGAAACAAACCCTTCAAATCCAGCAAAGCTACTGGGGGACTCTATAGGTAAGGGAAATGAGCCATAAAATGAGAATTCTCCCTAACACCTTTTGTATTGGCTTGTTAGTTTGCATAAAGGAATATCGTATATAGACATTTCATAATTTCAATGTCTATTTTGTAATATATCTGATACTCCATGTCTACCACTATAACTCACAAAATGCTTGTGTCTGTATAAGGTACGGGTGTACCAGGGCGCACAATTTGCACTTGCCCCTAGCTAGAGATCATTTACCCTTGGGAGGAAATGGTATGCTGTCTGTATGTATAGAATTGAGGTGGCAAGTGACTTTTTACGGTTGGCTAGTTTGAAACTTGAAAATGTTCCCCCTGTGCATACTAATTTGTCAAAAAAGCAGAATATATTATATGTCCCTGTTTTTGATGTTAAGCTCTGTTTTGTTTTCAAACACAACTTTAAGAATGATTTACCTGAAGTAAGCACATTAATCCACCCTATCAGGGTTCAAAATTTGCACTCGCCACTAGCCATCAGCTCATCGGTGATTCTTTATGGGCGGCTAGTGACTTGCCACTTAAATTTGTTCCCCATGCTGTTCTTCTTGTCTATTTAATAACAAATTACAACAAAAAAAATCATATTTCGATAATTATTTTGGAAAAGCTTCTTATAGACCATATCGAAAATGTCTTTAAGTTGGGAGAGCACAATCTTGAGCAACGTTGAAAATTAATTGACCCCTGTACTTTTTTGCACCTTTGTGAGACTTATTTTCAAAAACTTGCGAACACATGTATTTGGTGTTTGCTAGAATGTTTTATATATATATATATATATATTCTAGTGCAGTTTTTGCATGAGAAACCTGAAAAAATGAAATTACTAAAAACTTTTGGCTCGTGTGACGGATTTGGCTGATGTTTTGCACACACAAGGTTTGTCACATCTGCCCAAACTACATATTTTGGGAAAGATTTGTTAAAAAATGAAAAAGTTATTAAGAAAGTATAAAAACACTGCTTTTAGCCTGCATCCATTCATTTTCCCATAGAGAGAAAGTCCAATTCGACCAGGTACAAAACTAGTTGGGCGCTAAGCGTTGACTCGATATCCACAAGGGGTCTGGGATTATTCCGTCCAGTAGTTCAAGTATTTGACAGAGAAACAGGTGCCTGCTTCTCCCAAAATTATAGCCATATCTCCCATGGTGCTTTGCAGGAGAGAGGCTTTTTGGAAATTAAAAAGCTGTTTGATACGATAGATATTCGTGAATATTTCTGAAATATCCAGTGATTGTCAAAAATGAAAAGTTGAAAAAATGCCATTGGAAGAGGAAAAAGGATGAAATGGCATCAGGCTAGAGGTGGGGAGGAAGAAAGCGTACACCATGTGAAATTGGGGGTGGGGGATCATGTTCAGAGCTCAGTTTTTGCATGGGTTATTCCCGAAATATCCAAGTTATAGTAGAAAACGGGGATCAGGAATGATAGTGCGTCACATGGATATTCGTGGGCATTTACAGATATCCAGGGTTATTTGTCATACTTTGCTAACATTGCTAATATAACTGCGGTTATGGAAAAAAGGAGAGTAAAAAAAAAAATAGAATAATTTTAAAAAGTGGGAATTGTGCAGCTACAGTGAGTTGTCGGGTAACTATTGGGGCAACATGTCAACGGGTGCAATATGGCCCTGGCCAGTGGGCATGAAGGCGGCGCTCACTGGCCAGGGCCAAAGGCCCTGGCTTGTGGGCCCAAAAAACATGTATAGTGGCCACTGCCTAAGGCTGTGACCACCTAGTGGATCCAAAAGAAACATATTTGGGAAGCATGTCCAGTGGACACGGCCAAACACTGTGCTCACTGAACAGGGCCAAAGGTGGGCCCAAAAGACATGTATAGTGTCCACAGCCACACCTAGTGAGTCCAAAAGAAACACATTGGGGGAACATGTAAAGTGGACACGGTCAAAGACCGTGGCCATAGCTAATGGCCCGGTAGTGTTCTCAAATATACAATGGGAATGACCGAAGGCCGTGCTCACTGGTCAGGGCCAACGGCCCTGCTTAGTGGGCCTGAAAGGCTTCGGCCGTGGCCACCTAGTGGGTCCAAAAGAAACCTATTGGGGGAACATGTACAGTGGGCATATGATGGTATAACAAAGCCCTTGAAATTCACTGAAAAAACTTTAAGGTGCAGTTAAGTTGCACAGATTTAATGCAACATATCGTTTGAAATTCAACGGATGTGGGAAGTCATGGCCAGCTTAACTCGGCACGCTTCTGTTGACCCCCAAAATGGTATGTCCCCCATAATGCACCTTATCTAAAGTTTTTCAGTGAATATATAGATGAAGCTGATTGCTCACCTGTCTTTATATTATTTTGTAAAGATGTTGTGGATATATATGATATTCGCAAAGGTAACTGATGTTTATTTACTGTGATGAGAATATGATGTTGCAATCTATGTTTCTAATGTGGATGCCTTAGGTACACCCTAGGCACTGTGTATTGATAGTTATAAAGTTATAAGTTTGATTAAGGGAAAAATGGCATAACTTTTAATTGTCTCCTTTTGTGTCTCAATTGAAATTAACATTAACCATATCTCATAACTGTCGTAAAATCCATCTCATGGTCTGGGTCTAGTCCCACCTTGACCACTCTGGTTCGATGCGTAAGAATGGCTTTCTCTTGTCTTAATTGAAGATGAATTCACAATTACCACCTTCATACTCTTTCTTAATGAGTTTCAGGCCACCGAATGTGCTATTTTGGAGTTCTTGTTGTCAGAGACGCATCGTTCAGATGACAGAGTTTGAGTGTAAAGGCAAATCAGCAGTCATTATTTGTTGTTTTGCCATGTGGTTTGGTGTTTTGCATCTAAGCATTATCTAACACGGAGTGCTTGTTTCATTTTGAAAGAAGTTAGACATAAAACTGTTTTTGCAAAACTGAATATAGGACTGGAGGAGATGTAGCCTGATGTCTCAATTGCAAACTCTACTAAAAGTAAACCTCTTCTAAAATCCCAACGTCTCCTCTTGACATACCAATGTGATCCTGTGGAAATCACTTTAAATCTGCCTTATTTTCCTTAGATGCCACAACTGGAATCACCTAGAAGTGATTGAGTGCGCACCACACAAAAAACTCACGCATGCCTCTCTCAATATTAAAACTGCATTGCCCCAGTCATTATAGTATTTGTGGTGCGGTCCGCAAAGGATTACTAGCGCTAGTAAGAGCATATTACATCGGGCATATGAGAATTCTCAGAAGGCGAACATTCATGGAATTTGAGATATGTCGACTCATTTTGTCAATTATTGGAATATTAAACAATCTCTTTATTATGAAACTTTTTTTAATCATCAATGCTTTGGTTTCTGTATTTAAGAGCTTCGCGTGTTGTTTCTCTCCCCCACCCCCCTACCCCTCCCTTTGTAGCCACATGTGACTTTGTTTATAGAGGGTTTTCACACGCTTGTTTGTATCTCCTGGTTTTCACAGGGTCTGTATTTTTGTATGTGCAGCCGCTTTCTTCCAACACTACATAGGTCCGGCCTGACATTAGGCTTAATCTTTCGAGACAGCAGATGCTTAGTCCGCGGCGCAAATAAATTGGACATTTCTTAGGCTCTGTGTCTAGCGCCTTACTGCCAGAACTGGTTAGCCCCACTCTGTGTCATGAGTAGCAGAGCTCTGCAGTGGATCCAGATGTTTCCATACATCCGAACATTATTAGCCATGTCTAGACCAGAGAGAACTGGAATTTTCCGACCCCCCTGCCTCGGCGTCGCGGGTGCAGTGTCGGTCGCTATGCCCACCTCTGAGTGCCCCCGGTTCCATCACCTCACGATAGTGCCATGAGCTGAGCATCCAGCTAAGGAGGCAAGTGTTGGTCCAGCTCATCTGAGAGTGTAGCACTTTATAGCTCTGCTCTGTCGCGATATTCTGCGCACTCGGATACGCACTCTGTACCTCGTGTTCCTGCAAGTCCTATGTCGACAGCAGCCACGCGCTTGCATTTAGTATCGGCTTTTCGTTTTTTTTTTATTATGCTCGTGTTATGACAATCTGAACAGTATCCAAGACAAGTCCGCTGATTAAGTATATGGAGTACAGCACTTGTTCATTACTACGGTTAAGTGAACACTTTTTGACAGAAGCAAAATGTGTGTCTCATTAAGTTAAACGTTTCATTCAATTGCTCTGACTCCTGCAGCAATAGTGCTTTTATTGAAAACGAATTCTCTCTTGTGTATATCCGGCTTACGGCATGCGTGTGTTTCTGTATTTTTGCATTCTCTGTCACGTTGGTAGCATTTGTATACGCCTGTAACCCAGCGGGGTCTAAGCACTCAAGTATTGCTGGCAGGGTCGAGGGGCACTTGACACTATGGGCCAGATTCTCAAAACAGTTGTGCATGAAAGTGTTGAGATGCGCCTTCACCTGCTCCTAAAATGGAGCCGCCCATTCTTAAAGGGCATCTGGAGATGCCCATTTTAGAGGCGCTCATTCAGATACCCCTTTTGACCCCTTTGGGGTGCGGGGGCTACGGGCATTTAAAGCTCATACCGAATTCACAAACGGGGTGCGCTTTTATATACCCAAAAAGGAGGGTCATCCCTGCGCCTTTTGAAACGGGACCAGTCACAGTGGGAGGTGCACAGATAGTTTTTTTTTTTTATTTTTTTTTAGTGTTATAGCCGAGTTTTAAACTGAACATGCTTCTCTCGAGCGTTTCACCGAGATGTCCCTCCGTGAAACGCACTCTCAGCAATCACATGGAGCCTGCCATACAGTAGTGTTGAGAGCGTTTACAAAAGGTGTGAAGGCTTTTATCACTGTTTTAAGCGGGATTAGAAATTGAGGGGAAGGCTCTCGTTAGGCGGCGTGGCTTGAGTACTGTGTGCTTAGGCCACGCCCCGTATCCAGAGCCCCTCGCCCAAGGGGTGGGGACAGCTAAAAGAAGCAGCGCTGGGGCGCGCTGGCATTATTACCTTTTGATGTGCCCATCCACTCCCGCGAAACACTAAATTGTGCCCCCACCCCCGCTCATGCGCGCCTCTCCCAAACTACACCCTGCGGTTAGGTAACTCCAACCCAACGTCAATAAATCACTGTTATACACATGAAACAGGTTTTATTACATTGTGATTCAAGAACTTTTTAATTAAAATAGCTTTTTATTTTTCTAACTATTACTGTCTATTTTAATTTCTTGTATGTGTGACTTATAAAAGCACATCATTGGCTTTCTGGATCCTTGGCTTCTCTGGTCCATCGTCCAACTCGTCCTTGATTCGTCACTCTCCTCCAGTCCTTGGCTCCCTTGCATACCTGCCAGGTATTTCCATGTGCTTTGTGACACTGAGCCATCCCAGGCATCTCCTGTTAAATGCTAGGACTGGCATTTGTGTTCTTCCCATTGTAAGTATGGGCCTAGAAGGAGCACCATGCAAAGTGAAAATCCAGGACTGTTTCATGGCGTCACGCATGGCATGGGCCCCCCACTTGGCAGCAAGGCCCCTATGAGTTGTTCTGCTTTTCTGTCACGCCTCTGGTCTTTGACCCCCTTGTGAGTCACTCTTTTCTGCGCAGTCGCCCTTCAAGTCTTGGGGAACCGTGTTGATCTCTCTCCTCTGGACCTTGGTTCATATGGCCCATCACCCCTCTGGTCATTAGTTTCCTCACAAGTTGGTCTTCTGGTCCATCACTCCTCTGGTCCTTGTTTCATATGACCCATCACCCCTCTGGTTATTTGCTCCCTCATGAGTTGCTCCTCTACTTAATCACTCCTCACATTTTGATGTAATCATAAAATACCTGGGTGGTTACCGACGATAATTTTGGGCGAAATAAGGGAAGAATAGTGTGTTTACAAAGCATCCACTTGTACTCCCCCAAGTGAACAAGCCAAGTGCCAGGTACTATGGCAGTACTGGCGAAAGGACTCAGTCGTCTGGTTCACGCTAGAGTTGCCCTGTCAATGTACTGAGCAAGAAGGAAACTCTTTCAGCTCTCTTTAATCAAGCCTTAACATCAAACTTTGTACTCAAGTGAATGCCAGTGTTTTTTCAGAGCAGTCTTCTGAGAGTTAATGACTTCATTTGAGCTGGAAGTAGTAAAATGTGTTTCATCCAATGGATGTATAAGCACTGTGAGTGTCCATCAGCAAAGTCCTGTTAAAAACATTGGCAAAGCCAACAGTTTTTGGCTTGTGTATACGTTTTAGGCATTGGGTGATCAACCTTTCTTTGCACACTTTACTAGGGGACTATTAATTGGGCAGGCTGCTTATAGCACAAAGTGAACTTCAATTTAGGTGCAGCCTGATTCTATGTGTGTGGGGAAACCATCAGTCATCCCAGGTCGCTCATTGGCTTTCAACACTATTGACTATGGGGCATTAATAAAGGTTCTATTCGGCAACATGGAAAACTAGGGGCTCCCGAAAATGGATGCTCAATTCTCGCAGATGTGTCCTCTCAAGCTCACTGCAATACTGTGCAGTAGATCATGGTGTGTCCCAGGGGTCAATAACACCCATGCCATTCAACATGCATATTGTAAGTGAAATCATTGGAAGACTGAATTTTAGTGGATAAGTTCACCTTCTTTTACTTATTCAAAATGTAACTATTTTTTTTTTTTCTTCGCCATGCTCACGTGCGGATTACCTACATGAGCATGGCAAAGAAATAAAAAATAGTTACATTTTGAATAAGTAAAAGAAGGTGAAAGTATCCACTAAAATTCAGCCCCATTTATTTTTATTTTTTCCGTTCACTTTTAGATTCTGCATGAAACGTATGCCCCTTGCCTTAGGGAACAAAATATAAGCAATGGGGAAGTTAACTCTTAACATGATTGAAAAAGGAGTTAACTTCCCCATGGTTTGTTGTTTCTTCATTCACCCGCTGTGGCGCCAAGTCTCGTAGTGGCCCCTGCTGCTAATGAAACTTAGCAGCAGGGGTCCTGGTGCGTCAGCGGTCAATTGGGGGTCGTTTGTGCGCGACGGCTCGAGTAGCGGATGTGCTCACATTAGGTGCCTGCCACGGCACCTAACGTGAGCACATCAGCGGCAGCGCCAGCACCTGCTGCCTCTACAATGGAGCTCGCCCCACGGCGAATGCGCCCAGGGAAAGTCCAGCCCTCACCAGTGTGGGCTATTTTGCCCCCAGGGCGATTGCGCCCCGGGCAGTCGCCCGCCTCGCCCGGGCCAAGAAACGGGCCTGGGTGCAATGCTTTGCCACGGGCTGCTTGAATGAAAGTGCTGATGGCTCTGTACTCTGAAACAGGAGGAGGGCTGGACTGCCCTGCTTAGGGTGGCCAACTGTCCCGCTTTTCGCGGGATTGTTCCGCAATTAGGGACTCTGTACCGCCGTTTGCAGAGTGGCTGTGCGGGACGCAGGTTGTCCTGGCTTTCGTCAGGACAACCTGCATCCATCACAGCCACTGTGCAAATTGAAGTGGGCATTTAAACAGCACGGTGCTTCCACCTGCTGCTTTCTTTCCCGGCAGCTCTGCAGCCCCGGCTCCTTTAGAGCCTGCAGGTCGAGCTGTAACGCTCGACAAATGCTAATGGTTTGTTCCTGGGTCGTGATGGTCATGTTTGCAGTTAAAAAACGTGACCATCACCTCCCAAGGACAAACCGATTGCATTTCAATTAAGCCTGGTGTCAGAGCGTTACAGCTCGACCTGCAGGCTCTAAAGGAGCCATTAAAAAAAATGGAAATTAAAAAAGGGGCGGGCCAAACGTGAATGGCGTTGTGACGTCATTGCCGCCGTGTGGGCAAGTGTCCCGTAAAATACTATCAAAGAGTTGGCCACCCTAGCCCTGCTCCCCTTTTGTTTCCGAGTAAATAGCCATCAGCCAGCACGAGGAGCCCAGGGGCTTCATGCTGGGTGAAGGCTATTTACTCAGAAACAGAAGGAGGGCTGGGCATTCCATCCCTCCTCCTGTTTCAGAGTACAGAGCCATAAGGCAGCCTGCACTGCACAGTTGCACCTGCTGCTTGAAGGTGTCAGCACTTAGGTTTAGAAAAAAAGAAAAGGCGATGCCTTTTCTTCTATACCGAAGTACTGACACCTGCAGGCAGCTCGTGTAACTGTGTATCCGCTACACGGGCTTCCTCAGGTGTTAGCATGGCTGGGTCTAGTCGGGGGTGTACCCTGGCAGGGCCCCAACGCCTTTTATGGAGACTGCCGAGGCTCGGCCCCGGCTGCCCCCGGCCTACTTAAAGCACTAGCTTTTAGCCAGGTTCCCTGGTAAGGCGAGTTTTGTTGTTGATTGGCGCATCTATTGGAAGGTCTCTGTCACCAAAGTTGCTATTGGGAATCTCTTGCTTCTGATTCTCAGACGGCTGTCGAGTGAACTGTGTTGAGCTTGGCTTGTAAAGAACTTGTTTTTACTTGGGTTAGTGCATGTCAAGTTATTGGAAGTAGTAGTAGTAGTAGCTTGTCTTGTGTATAGGCCTTTATCCTATTTGTATGGCCTCAGAGCGCTATGGGGGGGAACACCCTGGGGGGGGGGCAAAGATGCGGGGGGAGGGGCGAAGTCCAAGGTATGGGAAAATTGTCAGGTGGATAGAATGCCTGTGTGCATTTGGCCAAGAGATGTTCAGTCGGGTGGCCAAGTCCCAGTTAGCTACCCATGTCGATCAGGCATGTGGATGGGTGCTGTGAGTCGGTCAGGAAAGTGCACGGGTGCAGGAGACGTGTTAAGTGTCCAGCTACACCAAATTTTTGTTGTGGGACTTAGCTGCATTCTGATGGCAGAGAAGTTGTGCAATGTGTTTTAGAATGGTGCATGAAAGCGGATGCGTGCGGGTTGCCAGACGTGCCTGTAGCTGGAGTCTATTGACGATGTGTGCAGTACATACCCTTGAGACCCAGTTGGTTCTTTTCCTTTCGATGAGGCCGGATTTAGGTCATCTGGTCTGTTGGGCTAATACTTTACCTTGCTCTGTAGAAGTCCAGTGGGTTCAAATAGTGCAAGGGTCTAGGTGCTTAGAGTAAGCATGAAGGGGTGGGGGGTGCATTTGCCAGGTTACAGAAGGGAAGAGCCCAGGTCTAGAGGTCCTTCTGGAAGATGAGATGGTCCTCTACGCTGTGCATGCTAAGTGGAAGGGAGTTCCAGAGTGTTGGTGCTTGGAGAGGAGAATGAGGAGCCCCCTATTCTAGGGCAGTTGAAGGGGTATTCTCTAGGAGGACAGCTGATCCTGATATAAGGTTTCTGTTAGGTTTGTAGCGTCAAAGTTTGTGTTGGAGGAATTTGGGGCCTGTCTTGTGGAGTGCGCAGTGTGTGCTGCACATGGCCTTGAACATGATCCATCGGCCGATAGGAAGCCAGTGGAGTACCCAGCGGGCAGGAGTAATGTGTTCTCTTGGGCCAAGGATAAGGAGGAGCCTAGCGGCAGAGTTTTGGATCCTGTTGGAGTTTTCTGAGCTGATAGGCAGGGGAACCCAGATAGAGGGAATTGGCGACGTCTAGGAGGACGATGGCTAGAATTGTTGTAACTCTGTACAGGTAGGAGAGATAGGGGAAGATTGGTCTGAGGATGCAGGGGTGTACGTGACATGATTTAGAAAAAGTGTTGATCTGGTGGGAGAGAGATTGATCCAAATCCATAGTGCGTCCCAGGTCCTTGCTGAGCTGGATGCTGCGGGCGAGGGGCCTAGAGAGGGCGAGCAGGGGGTGGACTGGATTAAGAGTGTTGTCTTACTGCAGGTCAGAATTTCGGTTTTACCAGAGTTAAGGAGGAGATGGTAAGCCATCATCCAGTGGTCTATTTCTGTAAGGCAAAAGACCAGGTTGTGATGGGGGAAAGTCAGGGACTTGGGGATCTTGAAGATGATCCGGGTGTCATCGGCATAGTTGGAGCAGGTTAGGCAGTGGGAGAGATGAGGGTGGGAAGTGGGGTTAGGTAGAGGTTGAAAAGTAGGTGGTGAGGGAAGCCCCCTGTTGGGACCCCATAGGAGACCGTGCAGGGTGGGGAGGAGGAGGGTGATTTGTGAATGGTTAGCAAGGAAGGAGGAGATCCATCTTAATGCAGAGTCCCTGATGCCTAGTGAGTGGAGTCTGTCCGTGAGAATGCTGTGGTTGATGTCAAAGGCTGCTGATAGGACGAGGAGGATAAGTACAGCGCAACCGAGTCTGCTATTCTTTTCAAGTCATCCTAGATGGATACAAGGAAGGTTTCAGAGGGATCTGAAACCGGATTGGGTGCGGTCGAGCAGGGGGTTGGATTTGGTGAAGAGGCAGAGCTGGGTATATGTAGTACGGTCAATGAGTCCGATAATGAAGCAGTGGTTCGAGATTGGACAGTAGTTGAAAGGGAGGAGGGGGTCAAGGGAGGGTTTTTTGAGTTGGGGTTTGACATGCGAGGTCTTGAATGCTGCTAGGAAGATGCCTGATGTCCGTGAATGGTTGATTATCTTGCAATGCTGCCTCCACAGGTAGAGGAGAGAATTTTCTTAAGGAGGGAAGGGTGGGGGCAAGGTCTCCAGGGGGACCAAAGGGACGGTTACAGGCTAGTAGCTTCAGGAATTCTGGATGGGAAATGGGGGAGGAGTAGGAGAGGTGGAGGCATGTGGGGGGAGGAGAGAAGAGTCAGGAGAAGGAGGGAGATTGCTGATAGCATAGTGCTGATGGAGGGATTTCTTTCGATAGATAAATTGTAAAAGTGGTTAGTGCATTGCAGATTGTTTGGGAGAGGGGTGAAGGGCAGAGGGGAGCCTTGAATTCTGCAATTATCTTATGGACTTCCCTGATGTGGCTGCGGGCATTGGCGATTCGGTTTCCATAGAAGGTTCTTTTAGCGTTCCTGATTTCAGCTCTACAAGCCTTGATTTGCCTGGCATCGGTGGCTCTGTTATGGGGGAGGAGTTGGCCCTCCATTTGTGCCTCATGTAGTGGTTAGCAGTTCTGAGGGAGGTTGTGAACCACTTGGGGGAAGGGCCATATCTATGAGAAGAGGATCTGGTCGGTGTGAGTGGGAGAAAGGCATTGGAGAGCCAGGGGTGGAAGTGTTCGACAGACAGTGGTCCTCCTTGGGGATGGAGGTTGGGTAGTGAGGATAGCCTGGAGTCAGCCTGGTTGGGGGTTACAATGACTTTGTTCCAAAGGGGTACACAGGCGGGTGGTAAGGAGCTGGTGATTTGTGTGGGGGACAGATGGGTGAGAGTGTGAAAAAGAGGACTATATTTGTGAGTCCTTATTTGTGTTCATGGAGGGATGGAGATCAGATCAGTTGTTTGTATCGAATGCTTTCTGCTCCTGAAAGCCAGCAGGGCTGTAGTCAATTAGTTCACTCTTTTTAAGTTCTTGCTAGGTTTTTTTTAGATCTTGCTTGATGCCGGTGAGCGGAACTGGGGGGAGTCGGGGAGAATTAATCGCAGGACTGTCCCTTTTTCTAATGGATACCTGCCTCCCAAAGATTCCTAATTATTTAAGTCATTCAAGTGCAGTTTTTCAGTCACCAGGTGGAACCGTGCGGCCGGCTGGCTGTGTCAGTGTGTCATTTGCACCCCTTGGGTGAGAAGTGATGCTGTTGGTAATGTAAGGGATCAAGAGTAAGACTAAGACGCAGAGGCATGTTAAGTGATTGTTATAGACTTTTATTTCCAGAAAATGCAAAGAAGGTTTGGGGAAAATCCTATCTATCCCTAATCCTAAAAGAGTTTCCCACCCTCATCAAAACTAAGGAGCGTCAGCGTCAGGATGTAAAACAAAGAGTATCCTCCGTCCTGTGTCCAAGAATCCTAAGATTATCCTTACACTCGAAACTCAATATAACGTACGCAAGACGTTTGTGGTTAGCTATAGATTTATATAGATTTACAGCTTGCTTCAAATGTTCTTAACATAAAGTCTTAAGGTGCAGAACAGAAAAGTCATAAAACATCCACCAGGAAAAAGGGGTCTCCCTACCCCTACAGTGCTTCTGGCAGTTAAAAAATGTATTTTCCTGAATATTCAAAACTATATTCAAAAAGGGTAAGGGTCTTCCTTTGTATTTCCTTTACACTTATGGTTCTTTACAGTGTTCAATTTCTCAAGTTATCCACTTTTCACCTGTAGTATACTCTCCTGCAAGTGTATTTTTTACTTTCTTTCCAGTCCCTAAAAAGGTATGAGTTTTCCTCTTGTATTTACAGCTTCAAGTTTGCCTTTGCACTCCTGGTTTACATACTTGCCAGGATATCACTTTACTGCTCTTATTTCTTCTGGTTTATTCTTCTGCCATAATATTGCTTCACTCCTTACTCCTGGTTTGCTCTACTGCCAGGATATCACTTCACTTTCTATTCCTGGTTCACTCTCTTGTCAGGACATCACTTTGTTTCTCACCCATGGTTTACTCTCCTGCCAGGGTATCACTTTGCTCCTTATAGGTCTCTCTTGGGTATGAGTCTCAGACTCCCTATTCATTTGCTCTTTCTTTTATCCAGTTCCCAAAAGCTTTCCACAGTTGGGTCACTGACCCCTTTCCAACATTCACTTTGTCTCCCCTATTTAATGGTTGTGTCTCTGATCCCTTTTCAACCTTGTCAATATTTGTATCAGTTCCTTTTGTTAAGATTTGTACTTTCGTCTTCGCTTTCACCAAGGTTCATATACACATGATCCTCTCCTTCGGAATATTGGGCCACCGACCCTTTTTTCATAATAATCTAATTTTTATCAGTTTTAGTTCATTTCAATTTGTACTTTCGTGCCAATTTCACCAAGGATCATATACACGCTATCCTCTCCTTTGGAATATTGGGTCACAGACCCTCTTTTCATAATATTTTCATTTACATCAGTTTGTTCATTAATTTCAATGAGTTCTTCTTGCGTTCTCGATGAGAGCCAACATTTTCTCTCAGCCACCCTGGTTGCCCATTCTTTCTCCCATGGCTTACCGGGCGTCTATGGTGGTGTTCGCGGCTTCCCTGTGGTTTCTCGTTCGGTCTGCTGATTCGGTGTTCGTCCGGTCAGCCAGTCCATCTTTGCTCTGCTCTCACTGACTCCAGGTGGCTTCCGTTGCTCCTGGCTGGCAGGCTGCTTCCAGCATGGCTTTTCCTCACGCCGATTGTCCTTGCCTTCATGCTGCATTTCACACTCTTCTGCTTTCTCGCATCCTCTTTGTCGCTCTCACAGATTACTGACAGTCTTCAACTTGGCCATGCTTCCTCATTGCCGTGAGCTGTGTCGATTTTAAACTTTGCGACAGTTTCCAAAGACTAGAGCACAGCATTGGCTTCCCACCTCTAGTCGTCTTCATTACACCTTCTCTCTTCATTGTCTCAGTGAGGGGGAGGTAAACAGGGTATTTGGCTTTAAAAACAGGCATTTCTTTCTCTATGCTGCAGTAGGCCATAGAGATATGTTGTATAGGTGTCGTGAGGAGTTATTCTTCAGGTACTCCTACGTCCCGTCCCCCCATACTGTATGGGCATCCCTCGCTAGGGATGGGAGACGGAACCGTTTTTACCTGAAAAAATCTTCCCCTATAAATTAAGAAGCTCCCCTGACTCTGCCCACCGGCCCCACTCCCCATTCCTCTTTTCCGCATCGACGGAAACAGACCGCTTTCACCAGCGCTCCTGAGTTCGGCCTTGTAATTCCACGCGCTTTTCCCCAGATACGGTCTTTTGTCTTTTTGTCTTTAATCAGGTACTCTGTCCTCTGGCGCCTCGGTCCTCCCTGGCGCATGTCGATGTCATCGGGCTTCAGCAGGTGTCCAGCCTGCGAGGGGCTCTTCCCTACATCCGACCCCCAGGCTCTTTGCTTCCGCTGCCTTGGCCACGAACACAGCTGGGAGGTTTGTACCGCATGTGACGTGCTTATGCTATGCCCTCTGAATAACAGGTTAGCTTGGTGGAGGGAGCTGTTCGAGAAGTCGCCTCCAGAGGACTTGAAGAACTTTGTCAGACACACGTCAAGGCTCAAGGTAGGGCCACTTTTTACTATTGCACCCCGCAAGGGTAACTCCTTTCCCAGGAAACGTCCGAGCGGGTGGGACCGTTCAGGTTCTCAAACCAGCACAGGTACCGAGGCTCTTTCAGCTACCGGCCGCCAGGCTGAGGGGTCGCTAGATCCTTCCGGAGACAGTGTTGAGGGACCGCAAGCTTCTTTTATTGGGTGTCTCCCCGAGGGGCTACGCCCTAGTACCCAACACATGTCTGAGGGGGCGCCTCTACGCAGCACTACCGGCGACACAGCCGAGGGCAGCACGCCTACCAGGCCTCATCCTGAGGCGTAGGGTAGGCCTCAACTCCACCGCCAAGAGTCCAGGAGGAAGCCAGGCCCGCCGAGGCAAGCACCACATTGCAGGCAGATGGCAGGCAGACTGACAAAATGGCTGCTGCGCCAGATAAAATGGCCACTCTGAAATTGAGTCGGAATTGCATTTGAAAGTAATTTACGAAGAATTTTGGGTTGTTGCATTTTTGTGTACTTTGTTCATACTTATTGTCGGTGTAGTGCAAGCTGCAGAGGCAGTATCGATTGGCCCTACGTCGTCCAAGACAGCCTGGGCTCTACTTTCAATCTCGTCCACTGGAAAACTGCAATTTATAATCCATCTTCTTATTAAATCAATATCCTTCAGAAATGTATGCAGGACTGTGCCCTGAGTTTTGGCATGGTTCACAGAAGGGCAACCAATAACGATGCATGAAGGCATTCTTGAATAGTCTGCAAGATCTGTATAAAAAATGTAAATAATTAGAACAAAAAATAATGTATGAATGTGAATAAAGGAATTATAACACAGCTTTGTCTGCTAAATTTGTTTTAAATAGAGAAAGAAAACCTGTGTAACCTAGTCGAATGAACGCGACAATAACTTTCTTACAGAATTGAGTGATATACCGCAAATCGTAACGTGTTACTCGTCTGTTGAACAAACTCTCAAGCATTTATAGAAAACTTGCTTGCAAACAAGGACAACAAAACATTCCATTCTATTATAATGCACAGTGATTCAATGTGCTATTTACCGAGACCAAAATCAAACATCAAACATTCGATAATGGTGAAGTCTTTGAGATAAATGAACATTAGAATACTGGGTACATTAGGTGGAAATAAATAGAAACTTTCAGAGCAGTGATCAATGAACATAGAGAAGCAAATAGTGTCCTACTCTTACTTGGACGAACAAATGAGCCGATACCTTGTATATCGCAGAGATGTTCTCCTGGTAAATGTCAAGGTGTTTATAAAGGCTTAGAAACAAAAGGGGTATGTGTATGAATGTGTGACATGTTCGTTGACACCCACACAGCCTCGATGCCAATGTTTCACATCTGCCATGCTCACCCACCACCCTTGCGAGCGAACAGGCATAGGCCTGCTCGTACAGCCTATAGGTCAATAGGGCCAAGGTTAAAACACAAACCCAAAATGCTTGTCTGGGACTTTTTGGTTAATGAATGTGGCCTATTCTTTTGGGCCATGTGTGTCAGTTTGATTTACTTCAATAAGCGGCTAGTAGAGTTGAACACTGTTGCTGAATATATATTATTTGAAATGCACAATTTGCATCACCTTTTCATCAAAATACTCAACTTTGGGTAATATTCAAACAGTGTCCAAAAAGGAATGAATAGCGACTTCGAATTGTGTGCCACGTTTTCATCGGTGCCAGAGACAATCACATGGCCCAGTACGATCCTGTTCATAGGTGCCAACTGCCATTGATACTAGGGAGGAGGATGGATGGGGACGAGCTGAGCGCTAAAGTCCCATAACACTGCTCAACGGACAAAAACATATGTTGATTTCAGGGACGGGGTCTTGAAGAGAGGAGTTAGGAGACACTGGGTCTGTCCTGGCCATGTGGTCAATGGATATCACGAGCCTGGAAGGAAGCTGCCAGCAAACGCAAGAGAACTCACCAGACAAGATGTAAGTCCCCAGCACACAGATCTGAGAGCCCACAGTGGGGGCAGTCGGTTAGCTAAGGAGGTCCAGTTCCTGTTTCACGGTCCAAGTGCCCAAAAAGTACAGAACTATGATAAAGATGCACACCTGTTAATCTGTGACAAAGTAATCTTGTTTGGTTTATTGTGATGTTTAATAAAAGCCACAGACTTTTATTGCCAACACAAAAACAAAGAGTCTGCATAATTTTGTGTGATGCGTAATGTATAGAGGCTAGCTATTGAACAGCTTGTGGCACCTTGTGCGTCCACACGCATCCAGCTGCCTTTCCAGCGCATGTTCTTAGGTGCAAACTGCCATTGATACTGGGGAGAAAGGGAGGGGGATGGATGCACTTGAAGAGGGAAGTTCAGGAGACACTGTCTTTGGAGGCCATGTGAACAATGGTCCCTGTGCGGAAGATCCCTTTGAAATGTACATGGTATTTAGTGTTCCAACCCACCTAGCCCCCTTGGGAGCACACGGTCATAGGTGTGAACTACCATTGATACTACTGAATGGGGATGGAAGGGCATGAGGCGAGCGCAAAATGCCCCGAACACTGCTGAAGGGACACAAACTTAGGTTGATTGCTGGGGCAGGGTTTTGAAGAGGGGAGTCTGGAGCATCCCTTTGCCTTGTACATGGTGTTTGGCACCTTGGCCGTTCCCACCCACCCAATACAGGACGTGGGGATACTAGAGGGGGGATGGATGGGGACGAGGTGAGTGCAAAAGGGCACCAACCATTCTTTCATGACCCTCATAGACGATTGAGCGTGTTCTTGACTCACTGAAAAATTCAAACCACTATTCGTATATGCTCATATGTATTTTTAATTTGGTGATGTTGATGGCACAAACGAACTACAAATTGTATACTTGAGGTTGCAACTCGGTGTGCGAAAATCCCCTGTACTGTCCGCTGTCACTGGGGAATTTGGCGCAAATGGCTCCTACTACATAGGAGGATATTACTCCTTGAACATGGAATCCAAGTCTGCATAAAGCCACCAGGTAAATGAACGGTAGGCCACCAGCCTTTACCACCTGTGAAAGAGAAACATACATATTTTAATTGAATGAACCTGATAAGTGTACCACCTTACTTGAAAATGCATTCTAAATTCTATGGCATATTTGCCGTTAAAAAAGTAACTTTATGGAATAATTAACTTGGGCTTTGAAGTCTAGACACATTGCAAAAGTGAAATGAATTCACCCAGAGAACTGCTTAAAAAGCGTCCCAAAGGGTATTCTAGAGCATCCCCTGCGTGCATATTTCTGTGCGAAGAGCAGGGTCTCGTGGAAGGGCATCCTAAAATTGACAGGGGGGGTCCTGATGACAGGCGAAAGCCAGTATACCAAAAGGTCCACGGAGACTGGCGAGTGATACGACAGTTGCCTAACTCCAATTTCAACACTCGCTATAGAGGGGTTCAAGGCTGGGGATACAAGAGTCATGTCAAGACACGAAAGGCCCCTGTGGATGTGAGAGAAAAATAAGTAGTCCCCCTGGAACCATTTACTTTGCAGAACAGTTGCAAGAGGGTGAGGGTATTACGGTAATCTGATGGAGTTAGTGGCAGGAATGTATCCATGGGGCTGTTCTGGCATGGCGTTGAAGTCCCCTCCCACCACTATATGACCCTCTCCAATTCTGCAAGGACTAGGTTTAGTTGTTTAAAAGAGGAGTCCTGCGCCTCGTTAGGAGCGTTAACAGAGGCAAAGGGGACCTTGTGATCGCTCAGGCTTCTTTTAAGGAGGAGGAAATGTCCCCAACAGTCTCTACGAATCACATGCTCTGTAAAGTGGAGCTCTTCAGAGATGAGAACTACCCCACTTTTTTTGGAGCTATGAGATGCGGAAAAAGGGGGTGCCGTAGGGTGGACTCGTCTTTTTGTAAAGGGTGTATATCTTGAATATTGGCGATGACAACTGCTATGTGACACAGCAGCTGAAGAATGGCTTTTTGGGCGCTGTGCATTTAGGGTAGTTATCGTGGTAGTGGGCGGGTTCCCCAAGTCAGTGGTGCCGGGTATTGGGGTGCGTACAAGCTCTATGAAACAGTGCTATGTCTGCTGGTACGGATCTTGTGAGTTTCTCAGTAAGGAGGGAGGGGAAAACTAAACAATAGAAAGTGTAGCGCCAGGTTATTTTGACCCTACGGCTCAAAAGGGCTCAAAGGCCCATGTCCGGGCGAAGGTTAACCAGTGCACCTATAAGGTAAGTGAAAAGGGTTAGGGTGCGCTCTGGATAAATGCAGCTGTGCACATATGGAGCAGTTTAACTGCTGAACATGTTTTTAAACATCAAGAATGCCCCGAGGACCCCCTGGTGCCCACCCAGCCAACCAAACAAGTGTAAAGGATAACAAATCACACTGGATGAGAATCCGGGGGTGAGGGAAGTCTGCCCATGGCTCGGCAACTGGTGATTCTTCTCGAAATGCTTGGGGTTTGCGCGGCCTCCAGCTCTGTGCCGACTTTTATGTTTCTAGGTGAAGCAGTACTGGAGAGATCGGCCGGTCAGGGTTCTGTAGGAACGTTGCTGGATTTGGGTCGGCCAGAGTCCATGGTTCATTGTTCTAGGTGAAAAGAAGGGAGCAGGGGAAGCCCCGGCAGTACTTGAAGCGTCTGTTGTTAAGCCAGGCGGTGACATCCATAAAAGTGTGGCGCCTCGCTAGTGTGGAGGGTGTCAAGTCCTGGAACAGCTGGATCCTGATGTCTTTATAAAACAGCTCTCCTTTGGAACGCGGCATTTTCAGGATATCCTCCTTGACCCTGAAGTAGTGCATCTCTGGTGTGGACATCAGGAACCAGGTGTTTAGCTTTCTGGAAGTTAGAGTACACTCTGTGGGTGCGATCAAGCATGATGTGCTCACCGTCTGTGAGCGACTGGATTGATCTGTAGAGGCCCAGGATAAAGTCGTCAAGCTCTGCGTCTGGAATCCGGATCCGGATGCCTCTTATGCACATGTTGTTCCTCCTTGCCTGGTTCTCCAGGTCTGTCTGCTTCACTTGGACTTGCTCAGCTGAAGATTCAGGGGCTTCCACCCTCTTGCTGAGCTCCTCGAGTTCAAAGGTCGGTTCACAGGATGAGTCCTGCAGATCGTTGATCTATTGATCCAGTGCTCCAGGCCAAGTACCCGGTTGTCCAGTATCAAGGTTTTCTGACCTAGCTCTGCTGTGCTAGACTGGAGCTAATTTTTGATCTCCCTAAAGAGAACTGCAAGATCCTGTTTGGTAGCTAGTGGTTCAGTTTGGATGGTCTGACTGCATGGCGTGTGGATTTGTGCCTATATCTTGTGTTAATTTTTCTTCCGTATTTCAACAGTGGCGTTCATTATAGTGATAATGTCTGCTGTGGCTTATTGTGCTTCCCTTGCTTGGCCATGTCCCAGCTGTGGTGCAACTGGAGAAGCAACCCGTCCAGGATTCCTGAGGAAGGGTTGACGGGTGTGGAGGAGCGAGGTCAGAGGATCCAGCCAGGGTGGGTCTCGCAGTTAGGCCCGGGATCTGGAGCACCCTCCAGTGCTGGCGTATCCCGACCGGTGGTGAAGGACTCCTCCACAGAAGGCAGGCAGGCAGGGCGAGCACCGCTGGTCAGACTCCACGCTGCCTGTGATGCCCTGACTCTTTTCCCAGATGGTGGTCCCCGAGGTGGCACAGGCCCGATGGGCTCAGCTCGAAATGGCCACACGCCCTCTGTGGAGTCAGCCAGCTCTGCAGGTGAGTATGGCGTGAGCTGTGGCTCCGATTGCCATTGTAACACTTGCGCTCAAAGGTGGAGCAGCCCACTACTAGGCGCTGGCGAATCCTAAGTCTTTTTTTCTGTCTTCTGCTGCACACTTCTCGAGCCCCAGCTGCGGGCAGAGTGAGCCATCAGGCCACCAGCTCCATCACCAGGGACTCTGTCCATGGGCCGTGGGGCAGCCCCATGGCTCCGGTCGCCCTTTGCCACCAAACCCCTCCTCCTGAGCAGCAGGGTCTTCTGCGTCCCCCAGATGGGCCTCCTGTCAGGCATGGACAGGCCCTGCCATCGATGCACCGCCAGCCTCCGCCAGCTCCAAGCTCATCAGGCCCCTACACCCACGCTGGAGATGTAATCCTCGCTGGAGTCCGGGTGCTGTGAGGCGAGGGCTCAAATGCTGTCGGTCAGGCTCCATGCTATTTATCAAGCGTGCCCCTCAGAGCCTCACAGAAGTGCGGCCACCATGTCAGCTGCTCAGCGCGCCCCCTTGTTTTGAATTTGTATAGATTTAGGTGGCATATAAAAGATTTAAGGCTTTTACATGTACACAGTTTGGTTGGGGGCCCACATCAGAATCATTCCCCAGATGGACCAAGTGGGCTGCAGTGAGGCCCCCCACGAGACAACTAGTAGAGCAAGGAACTGCTTCCCAGAAGGTTGACAGCTGAGACCTTGCAACCAGAGGGGACCTCCCAGGTCGCTGTACCGAGAGGCCGGCCCTGCGTGCATGGAGGCAGGGCCGGGCATCCTCAATGGGCTGGGCAGCAAGGAGTACCTGGAGCTCACTCAGTTCTGCCAAATATCAAATGGAGGAGGCAAGCAGAGGGAAGTGGCAGGGCTTCGAATCCCACTGCCATCGCCGAGCCACACACCTCCCAGGGTGGCATAAAGAGCTTAGTTGGGTGTAGGAAGAGACCCAATCCCAATGTGGGGAGGAATATTCCGAGGGAGACTGGGTCCGGGACCAAACAGCAGTGGGGAGTCATGACAGACAGAAGTGTATGCAGTAGACTGGTGCAGCAAACGTGGTGTTGCAGTGCACATCAGTCTGCCGTGTGAATGTGCGTTCAGGGGAACTAAGTTCTTAGAAAAAAGTGAATGTGGATGCAGTGTTGTGTGAATGAGAGAGAGAACAGGTAGCCATTGGGGGAGTGGTAGAGATAAGGCTAGGAGTGGTAGTGGCAAGAGGCAGAGGTTTAAGGTTGGTATGTGAAAAGGTGTCAAGAGGAGGAATGTTAATGGTAGAAGTATGGGGGGTAGATATAGGAGGTTAAGCGCTAGTGGTAGGAGGGGGAGGAGCAGTGGTGGTAGTTAAAGTTGTAGCAGGGAAAGGATTATCGACAGCAAATGTTGATTCCATTAGAAAGGAGGAGTGAGAGGTTAACAGGTCAGAGGCAGAAAAGAAGCAGGAGAAAGGTGGAGGGAAAGGGATACATAACGGCACAAATTAACAAACCTGACCCTGGTGAAGCAAGTGAATGGCACATTTCCACATTCCCTTGGAACACTAATTCGGGTTGAGTCTAGGGACAGGTAGGACGTTCCAGGGGGGGTTAGACAGCAGACTCTTCGAGAAACACCTGTAGTAAGAACTAGCTATTGACAGTAGTGGTTACCTCTCAATGCAGAGTAACCAGGGACTACGAACTTCTGGTTTACCCCTGGACGCCGATGGAGACACGATAGACCGGTATGACCCTAAGGCCCCCAAACTTCAATAATCACCCTTGGATCGTCATGTTACCGCTGTGTGGTCTGTGCCTCCGTCACAGTGTGTGTGTCATAACTGTATGTGTGTGTCATAATAGTGTATGGTGTAAGTAAGGCGTATGAGTGTTTGGTGTGCAAAGTATTTGGTATAAACTAATGAAATCTCCAAGTCCTATATGCCTACTATATGTATGGAAATTTACCTTAAAATTAGGTTTGACTTTGATTTGAGTTTTTATACATAGGAGGCATGTAAGAGTTGTCCAGCTCGTATATGTACAGAATTTACGTCTCCTGAAAACTTGCATCAGTCAGTACTGACTTTGATGTGAGTATTCATATGTGTATTAGTGTACATGTACTAAATGTACATCTTCTACACGCATGTGTACAGTTCAAATAAACGATGTACATTCATTTTGTTAATGTATTCTACACCTTTTATACCTATAAAAGCTCATATTAAAGTGAGGTCTAACTTTAATGTGAATTTTCAATAGGAGATTTGCATAGGGGTTTTACATTTTTCATATATGTATGAATTTTACATTACTTATGTCTTATATACAAATGAAACATGACATCAAAATCAGTCTTAACTTTGTCGGTTTGAATACGTTTAGTAGCCTCCATTTACAAATTGTACATCTTCTACACTTCAGTTAGTATAAAAATGCACATTCTGTATGTGTGCTACATAGATACCTCTTAAATTGTAAATATCCCCAAATTGGTTGTCGATTTTTCAAAATAATTTTACAGTACACCACTGATGAGATCTAGCTGCATGCCAACAATCTTGAGAATCATAGCAGACAATTTTGAGATATTTGTGCTGAAAAGGTTTGGATGAGAAAACCCCATGTTCAAAGATTTTCAAAACGCGAACAAAAGATAATTTAAAAAAAAAACATGAATCCATCTGTGAATAATTGTGATATTTTTCATGCAGGGGCTGGTGCCTCAATATTTTACTGTGGAATTGTTTTACATTATTTCCATGGAAGGATTCAAGCAAGAAAGGGTATTTACTGAAACGCCATAGACAATTCATCTTAACCTTAACTATGCCATGCATTAGCGTGATGGCATAATTAGAATATCTTCCTAGACCAAAGTATATATTACATTACACTAAACTATTCTGTAGCAATTCTGTTGCACTTGGCTCACTGAAAAATTATGTGCACCAGCCTAGATGCTTTGACCAAAAACATACATGATCACATATATATTATTCAACCATTATGCTATATAGTCTTCTAGCGTAGGACCTGACAATACATACATAAAAATAATCAATTGCGGGCCAACATCCATCACCTAAGAGCATATTCACCAGCTTTCTAAGAATCTCAAAAGGTTTTTGATCTTGTTAGCTGCATTTATGATAGTATTTGGTTAGGAGAAAGGCTTTGTTTGAATCATGGCCATACGTTTTGGCTTTAGTAGAATGAATGTTGGGAGGGTAGTGTCTCAATACAAGCTTCCAGTTCTTACATTGTCCATTGGTCAACAATTCTCCATCTGGAGATTTGTATTCTATTGCAGCATAATCTGTTGATAGAATATAACTAAGTAGCAAAAAGTACTCGTACTCCCCACATGTTCTGTATGCGGACATAACACATCAATTGTTGCAAATCAATATCCTGTAGGTCGCTGTTCCGAGTCGCTTATCGCTTGATGTGCTTTGCACTCTGAGGTAAACTGCACTGAGAATGGGCACGTGTGGCTGGCTGACATACCCTAGAGCAGACGGAGGGGAGGCAAGAGTTTGCGTGCTGCAACATACTGGGACCATTTGTGCGCTCGCTCCTTTTTTTTTTATTCAAACCATTGTTTATAGTTTGTTTAACAAACTTTTACAACTTTTAAAACATATATTTTAATTTCATATTCACATTTCACATCTACATATATTTTATGCGTGCTTAAAATATTGTTAAAAATTATTTTAAACAAATGAACATTTTTTTTTGAAAGAATAGTTTTTTTCCCACTTGCTGAATGCCCTGCATTTTCATAAGAAATTCCACATTTCATATAAGTTACCTTAAATAGCCACACAATCACAGCAAGTTGATTTTACAATTTGACATCAGCTTGTTATAACACATAAAAACCGTGCTTATAATGATTCTACCAGAAAATAATCCAGTATATAAACTGTTGGGTTAGGTTATAGCCTCTATAGTGGCTCGTTTGCTATTTATCTCAATGTCATTTTCTTATAATCAGTCCTACAAGTGTTGTACCCAATTGAGCAACTACCCACTAAGTTGAAGAAACCTCAAATGGCATTTTCGATAGAAGCACATCATATTTCAGGCTTGAAAATATTTTTTTTCCAATTCAATATTGAGAATAGCCAAGAATCTGGTCAGTTGTAGAATGGCTTTGGTGGAATTACCCCACATGCATGCGAGCCATAGCCATTCTATTGAGGCAACCGAGACCCCCGCTGATTCAATACCAAATATTTCCTTGCATTGAATTTCAAAGAATACACAGTTAACAATCAAGTGTTTAAGAGACTCCTGCATGCTTGGTTCTTTACAAAATCTGCAATCATCACCCGACTTTGCTACAGTATATGTTGCCCAATTTTTTATTCTATCTAAAGAAGACAGTTGATTTAATTTAAATCTCATGTATAGATCCCTCACTTTGGGACATGGAAACTGCAGCAGGTAAGGCTTATGTGGCAAGCGACTTGTGCAGAATTTGGCCACTTCTTTGTAGGTTTTGTATTTTTCAATTGTGTTTAAAGTCTTGCAGCAATCATGCGCAAATAGTCAAAGTTTGACATGAGCCTGCCGATATTCTAGGTCCGCGGGAGTTAGAGCGAGCTCACCGAGCAGTACAACCATTTTCCTATAGATATTCCCAATCGATGGAGGATTGGAGTTATTTATCATAACCCCCAACTCTTCATACAGGGAATTTTTCGGGGAGAATAACATTTTTCCCAAATTAGAGAGTTGCCGGCAGTTGTAGCGAGCAGATAAGGACGTTAGGCCTAATTCCTGCCTTAGCACCACATTGGGAAGGGAAATAGCCAAGTTAAGCACTCCCTTCCATAGGCGTCCTTGTAACTCGTCAAGGAATTGGTCTATAGCCACCGAACACATATCAAGTGCGTATAGTATGATCGACTCAACTTCAAGAGTATAGAATTCAAAGAGAGGAAGTAAAGAAAACTTGCAGTATTTCTTAAATACCATACGCATTTGATTAGTGAGAGTTTTGGCCTTTTCATTTAAGATAGATTATGGGAGGAACAATATTCAGCAAATAGAGACAACTTTGTTTGCAGTCCTGAGGGTGTACGATCGAAAATTACAATATGGTCAGCGAATGCAAGCCAATACATTTTTAGGTGTCTTAGTCTTGCAGGATAACTAATTTGTTGCTCCCAGATCTCATTGATGCCACATAAATACAAGTTAAACAGTGTAGCCGGCAGGTTGCAACCCTGCTTGACTCCCACCCCAATAGGGATGGGGTTGGTGATTGCCCCTGATTGGTTTACTCTGAAGTAGTATGTGGTGTTAGCATGTAGTTTGGCTATTAGAAACATGATATGTGAAGGTATTCCCATTATGCGCATTTTATGCCAGAGCATTCCCCGCACCACGCAATCAAATGCAGCTGTGAAGTCTATGGAAGCCATGTACAAAGCCCCACGATAGGGAATCTTTGTTTTTGCAAGCAAGTGTGCCATTAGTGTTGCATTTAACATTGTCGCCATTTGGGGCCGGAAGCCAATTTGAAAGCGCGAGAGGATATTATGTTTTTTCATGTGAGCATGCAGTTCCTGGAGTAGTACAATTGCGAACACTTTGGCGGCAGCATCTATGAGAGCAATGGGCCGGGATATTGCGGGGTTGTCCCTTGGGCCCTTTTTATAAATTGGGACAGTTATTGAACCTAGCCAGGAGGCAGGAATGTCTAAGGATGTTAAGATGTTGTCAAATTGTGATTGCAGTATTTTCGCCCACAACCTGGTTTTAACACGCAAGGAGGAATGCCGTCCGGACCGGCGGCCTTAGAGTCATTTAGGGCGTTTATTGCCCATTCAATATCTTGGAGGGACCAATTGGGTAGCGGTAATTTGGGTATGGTAGGTTCTTTTACTTGGATATTAAAGAATGAAGAAGGAAGCGCACATTTATTTTCATAAAATTGAGCCCAAGAAGCAGCGGCAATTGTGGAAGCTTGGTTGGTGCCTGGAATAGGAGAATCTGACCTTAAGATTGCCCAAGTGGTACGCCGATCATTACGGCATAGGGAAATTAATATCTTTTCATTGGCCCTATTATGAAGATGACGTTTAATATTCCTGCACTTGTTACAATAGACATTGCATAACTTTCTTTTCAGCCGTACGTACTCCTCAAGGGAGCATATGGTATTTTTGAGTTTACGTAAATCAGTATTCTTCAGACGCTTTGCAAGTTCAATTCCAGGACAGCCAACATTTGCAAATGTATGATGTGAGCCCTTATTACCAGTGCGGATTGAGGCCATTATACTTGCTGTCATTTCCAGGTATATTCTTGGCTCTATTTTCTCATGTAATTCATGTGTGGGAGAGCACTGTAGTCCGGCTAACCAAGCATCAATGCGACCGTTAATTTTATCACATAGTTTGTTGTTCCATCTAATGGGTAAACCAGGTCGGTCGCCTTCTAGAAGTGCCTGATTTGGATCTAGATTCAGATGTGGGATAGCAATGTGAATGGTCAACTGAATTGCTAAATGATCCCCAAGAAATGGCTCCAGTGTCACAATGTGGGTGCACCATTCCTGGAGATTTCTGCACCTGTCGCCTCACTCTGGTGCATTGCAGTTAGTTAAGGTGCAAATATCTCGGAAAACGATGCGTCAAAGGGACCTTGAGTTTTGTTTTGTTCCTCTCATCGAGACGCTTAAAATGAGCTTGCCCAGTCCTTCTGTGACCAGAGTAATATGTTGCCGATTTCAGGCAACCGTCTCATGGGTGAAAGGGCTGAAATCTGGGGAAAAGGGTGGGGTGTCCAAATTTAATGTAGCCAGTAATGTCCAGAGAGGGTGCTAACAGGTAACTATGCAAATGTGGTTCAGATGGGTGGAACGTTGTGGGATATTATAAGGAACAAACTAACAGATTTTCTGCTTTACTCGTATCGATAGATTAAGCCTAAAACAGACAATGCGCACTCTGTTCTGATTATTTGATGCTCTATCCACCACTAAAAATCATAATTCCCACATAAAAATGCGTGTTCCCTCTGTTTTTCAGGATAACACATGTCTAATCCAAGACCAGGATAAGACCATAATGGATCTAGCAGCTGAACAAATGCGCTTGTGGCCAACTCTTAGCAAACAAAAACAACAGGAACTGGTACAGAGTGAAGAAAGCACGGTTTTCAGCCAGGCAATTCATTTTGCCAACCTTATGGTTTATTTGCTTGTTCCACTCGACACAAGCAAAAATAAACTTTTGAGGACAAATGCACCAGGTGATTGGGAGAGTGGAAGCAACAGCCTTGTAACAAACAGGTGAGACGTGTTTGTGATGTGCCCCCTTTTCATGAAAGTACAGTAATCTTCTATGCTACTTTAATGCATCAAAGATGGTGCCCCTTTTGTCTGCTTAATTCATTAATCAGTGCTTACTAGTTTCTGAGTGTTGACTTCATTCTTAGATTGGGCCTTATAGTCGTGTGTACTTCTAAAGGTTTCAGTAAAGCATATGCTGTGTTTTTGTTCAGTGGTGCCTATCACTCTCTCTTCCTTCTCTCTCTCTGCCCCCTTTCTCTGTCCCCCCTCTCTCTCTCATTGCTCACTCTTTGTCGCTCTCTCTCCCCTTGGTTGCTATCTCCCTTTGTCGCTCTCTCTCCCTTTGTTGCTCTTTGTTTCAGGTTAAGGAGTATGGGTCCTGCGAAAGTCAGAACTAAGTGACTGACTCCAGTGATCCTTGTATCTGGTGTGCCTGGCACCTGGATATCATTTCAACCTGAACTTTTGTTTTACAGGTCAGAGGACACTCACTTTGATAACCAGATGCAGCGTCAATATACAAAGAAGCTGCAGCATTTGCCTATTTTTGAACTAATAGGAGAGTCCTAGAACAACAAAGATGGACTCCCTTTTTGATTTCTGAAAGTCATCTTGTTGATAGCGTATGCCAACCTCAACCCTGATAGTACAAGCAGCCTCACAACAGGACATTTTTCATGAATAACTAAACACAGGTTCGAGGGGATTGGGTCCTCCGACGTATTCCATATCTATGACAGGTAATCACCACAGCTGTGCTGCTTCGGAAACTTTTTTCGGCTCCTGCGTCGATGACGTCGATGCGCAGTCGTCGAGGACCTCCTCCGACGTCCAACGTCATCCGATGTGACAAGTAGGACGCTGTCATAAATCACCAATGTATCAACTGAAAAGGATACAGTAACCAAAAAAGGATACAATTTGGTAGGGCTCTTCCGGATCCTATTTTCACTCGACTTGATTGTAGACCTTCCAAATGATACAACTCTCTGACTGGATGAAACAGGCAGAGAGATGGATCACTGGAAAGGGCGTGGGAATTGCGGA